>NW_004524692.1:4242483-4262287 GCF_000260255.1 Octodon degus | reverse complement strand
TGTTCTTACTTTTTTGTGTGTGACTTTTCCTTCTTCTTTTGAACTTCTTTCTTTCTTTCTTTTTTTTTTTTTTCTTTTTGGTGGAACTGGGGATTGAACTCAGACCCTTGCTCTTGCCCAGGAAGCGCTTATTCTGCTGAGCCATTTCCCCAGCCCGTCTATTGGTTTATTGAAAGAAATTATTAATGCTTAATTTTTTCTTTTGATAATTTTGCATGCTTATATCTGGCAGTCTCAACACCTACTTTGAAGATAACAGTGTATAATATACCAGCCATTGTTAATTCCCTGTCATTTTGTTGAGAAATTCTGTATCATTTTTAATTTTTAAAGTTTTTATTCTCTTTAAAATAAAACAATCAGATGAGGATTGTATTTTAATTTTTAGAGAAACAGACTATTGCTTTATTGTATCTCAGAATTTCTCAATCTTGATACTTTTGGCTGTTGGACCTGATAGTTGTTGATAGTTGTTTAGTAGTTTTACTAAACAGTAAAAGCATCCTCAGCCTCTACCCACTAGACATGCCCTCACCTGGTTGGTAAATCAAATGTTTCTCTAGTTGTTGCCAGATGTCCATGTGAGGATCAGTGGTAGAATACTCACTGATTGTGGAGTATTTTATTGCATGCAATTAGTGTATAAAATGTCTTAGGTAAAAGAATAAATGCAATTTCATGCTAGTCTTAGTAAAAAGTTACTGCTAATCTAATAATACCATTTACCTCCTTCATTGTCAAGAGCATGTGGAATGTATCCTTGATGTTTAGTCCTTTAACCAGTGCTCTGTTACATTCTAGGCACTTGACATACAGTAGCAATTGGAACACTAAGAAACTATAGTGATTAAATGTGAGGGGGGAAGTAGAATGAGGAAGTAGCTTGAAGTGTGCTGGCGTAGAATGTGTTGCTCTTTTCCATCATGTGGTAGGAAAGGCCATACTAGCAAGTTCACATTTTGGTGAAGATTTGAGTGAAGGGGCCGGGGAGATGGCTCAGTGGAATAAGTACTTGCCTGGCAAGTGCAAGGGCCTGAGTTCAATCCCCAGTTCCACCAAAGAAAAAAGAGTTTTGAGTGAAGTAATGAGATAAATTACAGGTAAAGGAAACCTAAGTTCTAAGTACTTGAGAAAGCCAGGCAGATTTAAGGAGACCAGTGTGGGTAAAGCAGAGTGAAAAAGGCAAGGAATAGTAGATTAAAAAACAGCTCAGGGAGTGTAGGGGGCAGAACAAGTAGAGTGAAATAACATTGGCTTTTACTGTGAATAAGGAGGTATTGGAAGGTTTTAAGTTAAGATTAAACATGATCTGACTCATTGTTAACTTCAGTGGTCAAAATGAGTGGAAGACACAAAGTAGAAAAACAAGTACTATTACTAGCTGTAGAATGACATTAAAAATATAAATTATGAATACATACTATAAGTACAAAAACTAGTAAAACTTAAAATGTAAAATAGTAAAGCTTACAGTTAATGATTTCATATCATAGTAAGTTAAACAAGATGCCTTTTTTATTTAGAATGAAACAATGTAATATGTAAAATTGTAGGTTGTCTGTGAAGGAGGAAGAATGTATAAAGTGCTATTCCTTTCATAAATGTCTCTTTGAACTTTGGTGTACAGATTTGGAAGTAAGAATAAGGAAAAAAGTGAGAAACAGACTAATTCTCATTAGGTATTAGGTTTTGAATTTCCTTTTGCCCTTAATGAAAAAGCATATATGCTTAAAATCAGTCCTGCAACCAGCTATACTTTTATTTTTAGTAAAAAATAGTTTAAAGATTAAAGATAGAAAGTTATATATTTCATGATAGTTTTGATAATATAAGTTTTTAACTGTCTTATACCTACTTTGAAAGCAATCACATAATTTTATATTTTCACTTAAATAGCCAGAGAATACTGCTTTGGCCATTTGGAACAACTTTTATTTCCAGTAAATTGCACATTTTAGTGATGGGTTTTAAGAATAGATGACAGGGGGCAAGTCCCTAGCTCAGTTCTTTAAGTGGCTGCTTCCACAAGGCTCTGAGCCTCAGGTTGCTGTAGATCGATCCCCACAACACTCCAGCCAGCCAAAAGTGCCCTGAAGGCATTCGAGGAGCAAAAAAAAAAAAAAAAAAAGAATAGATGACAGAGGGGCTTGGGAGATGGCTCAGTGGAATAAGTGCTTCCCTGCAAGCGCAAGGCCCTGAGTTCAATCCCCGGTTCCACCAAAAAAACCAAAAACCAACAAGCAAAAAAAAACCAAAAACAAGAATAGATGACAGGGGCTGGGGAGATGGCTCAGTGGTCTAAAGCACCTACTTTGAACAAGCTTAGCAAAGCACAGGGACCATGGTTCAATCCCCCAGCACCACATGCCAGCCAGCCCCTCCCCCAGGTGTGCTGAGCTGGCCACACACGTGCACACACACACACACATAAATAAATTTAAAAAAAAAAAAGAATAGATGACAGATACCCGTTATCTTTATACACATGAAAAGGAAGTTTTTCACATTAGATGATCTCACCTTTATGTTTAAGAGCCACGGAAATAGTCAAAGGATTGAAGAAGCAGAATCGGGCTTACCTCTCCAGCTTTCAGTGTACTGTCAATAAATTTAGAAAGCCCTATCACAGGCCAGAATTCCTAGGTATGATATCCTTTATCAGGTTTAACAGAAATTTTTGCCTAAGAAGGGAGTGAACCGTATTGGCAGGGGATGGGACTTTCATTATCTTTTCTTTATTTTTTTTTTTTGTATTTTTAGGGAAGGGTCTACAGGCTGTTCAGGGTCTCACTACTAGATAGGACTCCTAGTAATCCATCTGTTTACAGCCTCCCAAGAGCTGGGATTACAGGCGCACACCACCATGCCCAATTTCAATTACCATCTCAGCACACCCCAGGGGTGCGGGGCCAGCATGGCAGGCCCAGGGATCAAACCCCTGGTCCCTGCGCCTGCAGGTGCCTTAATCCGCTGAGCTATTTGGCTGGCCCCTGGGACTTTAATTATCAATGAAGGAGAATTTCATAAAAATAGACTATTGTATTAGAAATTTTATGTTCTCATATTGTGGAAGTCTTTATACCCTGTGGAAATAACTGATTGTTTTTTCCATGCAAGAGAACTGGAAATTTTTTTTTAAAAAATTGCCCACATTTTGAGGTAGGTTGATTTTAGGAAAATGTACAAATGAAAGTTAAGGATCTAAAAATTGGTTTCCTTAAAATGTTCTGTTTCTGCATCTCCTTTCAAGGTCTCTAAATGTTGTAGGATGTCTGATCTTCAGTGTGAAGACTACTGAAATAAGGAATGAGGGGTACAATTGAGGAAAGAGGGGCAGGTTTTTGTCACATTCTCCAGCTTATAGGTAACTAGGAGGAAGTCTTTCTAGATCATTTTACTTTGCTGTAACTTTTAAGTCAGTAAAATGAACTTATACAGAAAGGTTATAACACAATAATTTACCTCACAATTCAAAAGGTCTGGAAAGGAAAATTACCTAATTTTGAACTTCTTCCTTATTACTAGTTATGGTTTATAGTTGTTCCAAATTTTTTAATAATTTCCAGTGGGTTTTGACAAATACATTTTCCTTGTTAAACTTGTGAAAGAGCAGATTATCTTTGAGTCACTGCTGAAATGGAGTTGCTCTTTGTTCAGAAGTACTTCAGCAGTGCAGTGCTGTTAATCATCTGAATTATGTTTTTCATAAGTTGTTTTTCAGTCAACTTGTCTTTAATGAATTTAATGACTTTAATAGTTTTAATGAATTGGACTGAATTCTGAGGAACAGTTTTAAATCTTGCTGCTCTAAATTATGGTACCTGGACCATCAGCATTGGCATTATAGTTTGTTGCAAAATGCAGAAACTCTGGCCAAGCTTTGGGCATCCTAACAGAAGCAAAATCTGCCTTTTAACAAAATCCTTGAGTGGTACATGATCATGTGTTTCTTAATGATGGGTCAGATTCTGAGAAGTGCATTGCTAGGTGATGTTGTGGTTGGGCACCCTGATATATAGGGTATTTATCTAGGTAGCCTGTGAAACACTTCACCTTTATGATATAGCCATTTGTGTATAGGCTATAAATCTGTACAGCATTCTACTACCATACTAAGTATTGTAGGAATACAGTGGTAATAATTGGTCTATCTAATTTACCTAAACACAGGAAAAATGTAGCAGAAGTACTAGGCAATGTAAAATTTCCAGGTCTGTTGTAATCTTATGGGACTTGTGTCTTATGCTGTTCATCATTCATCAGTATGTTGTTGTTCATTGTGTGACTGCATGCATTAAATTTTGTAGAGTGCTGATCATGGTAGAAATGAAATGACTTTGTTTTCTGTATTCTCTTTCAGGTCTTTGTTGAGTATGCAAATGCTGGTGATTCCAAAGCTGCTCAAAAATTACTGACTGGAAGGATGTTTGATGGGAAGTTTGTTGTGGCTACATTCTACCCACTGAGTGCCTACAAGAGGGGATATCTGTATCAAACCTTGCTTTAATCAGTAACCTAAGGACTACTGTTTTTCCACTTCCATACCTGGATCATTGTATTCTACATCTGAATGCAGGAGTACCCTTTTACCATTTTAAAGGGTACTTTGTACATTTATTTAATCCTGCAAATGTGCAGTCATTGCCCTAGCAATGTTGCATTACAAACATTTGGCACCAAGTAGGACAAGACCTCTCAGCTATACATTGAGAGGTTGTAGAGCATCCATGAGGGCAGCCTTGTTTTGTGCAATATGGCAGGTGCTGCTCTTCCGTATGTAACCTCCAAAGATGTTATTATTTCATGTGATCATGAAGCAAGGATGAATAGTATGTCATAGTGAATATTAACAAATTTAAGGTTGGTGGCATCAATTGCAGATTATTCCCTTTTGTTGTCAGGTGGTTCTTATTGTTGAAATCCATAACTGGCACTGGATGCTCTAGGTAATGTTAAGTAATTGGTAAGCAGCAGTTACCTACTGTGTTAACACTGAGTTGTGACTTTTTTTTTTTTTTAAAGAAGTACTGTAGTACCTATATTCCTTTAAAGAAACTGCAGTGAGCCTATCTGCATTTTAAAATTGTTATTAAGGCTTTTAAAATAGAAAGCTGATGCTTGATCTTGCACAATTTTTATGTCTAGTATGTTTGCTTGAGTGAGTGTGCAGGTTGAAAGATTAGAGAAATTTGAGTCAGTGTCCTTTATGGTGTGACTCTTGTGAGCTGATACAGTCTGTACCCATCTCTTGCCTAACTTGTTTCACACCTGTAAGAATGAAGATACATGTATTTTCAGAGTTGTTGTGTCTGATAGAATGTAAGTGATGAAACAGTTCATTCCTGAGAGCCTCAGAACAAACTGGAGAAGAGACCAGGGTTACACTGAAACTCTTCAAGTGATTGGAACAAAGAAGAGGTTTTGGTACATGGAGATGATCCCATTCTTCAGTGTGCTTTGGACCTTGCAGTGGCTCATCTTTTTGTACTGAATCTTCTATGATAATTGTACAATTTCTCAAGATTTGCTTCTACCTATCATGATGGAAAGTTGAGATTTAAAAGATTAGAGGTACATTGAAGGCAAAAGAAAAAAGGCAAAGAGACTATCATCAAGGATCCTTTTTTCTGTCTCTTGTGCCTCTCCCTCACTCACCTTTCCCCTTCCCCATTCTCTGCCTCTGTCCTTAGCTGAAGAGAAGCCAGAAGAACAACATCCCAAGTGGTCTAGCTTTGACTGTATTGAAGTAAAGAAAGGTATAGATCTATATAGTAAGGTAGAGGTAGAAAGAAAACTCAGTTCTTAAAGGATTCCTAGCAGTCTAATGTGTCTCTGAGTAGAGAATGCCAGTATGCATGAATTTGTGGATACAGGTTCATTACATGAATCTAAGAATTCTGAGTCTGAATTCTCACCATATGGTAGCTTGTTTTTAAAGGTATAAAAGCAAGGAGATCTTTATAAAGCACTGATTATACAAAAAGACAAGTTATATATGTTACAATTTTTTTTTTTTTTCTATTTCCTTACCTGAATGAAATTATTTGTTTTTTCCTAAGGAAAAAATTTTTGTATCTTTTCCTGCTGGAGTCTCCTCATAGTCTCTGTGTGTGCCATGCAGATAACTGAAAGCCTGATTAGAATTTGCATGTTCAAGCAATCACTATTTGACATTTTAGTTACTATAATAATCAAAATTGTTCAGGACTCTCCCTTAATACTTATTATAAAGCCAAATTTGTTGTAAGGAGGCTGATTTGTGAATTACCAAAGGGCCTTTAGCATGGTCCCCAGTATGTGCCCTTAGAAAGAACAACAGTTATTTTTCGTTTTGCCGTTTTAGAAGTTGACTGGTTGGTTGGTGGGCAAGTCAGAATTCAAGAGAGTAGAATCAGTATTTTGAAGAACTAATCTTTCCATAAATAGTTACATAGGTAGCTGTATTTGTGGTAACTAGAGATAACAGATCTTTATATACCTGCTGATAAACAAAATAAAGACAATTTTTTTTTAAGGGCAAGAATTTGAGGTTAGCACATGTACCTCTTCCCCCAACCTGCAAGGAAATGAAGAAATCCTTGCAAATAAACTGCAGGTAGGCTTCTGAGCTTAGTCATGCAGTGTGCTGCTAACACTGATGCTGCACTTCCCAGCCTTCTTCGATCATCCTCTTATGCAGATGTATTCATACCTATATGTAGTGTGTAACACTGTAGAATTTTATTACAGAAGATGCTAACTAGATTTTAAGGGAGCTAAGGAAGAATTGATGAGCCTGAATAACCATGATTGAATTAAATATTTTATATTAAAGCCACAAAATTGAAAAAAGATGCCTACTGTGATTTAAATTGTCATTTTATAGCTTTTATCTCATTCTACCAAAGATGCCATTTGCAGATTCTTTCTCCTTTTATTATTAGAAGCTTAATCTTAATGTCTTTCTTAAACTGGAACCAAATATTACTAAAGATGCAGTTTTCACAATTCTTCTAGGATGGAATATATACACAGGAATTTTGATTCCTTGAAATTACTGAAAAACTAGAAATTTTCTTGAGAGGTAGGGTAAGGAGGTGCGGGTTCATGTCATTTAACTCCAACTATGTGGGGCAAATTTTATCTCAGGTAATTTATTTTCCCTAAAGTATTATTTGTGCCTCCTTCCCTCTCACCTTCCCAATTCCTTTTTTTTTTTTTTTTTTTTTTTTTTTTCTTTTAATGTATTTAGTACAGAGTCTAACTGTGCAGCTCAGACTCATAGTGATCCTCCTATTTTCAGCCTTCCCAGTGCTGGGAGTTACAGGCATGTGCCATTACGCCTGGACTTCAGTTTCTTCTTATTGTTCCATGGCATTGCCGTGGTGTATTCTGCCCCAGAAAAGGCATGTAAAATGATTATAGAAAATTTTGGGTTGTTAGAAACATATCTGGAAAGGGAGGTGAGCTAGCCACTATCAAAATTATAGTGCCATATTTGGAAAAGAACAAGAAGGGTAAAGCAACTCATTGAAGATTGCATTAGCCAAAAGTAATTACAGAAATGGATTATCCTCTTGCAAGAAGAGATCTGCATTTATTATCCCTGCGTATCTTCCTTGTTCTTGTTCTTGGCCAGCAGCACAGTAGCTACCTTCAGAGTAATTCTTTTTGTTATCTTGAGCCAAAATTAAGGCAGCTTCTAGGATGAAATTCATACATATAGTTGTACACATGCTTTCTGTTTTAATTGAGAGAAATATGGCCTTTTTGGTACTCCCACCGGTAAGGAGGGCTGATATACATTAGCCAGCTGCCGGCAGTGCTGCCATGTAGAGAAAGTTGAAAAAAAAACCCTGGGCGTAATGTTTGTTTCTATCTTATTACACTGGACTTTTCCCTCAGTAAGGGCATCAGTTTTCTGGAATAAATGAAAAGAAAAATTAGAGCACTCATCAAGTGCTGTTTCATGGCTCTTTAGAGTTCATTGGTTTGCGTAAATTCTAGTATCAGTTACACTTTGCAGTGTGGCGTTTTACTTTTTTATGATGCAATGAAAGTCAACACCATGGTAACTTACAGTAACTAGAACAACAGTTACTGGACAAGGGAGTGAGAGAGACATTCAGTAAAAGATACCACCAGATTCTCATGCAGGTTATGTGGTAAGTGGCTTTATTCAGATTAGGGTGCAGATGGAGTCAAATCATGACCTTTAGTCTGGTGGATGTGTAGATAAAAATTTGAGCAAGTGCCTTGTTTTTCCTGGAAAATATTAAAATTCGTTTGGGAGAAACCTTCCCAGATGATGATTAATTGCACCTCTGCCTTTTTCTTGGAAGAACTTTTGGATTGAGTCACATAATATAAAAGTCCAAAATTTCCTAGGTGATTTTTTTAAATGTGTAAAACCATTCATATTTGATTTTATTCCAGTATAATAGAAGAGCCACTTATTAGGCAGAATAGAATTCTTCCTTGGATCTAGTTCCATTTCTGATGTCAGGCTCCTTCCTCAAATCTTCTATAGCCATGTAGTATTATTTATTTGTCAGATTTAGTCACATACAGACCAGTTTTGGTCACAGCTCAAAAGAATTCTCATTTTTTTCTTAAGGTGCTCAGTAAAGCATCTTTATTTTGAGACGGCGTCTTTCAGGTTACCGTGCTGTCACTTAACTATCTGCTTTTCTTAGTGAGCATGCTTATGCTACGTCACCATCATCTGGAGCTCCTTGAGCCTCCTGTTGTATCCTTAGAATTTATGTAGTTAATCAGCAACATGGAATTTTACTTTCTAGTATACCCAGAATTTGAGAAGACTTGATTTTGTTTTAATGTAGCTTCTTTACCTGATACCATACACAGGATGTCATGTGTGTGATTCTGGCCACTTTCTCCCATCCATGTTTTTGATTATTATTTAACTTGTATGCTTACCAGGGACATGCAGTTGGCAAATACTATGGATATTTAAGAAGGAGGTTAATAATTTTAACTATTTTTGCTGTAATTTTATAGGATAAATTACTGTAAAATTTTATCTATAAACGAGAACATTTAGGAAATTCTATATTTTTTAGGTGGTCATTAGGGTGATTTTTCAGGATATGATACATAGTTTACATAAACTTTGTTCTCCTGATAATGAAGTTTTTATTCGTTTTCCTATTGCTCAGCACTTTTATTCTTTGTACTGCTTATAGAAATTTAAGTTTGCTTTATTTGTGCTTTTCAGAGAATTATAATCATGGCAGTTATGCTTCTGGTACCATAAATGCTGAGATTCATGAGAAAATTATCACAGTTGCCTAAATATTATTTCCCACTAAATTGAGTAGATGCCACTGTAATCTGAAGAATATTGATGGCTCAGTCGAATGTCATTTGTTTTATGAACTAAGTTCATAGTTTTGTAACTTAAAGGCAAAGAGAAGCATCTTTACTTACCTTATATGACCATTAATTTTTGTTTGGAGAAGAGAACTAATTTTGTTAAACTATTTTGTATACTGACAATGTCACATTCTGGGGAAAAAAACTGGAATTGTTCTCTCACTTTTTTTGTTTTTGTTTTTGTTTTTTTTTGGCTTCTTTTTAAAAAACCCTTACAGTAAAAATCAGAGCTGTTTGCTACCATAAGGTATTGATTGTCAATGAAAATTATTTGTGGCCACTTTTTTTTTTTTTTTTTCCCCCAGAACTGGGGATTGAACTCAGGCCCTTGCGCTTGCCAGGCAAGTGCTTATTCTACTGAGCCATCTCCCCGGCCCCCCACTTTTTCTTTTAAGTACCAGGTTGGAATCTCTTTCCTCTTATAGATTACAACCCCTTAGTAATATTCATGATACCAGAACATGAGTATAACAAGAGCAAATGTAGTGAGTATTCTAAAGTCATGCATAGATGGCTCGAAAATCTCTTCAGTCATCTGTATCTGTTTTACTTTATCAGCATGGGGCTCTAAAAGCCTGCTAAATTTAATGAGGAGTGAAAGACTGAGGATGAAGAGAAGAAATGGCTCCCTTATTGACATTAGTAATCTTCCACGTGGCTAATGATTTTAAAGTGTTAACTTTTTTAAGCCGCAGATTTCATACCTGTAGTGTAGAAACACTGTCTTTCTTACACATTCCGTACTCTTTCTTTCCCTGAAAATTTTAAGAGCATATGAAACCAGATTAAATACTCATATTTGATTTACCCAATTGGGTACCATGGGTGGCATTAGTATGCACTAGCTACAAAGTTACTGCACCTTATGGAGCTAAGTAGGGTTTATTTATTGTAATAAAAAGTTAAACTGCACTTCTGTGTATTACTTACTTTGCAGAGTGTAAAGCCACATCTTTTCCAGCAGGATTTACTCTTTCATTCTTAATTCTTTTTGAAAAATCTTAAATTTAACATTCCTTAATATCCTCTTGACAGTATCAAATCTGGGGTAGAAGCAATTTTCCCTCTAAAAGGGCTTCAGTTTTGCTGTAGTTTTTAATCGCTTTTCAAAATCCAGTTATGATGAATAAATTCTAAGTTTGGCTTCCTGTGTCAGCACTGAAGTGGTAGGTTATAATATTAAAACCTATTACTCGTTTCCCTTATTAATATGTAATTACCGTGCTTTTGATAAGAAGGTCTGGTTAGTAAAAAATGTGAAAGATCACTTAAACCAAAGCCAGTTATAAGGAGTATTTTCTCCTCTGTTGGTTTACCTTCACCTCAGAATTACAAGAACATCACGATACAGTGAATAATTGTCTATAACGTTTCTACCAGTTGTTTCAATTGGTCTTGGCATTTCTTGGCACTATGGTTATATGTTCTTCGTGATGTCTTATTGTTTGTGAGGGTTTTTTTTTTTTTTTTAAATAACTAAGTGGGACTGTAAATGTAGATGTGCGTCAGTACCAAGTTCTTTTTTCAAATCTCAAAATTTGTTTTTAAACTTGTTTTGAACTTGTTTGTTTCTTGCTGAGTAGCAGAGAACTTTTATTTTTCACTTTCCTGTATGCCTCTAAGTAGGAACACTGCGTTTCAGTGGGCTGTATTGTGTACTTTTTGCGGAGAACTTTTTTCTGTAAACACAATTGCCTTGTTCAGTTTTGTTGTAAACTGACTTACCATAAGATGCACTGTTGATATGCTTTCTGATGTGTGTTTGATAAGAGTGATAAAATAAAACTCAAAAATAAAAGAATTGCTTATGTATTTCTGTACTTACTATAGAAGTATTCAAGTTCAGATAACAGGTAGATACATTTATGATTTGATTGTTACCAAAATCATCCATTGAAAAGGTTTTTGTAGTTTCAACCATTTATGAAAAACATGATTTTTTACTTTTTGAAAAAGTGAATCAAATTGATAATAATGAAATAAAAAGTTTCATGTTGGACAAATGTCCCAGATGTTGAAAAAATAGTCTGGTCTAGTGAAATTCACAATCAGGACCTGTGATCTGATCTTGCCTTTTTTAATCAAAATTTTTACTTTAATCAAGCAACTTAATTTTGACAATAGCTATGTTTTTTTGTGTTTTGAAGACCAAATGAGATAGTAGGTACGTTAGTGATAATAAAGTTATCAGGTATGGAGGATCAATGAGATGATGGATACTGTTTTTCTTAATTTATATCATGTTTAATGTTTCCTTTTTACATACAGGAAGTGATTCAACATTTCATTAAACTTGAGGTACGTTGGCATCTAGATGACAAATTCTAGAAGACAACATTGTTTGGAGGGATATGCTAAGAGAATGTTCTCAGAGCTCAGCCTAGAGACTAGGAATTTTTCTTTTAAATCAGCCATATTTATACTATAGCATGTAACATCAGCTGAGCTGGCTTGGTGGAATATAGATTGCTGTGCCACTCTAGAGTTTGTGACTATAGTTCTGTGTGAGGTGTGGAAGTCAGGTTGGTGCTGATGTAAATACCACAGGTTAGCATTGGTTATGAGATGGGAGTGCAGACGCAGGTATGATTAGAAAGCTATTTAGGAGTCATTCTCAGTCTTTCTTTGTCCCTGATAGTTGCAGTTGTAACTGTTGGAACATTATTTTTCATCTGATGCTGTACTAAATGCCTTTATGCACTATCTTTCCCACCATCACCACATATAATTTTCACAAGCCTCTAAGGAACATGATTAGTATTCATTCCCTTTTACAGTTGAGGAAATGGATTAGCTCAATTCCTATGATTTGCATGGTGAGTAATGAATGTCTAGCTCTGTAGTTGTATTTTTGTTACCACTATGCTAGAGTCACTCCAAAAACTCCTTTTAGCTCTTTTTTTGCCTTTGATACTACTTATTTTAGTTCTTAAATTCTCCCTTGTCTGGCTTCTTACATGACCCCTTATCTTCTGTCTCATGCCCCCAATCTCTCCTTCAGACTGCCTATCTCATGTTACTCCCTGCTTTGAAACTAATTTTTTTCCTCATGTCTTCTGCCTATTTGTCTTCGAAGTAATAATGAATCCCCTTAAATTGACATAAAAGACCAGTCAGGTTAGATCTGCTGATCCTGCCTCATCTGTCTCCTTTCCTATTTATACTTCATATTTCAGTTGAATTAAATTAAATTCTCTGTATTTCTTTAAGTTCCATGGTTTTTTTTCTGTGCTTCTTATCAAAATAGCTTTTAAATCTGTGTCCCTTACCATAGTTGTGATGAAATCCTGTTTTTATTTTCCATGAGCTCAGTTGTCACCTTTCTTGTAACTACCTGCATCCCACCCCACCCATTAAGGCAATGCCTAGGTTGTAGTAACAGTGCTCTCAAAAAGCACTTGTGAAGTTGAAAATGAATTTATAGAGTTTGGCAGTGAGTTGGGTGTGGATAATACAAAGAAAGACAGTTTGGTAGTTTACTTCAATGAATCATATATAGTACAAAAGGGTTTATACAGTTGTAGAACGTAACCTATTGATACATTAATATTTGCAATTGCTTGAATATTGTACAATGGAATTTGGAAAAATAGTTTGGTTTTTTCTTTTTTTTTTTTTTTAATGTATTTAGTACAGGGTCTACAGGGTCTCACTACACAGATAGGACTTGTCGCTGTTCTCCTGTTCTCAGCCTCCCAAGCGCTGGTACTACAGGTGTGCACCACCACACCCAGACTCAGTCGCTCTCAGCAGCAGGGCAGGCCAGGGATCAAACTCCAGCCACTGTGCTCTGCCTAAGCAGGCACTTTAGTCTTATGAGCCAACTGGCTGGCCCTTTTTTCTTGTAATTTTGAAGAATCTTTGACTTATGTGCTGCAGCTCCATCATGTTCTAATCAAAGTAGTACAACATTGCTAGACAAAAGCCATGTTTTACCCATGTACAAGTACAAATTGTTTATAATGCCTTTATGTATGTTTCAACATCTTTACCTGTGCAATAATAATGCTTAGGTCACTTCCAAGGAAGTGGGTGATTGAAGGCTGCCTTTGTATGCACCAACTAAATTACATGTTTCCCAATTCTGGCACGAACCTCTGTAATGAATGGGTCTCTGAACAAGACTGTTCAACTGAGATCAGTTTGTAAAGCAGTGGGACTTACTGATATTTTTGTTTGAAACATTATCAGACTAGTAGCAGAAATTAATGCTACATAATTAGAACGTTCAGATTTAGGGATCAGTGATAAATTACAAAATGAAAGTCAAAAACAAATGTTTTTGTTTTTTTTGGTGGAACCGGGGATTGAACTCAGGCCCTTGAACTTGCCAGGGAAGAGCTTATTCCACTGAGCCATCTCCCCGGCCCTCAAAGTTCATTTAGTAAGTGGCTAGAAATCAGAAGATAAGTGTTAGTGTTTAGTCTAACATTTCCTAAGCTATCCTTAGGACATTAGCATGCTGTACAAAGTAAAAGCTTTGAGGAGTGTGATAGGTCAAAAATGCTCCATGATTAAATAAAGTTGTGAATATGCTACATATTTTCCCCCAGTTTTCTCAAGAAGTTAGTATATTGAAACCGGCTGAAGAATTGAAAGGATAGGACAAGGTGATGCCAGTATATCCTTTACCTTAACATTGTGTCAGTTATTTTCTCTCTTGTTATCTCCCCCTTTATATAAATAAGCTGGTTTTCTATGAACCAGTTATACATATATATATATATATATATATAGTTCATGATCTACTTACCATGAAACCTAACTGCTAAATAGTTCAATGTAACTTTCCAGGAATAAAATAATTTTTATACAGTAACAGTATTAACTATCACACCCACAGCACTAGACAATAGTATGGAAATATCTGATTACAGTTAGTTTTCCCAGTTGTCTCATATAATGTTTTTATAACTTGTTTGTGTCCAACCCAAGACACAGGACACTTGTTTTCAAACTGTGCATTGAGATTTTACAGGATGTTGGTGTTCCTTAGAATACAGTTTGAGAAAAAAGCGTGATTTTAGGTTTCAATCCATCTTCTTGTAATGTACAAATGCTAACACCCCTTATGTTTTCTTTTTATAGGGGAAACAGCTGACTAGGCTGTGCTTCATCACTTGTCTTCTCAGTTATGCTTGCAGGGTGTCTTAGTTACTTTCTTTGTGGCTGAGACACAGTGCTTAATACCCAGAACTTAAAGGTGGAGAGGCTTATTTCAGCTCAGGGTATAGTCCCTGGTCAGCTGGCTGCAGGGCAGAAAGGGCATGGTAGGGGACAGCTGCCCACGTCATGGGGTCAGGAAAGGAGGAGAGGAGGGAGAGCCAGGGAATGAGATCCCTTTGGTGACCCACCTCTATCCTGACAGCATGTCAGCTGTGAGCTTATTGGTCACTGATGGATGTAGTAGTCTATGATTTAGTCACCTTCCAAACACATGAGACTTTGGGGAAAACTTTAGATCCCAGCCATAACATAGGGGAAAGCCTGAAGACCCTGACAAAATAGCAAAGGAACTTATAAAAACTTGACTTTGTGTTTTGAAATTTTTATATAAGTTGTCAGTGGAATTTAGACCCAAGGTAGGTTCATTTATAATGGTATTTCTAATTATATATTTTCTTATAAATTCAAGCTCGAGAAAATGGGGAGTGGGGGCTGGTGAGATGGCTCAGTGGTCTAAAGCACCTACTTAGAACAAGCTTAGCAAAGCACAGGGACTGCAGTTCGATCCCCCAGCACCACATGCCAGCCAGCCCCGCCCCCTGGTGGGCTGAGCTGGCCACACACACATAAATAATTTAAAAAAAAAAAGAAAATGGGGAGTGATGGTGGTATGTTGTGTGTGTGTGTGTGTGTGTTTGTCAGTACAAGTTTTGGGGCAAGGAAATGGAATGCTTAAAATTGGATTTGTTTCAAGGCCAAAACTTTAAAAAATAATAATAAATATATATATATATATATATATATATATATATATTAAAGACATATGTGACTTTAAGACAAGGAACATGTATGGTCCAAGGAGCCATCATAATTTGCAAATGTTCTAGTCATTTAATAAAAAACAAACGTTTTATTACATAAATTTCCATGACAAATAATGCTTAACACATGTTTGGAAGTAATCCCAGACCAAATTCCTGGGCAAGTGTGGTAAAATTTGTGACTCTGGCATTCTAGTCCTTATTAGTAGTTAAGCTAAGACATCATTCCTAATTTCCTTAGCATAGATAGTAATTTAAATTGTCTAATAGTTGGTAATAGTTTTTTCTTGACAAAAAATGGAAAAAAAACTGAGTGTGAATACATTTATACATCTGGGATAAATATTAATTTGCCTGATTTGCACATGGAGCTTTCTTTATTGGTATCTGTCATTACTCCTAGTTTTAGTAATTCCATTTTAATCCTTAATTGTACTTAATAATTCCAAGAATTTGGGAAAATTCTGTGTTTAGCTACAACACTTGAAGGATCTATGCCCATCCCCAAAGAAAGTCTCCAGAATCTTTTTATTTTTAAGCGTTAAATTTTCTTATGTTATGTTCAGAGTTTGCATCTGTTTAATTGAGGGTGTAAGTCTTCAATAATCCATCAAAGGAAAATCGCTTAGTCCAACCTGATGAAGCCACTATGCTTTGCACATTGAAGGAAACACTGGCGGCACATGTTCAGCCCGTATTTCCCAATCAGATCATGTTGAGCAGACAGGGCAGGAGCAAGAGCCTTGGCTGCGTTTCCTCAGGTGGCTCCATGGAGCTGCTGGTGACCCGTGTGATCTAGGTAGCTTGTTTTCTAAGTAACCACAGCCATTCTCCTTCAACTTCAACCTGTGTGCCAAACATAGGCGAGCATCTGTTTCATTCCAACATTTCCTTTTAGCATGTACTGCGTACATATACCGAACAGCCACTAAGTGCTTCCATTTGAGTGTCCTGCGAAGACCTCACATCTGTATGTCCAAAAACCCATTTGTTTTCTTTATCCCTGTGTAGCAAATATTTATGATGTTAGCAAATGACTTAAGCTCTACACTGCTTAGTTTCTTCTTTTGCAGCATAGATGTAATACTTACATTTACATCACTAAATTGTTGTGAAGAGCTTCTCCATTCTCATCATACTTATTACTCTTCACATCAGCCTGCAAGTGAAGCTTTTTAAAACTTCTTTCCTTCAGTGTTACCACTATTTAAAGAAAAAGTGTAAAACACAGTCCTCGTGGCCATTTTTGATACAAGGAACATCACAATTACTGGATATATTTGGCAAACCTACACATTTTATTTTTAGTAAGTTTACATTTGGAAAACATTTTTCCTCACAGGTGTGGAAAATCATCTATTTTGGGCCTAATAAGCATAGCTATTGTAGTTCTTTTGCTTCTTTCTTCCCTATATTACTGGTATTATTACTTTCATTAGGTTCTTAAGCCCATATGAGTAAATATATAAACTGTACTCTGCCCTTTGCTGTTCTGGGAAAAATGAGTGCTTCCACCATCAGTATTTTTATTTCACATGAAATTAGTATATATTCATCTCATTTTTATTCAGCCCAACTCTCAGGTCTAAGTGAAGATTTGAGTTTCAGGTAAAATATGAATTTCATCAGTATCTTTTCCTTTTGCAGCTAATGAATGCTTCATTGTATGTGAATGCTTATGCTTATAGCTGTGTGAATACATAAAGGGGATGGTGCTTAGATGAAAAACTCAGCAAGTTGGTGGATGATTAATTCACAAAACATATTTCACATTTAGTATATGTGTGGACATAGGTGGACAATTTTCTTAATCTATTTTCTTAATAAAGTTATGACTTTATAAGTTATAAAATTTTGTGGCTTAATTCAGAGTCTGTTTCTTGTGTTGGTAAAATTTCAAGAGTTCACTCTATGCTTTTAAGCAGAGCTGAATAATTTTGTAGATGTGCCCCATACTTACAAGTTTCATGTGTACAGACTATATTTATTGGATAGCATTTGTACTTAATAAATTGCTTATAATACTACTTTGAACTCCAGGAATATGACCAATAATTAATTTCCTGTTAAGGGAAAACCAAAACACACAGAGGCTAATAATGACGGATCTCAGAGGATAGGAATTAAATGTCTCTGACGCATGTTCACTTTTCCTTACTGTACCCCTCCCTTTTATGCCCTTCTGAAGTTTCTAGTCAATTCAGAACAGATCCTTCTTTATAGGAAATACATTTCTCAAGAATTAAGTATGGCGGGGCTGGTGAGATGGCTCAGTGGTCTAAAGCACCTACTTAGAACAAGCTTAGCAAAGCACAGGGACCACGGTTCAATCCCCCAGCACCACATGCCAGCCAGCCCTGCCCCCTGGTGGGCTGAGCTGGCCACACACACACACACACACACACACACACAAATAAATAAATAAATAAAATTAAAAAAAAATTAAGTATGGCAACTGTGATCTCAGATCAACCCAATGAATGTTCAAAGCCTACTTGTGGGGGAAGGCAGGTTTATGTAACCAAACTGGATTCATAGAAGAATGGAAAGCCCAATCTGAATCAGCCAGATGATGTGACCCTTTTCCTCCTACCCCTAGGAATTTGTATTTCATATGAATATTGTCTATTTAGATAAGACACTGTTCATAATAAAAAGTACAGAATTTTAAGGAAAATATTCTAGATGGAATAATTAAGATCCTAGAGATAAGTTCTGAATAAACCAGAAAAACGTTAGTTACTTTAAAAGTTGTGCAGGAAAAAAAAAAAAGTTGTTCCAGTAGCAGTCACAATTTGTAAAAATATTAGTTTTACAAACTGCATTTTATAGCACTAGCAGGAATTCATTTTTTGTTTGGGTAAGCAATTAAACGAGTCTTTGAGCTATATAAAGACAACATTCAAACACTAGTGGGAAGAGATAGTACTCAGACTGCTCTGTACATTAAAGATTCTGGGGATGTTGCTTAGTAGTAAGATACCTGCCTGCATGAAGGAGGTCCCGAGTTTGATCCCCAGCAACAAACACATACCCACACACATGTACCCCTATTCTGTTCCCTGGGTGCAGAGAGTGTCCTGTGATTACCTGTTGTTCTGGAATTGGGATTCCTTTATATTTAGAAAATATGGTGGTCATAGGAGGTTAAAAAGAAAACCACCTTGGTACAGAATAGATTTACTTGAGGTAATTCTGAAGTCTGATGTGGTACCCACATGCATTGTGGACTACTTCCTCTGGATTAAGTCAAGGGCAGATCTTTATTTTACCATGGGTACCAAATGGGTGTTGAGAATATGTTAATAAGGCTAAGACCAGGCATGGTGGATCATGCCTGTAATCCTAGTGCTGGGAAGGCTGAAATAGGAGGATCACTACAAGTCCAAGCTGCATAGTGAGACCCTGTACCAAATACATAAAAAAATTTGTAAGAACTATTTCTTTATACATTACACTTCTCTTCAGTTCTCTGTTCATTTACTCTGCTTCAGTGGACAAGCCCAAAGCCACTGTTTCTTCAGGAAATTTCAGTCCCAGCCACTGGTAAAGGAAATATTAGTCTCTTCCTAAGAATGTCACAGGCTTTATTTAGTGGCTCTTCTGCTCAGTCTGTGTCAGCTCCTGGGGGAAGAGATCCAGTTTTCCTTTCTGGAGTGAAAGGGATGAGTGTGGGTGCTCTATTTCCACTTCATTTTCCTCATGGAGAAAGCAGCAAATTGTTGTAGGCAGCTGAATTAGATAGAAATATAGGCAATCAGACAGGGCCAGGCCCTCAAGGAGACAAGATGGAAGACAAGGTGACTTTGCAACTTGGAAGAGACAGACATTGCCTATGGGCCACACCTCAAAACAAAAGAGGAAACACAGCTATCTACTTCCCTAGGGATGAGCGGCAGGGCTTGATATTCTAAATAGCTATCAATCACCTTGGAAGAGCCCAACCCAGCCCCCAACAGGAAGAGACCCTGTTCCATATACATGCTTGCTATGACTGGCTTCCCCATTTGATTCTGATTTAATCAATTTTACCTGAGCAATGATGCTTGTAATCTCAATGGTTGGCCATAACTTTGTCTTATCTCATGCCCACCTAAGCAAGTTCCCATGTCTTCACCACCGTAGACCCACCTCACCACATGATTTTCATCACAGCTTCCTGGGGACCACCCACTCGGGGACTCCTCTTGTCCCTCTCTCGGACAGGAGCTTTCTTTCCCCCAGTAAATATATTCTGCTCGTAACCTCCATTTGTTCCTAAAATTAATTCTTCAGTTTTAGAGAAAACAAACTTGTCCCAGGTTCCTTTCAGGGTGGGAGATCATTTTTCCCCTATATCATTTGGAGGTCATCCACCTGAGATCATTTGCTCCCTGAGTCACAATGATTTTCTACTGACTTCAGCCAAAAAAATGAGCCCCGTTTAATCATTTTTGCTCCTA
>NW_004524692.1:4228709-4242383 GCF_000260255.1 Octodon degus | reverse complement strand
GTGGTACCAGGAATTGAACTGAGGACCTTGCACTTGCCAGGCAAGCACTTATTCCACTGAGCTATCTCCTCAGCCCCAAGGTCATTACATTTAAAAGTTAAAACACAAAGCAAACATTTGCTATTGCTATTGATTTGGCTGTTCTTTTCAAAGGATACATTCTAGGTATTGAAGCATTTGCCCTTATGTCCTGGCTATAAATTACTTTGATTTCTATAAATAAGGGGAAGTATGTTGTAAAGTTAAGAACAAAAGAAAAAAGAACTTTTTTTAAAGTTCTATGTTTGCTGTGATCTATCCTGTTAATAATCATTTTTAAGAATAAGGAAGGATCAAACATTTTTGACAATTCATAGAGGATATTGTATGCACCCCACAAAAAGAAAAATTTTACACATAAGTAGTAATATCACTTTTTTGCAAGTTAAACATGTGATTTCTCCTTGAACTACTGAATCTTTATTTTTGTATGACCAAATTTTATGTCTTAATGCTCAGGCTCAAAGTAGGATTTTTTCCTGTCCCGAGCAGTTGCTATAAGAAAAAGCTTTTTATAAACCTTAGAAGCTGGGAAGAGGGCTATAATCTTCATAGCAAGGAAGTAGATTTATTTTTACCTTCAGCTGGTATTAATACATGCAGAGAAAAAGATTCAGGGTAAGAATGAAAGAAAATTGTCTGAGATGTTGGAGATAATATATACTGAGTATGTCTTTCACAATATATTGGTAGTATTATAAAATGCTTCTCAATATGTTTCCCAATATATTGGTAGTGTAAAATATTTAGTGTAAGGGCCAGCCAAATAGTTCAGTGGATTAAAGTGCTGCTTAGGCAGATGTAGCAGTTGGGATTCGATCCCAGTGTGCCATGCTGGTGGCCACTAAGATGCCGATTGAGAGTGGGCATGGTGATGTGCTCCTGTAATCCCAGCACTTGGGAGGCTGAACACAGGAAGGTCACTATGAGTCCAATCTACAGTGAGACTGACATAGGGAACAAATGATCTCAGCTGGATGACCTCCAAATGATATAGGGGAAAAATAAAACTCCCAACCTGAAAGTCAGCTGGGACAAGTTGATGTTTTCTAAAACTGAAGAATGAACTTTAGGAACAAACAGAGGTGAGCAGAATATATTTATTTGGGGGAAGAAAAGCTCCTGTCGGACAGAGAGGGACAGGAGAAGGGGCCATGAGTGAGTAGTCCACCAGAATCTGTCTCTTCCAGGGACTTCTATAAAGGAAAACCAGGTGGTGAAGTGGGTCTAAGGTGGTGGAGAAGACATGGGAACCCACTTAGGTGGGCATGAAGTGGGACAAAGTTATGGTCAACCAATGAGATTACAAGTACCTTTGCTCAGGTAAAATTGATTAAATCAGAATCAAATGGGGAAGCCAGTCACGTAGCAAGCTAAAAAGCGGGCATGAATATGGAACAGAGTCTCTTCTTTTTGAGTCATTTGGGCTCTTCCAAGATGATTGATAGCTATTTAGAATATCAATCTTTGATACCCATCCCTAGGGAAGTATGTAGCTGTTTCCTCTTTGTCTTGAGGTGTGGCCCTTATGGGAGAGTCTGTCTCTTCAAAGTAACAAAGCTATCTTGTCTTTCATCTTGTCTCTTTGAGAGCCTTTACCTGTCTGACTGCCTACATTTCTATTTAATTCAGCAGCCTACAACAAGACTTTATGTAGATTCTGTCCTAAAATGCACAAATAAATAAAATATTTAGTGTATTATAAAATATTTCTGAAGGAAAAGTCTTTTGCACTTTTTCACTTTTATTAACCAACCATATGTTGGCTTTCAGTTATGAAAACTCATAAATAATAATAGTTTTTTATGTATTTAGCCCCTCACTATACAGTTTTTTTATGTATTTAGTCCCTCACTATTCAGATGGCACTCAGTGATCATTCCTGTTTCTCAGCCTCCCAAGCACTGGGATTACAGGCGCACCCACACCCAGTCTCATTGGCCTTTTTGGCATGCCCCAGGGGCAGGGCCCAAACGGAGGCCAGGGATCAAATCCCAGTCCCTGCATCTGCCTAAGCAGGCTATTTAATCTGGTGAGTTATCTGGCTGGCCCATAAATAATTATTTTTAAGAGAAATCATGTGAAAATCATCGTGCCAGGAACCTAGTGGTTTGAGGTCGGGGCTAAAAGGGTATTTTTGTAAGATAAGGTCCTCAGGGAGAAGACCACGCAGAGCTGACAGTAGCAAGGACAGCAAGCCTCCTTATTGTTCAGCTCTTGTATAGACTGTTGTCGAGCATTACATCTTGTATACTGACATGACTGCATAGCACATGTGTGGTTGGCTAGGCTAAGTTATGTTTATGTAAGTATATCCTGTTGTGTGCATGCATACTAAACAGCAGGGTCAAGTCCTTATTGTCTTCAAATGTCCAGGGCTTTGAAGCAATTGGAAGTGGCTTCTTATGTTAAATCCTTTTATCTCCAAAGAAAAGATAATTACACTTGCTTCCATGAGGAAGAATAAAGAACAAGCCACTCTGGAGCAATAGGTTTCTATGATAGGCTAGGACAATCGCGTCTACTACCCTAAGCAACCTGGATTATATAGAGGGTTCTCACATCAGTTTCTTTTCTCAGAGATAAATTTTTGTTTTTGTTTTGTTTTAATTTTTTTTTTTTTTTTTTTTTTTTTGTGCAACTGGGGATTGAACTCAGGCCCTTGCATTTGCCAGGGGAAGTGCTTATTCCACTGAGCCATCTCCCCAGCCCCAAAAGTTTTTTTTTTTTTTTAATTTTTTAATTTTTGAAAATATTTGTATGAAAACTATCATAAGGGACTGGTGAGATGGCTCAGTGGTCTAAAGCATCTACTTAGAACAAGTTTGGCAAGGCACAGGGACCACGGTTCAATCCCCCAGCACCACATGCCAGCCAGCGCCGCCCCCTGGTGGGCTGAGCTGGCCACACACACACACACACACACACACACACACACACAAATAAATAAATAAAATTAAAAAAAAAAACAAAAAACTGTCATAAAACAAGATCATTTAAGGTCCTAGGAAAAAAAGAAATTAAGAGGTATTTATTTAAGAGAAATAGCTAAACTACTGCAGAAGCAGTGGTGATATGTAGTGGTTTTACCAAGGCTATTTCCTCCAGTCCTGCTCCCACTGGCTTGGTAGACCTAAAATTATATAAAGGAATAATGTTTATATTTTACTTTTTTTTTTTGCGGAACCAGGGATTGAACTCAGGCCCTTGTGCTTGCCAGGGAAGTGCTTATTCCACTGAGCCATCTCCCCGGCCCTACATTTTACTATTGAGTCCATAAATACAAATGAATATATAATGAGGAACGTCAAGCTGTTATGGCACCTATTTACTGGAAGTCATCGTTGACCACAAGTGGAATGTAATAATGTAGAAAGCATATTGTAGTCCCTAAATGCACAAGAAAGTAAAATTAAAAAAAAAAAAGTTAAGAGATACACTTCATGTATTTGTTGTTCTTTTGGTTCCAAGGATCGAATTCAGGACTTTACACTTGCCAAGTGGGCACTTATGCCACTAAGCTATCTCCCCGG
The DNA here is from genome assembly GCF_000260255.1 of Octodon degus. Taxonomy (NCBI): domain Eukaryota; kingdom Metazoa; phylum Chordata; class Mammalia; order Rodentia; family Octodontidae; genus Octodon; species Octodon degus. The sequence goes on along the minus strand of NW_004524692.1, from coordinate 4,238,811 downwards.
CCTGAGAGATGCACTTTAGATTCACAATCACAAAGGGATTTGGCAGTTCTGTTTAAGGTAATAAACTTCATGAGAGAAAGGTTACTTTGGATCCTGGGAAGTGAGGCAATCTAGTTTCAGGAGTTCTTACAAATAGAACTTCTTCTAGCTAGAGCCAGGGAGATGTCAGAGAAATGGAAGATTGAGCAATCCTCTACTACCTTTATTGCAAGAGTCCATATGGAAAGCAGAATTGTGGGCAGCCTGCAGGAGCAAAACCTGGACCCGGGCGGGCATAAATTCACAACTAGGGGTTTCTTTTTTGTTTGTTTGTTTGTTTTTGACAGAACTGGGGATTGAACTCAGGACCTTGCTCTTATTCTACTGAGCCATCTCCCTGGCCCTGGGGTTCTTGTTTTATAACCCTTAGGTGCTAACTCTGGCTTATAGCCTGAAGAGTTTGAAAGCAGATTGTTTTCTCTAGCATCTGCAGTAAAAAGGCACAGCTCTGCTAAACCTTTGTTTCAGCTTTTTGGTTTGTTTGCTTTTTGAGAGAGGATTTCACTGTGTAGTTGGCTGGCCTTGCATTCACTGAGGCCCAAGTTGGCCTCATACTTGCTGAGTTCTGGGATAACAGGTATGTGCTACTGTGCCCACTCATTGTTTCTGTTTCCTAAAGCCAGAAGGACCCAGTTGAGCTTGCCTTTTTTTTTTTTTTTTTTTTAATATATTTGGTACAGAGTCTAAAAGGTCTCAATATGTAGATTGAACTAGTGATTCTCCTGCTTTCAGCCTCCCAATCCCTGGAATTACAGGCACTTGCCCCACGCCCAGTCTCAATTGCCCTCTCAGCATATCCTGGAGCCAGGGCAGGCACTGCACACTGGGGATTGAACCCTGGCCACTGAGCTCTCCCTAAACAGGAGCTTTAGTCCACTGAGCTATCTGGCTCACTTTGATCTGTGTTATTTTAATTCACTAAATTTACAGTACTTTTTTCAGCAGCTATGTAAAACATCCTAAAGCAAAGAAATGGTATAACATTTGTAGTTATCTGGCAACAGGTAATTCTTAATTTTATCAACTTCCTATTGTTGGAGATATTGAAGATTATGTCTCCTGCAATAGCTGGGAGTTAGGATGTGATGACTTCTAAAATTACATGTAGGTTCATTTCAAGATTTTATCTAGAAAAATATCTAGGTAAAAGATGGTTCTAAGGGCTGGCCAAATAGCTCAGTGGATTAAAGTGCCTGCAAGCAGGTACAGGGACCAAGGGTTCAATCTCAGGGCCTGCTGTGCAGGCCCCACCCCCACGGTGTGCTGAGATGGCAACTGGGCATGGTGCTGTGCACCTGTAATCCTAGCTCTTGGTAGGCTGTAGACAGGTGGATCGCTATGAGTCTGATCTGGTAGTGAGACGCAGGGTTCTAGGTAAAAATACATGTTCAATATGAAGTGATCTAAGTGATCATCATGGAAAAGTTCTAATTGCTTTTACCTATGTACTATTTCTTTGCTGTTGATAAGCAAACATATTTCATGTTTATCATATAAATCAACTGTTTTTGTCTTGAATGTTTTAGAAACACGACAGAAGTCAGAAATATTTGTTTATTCCCTCCTTACTACGAACATCTGAGACCAAATAGCTCAAATATATAACAAAAAAAGTTTCATGTCATTACAACACTATATATGAACCAAGTCTTTATGAGCAAAGCAATGTTTCTGACAGGTAAATTGGTGTTTATTATTGCATGTTTCTAGTTTAGGCTTGTTCATTAGGCAATAGATTTTTACTCTGTCAATGTTACTGTCTTTTTTGAGAAATTATTATACAATATTTACCTAAATAGGTGCTGGGGCAAGTATTTCCTGTTTTAGAAATTAAGTGGTTAGTGATATGCATTCAGTAAAACAGTGATTAAACACAAAAAATTTATAGTCAGATATATTCAAATTTGAAATCTGGCAGTAGCTAAGATCTTGAAAAAATTATTTTTCTCAGCCTCAGTTTATTGATCTGCAAATGAAAATGATCAGAATTGATCTAATAAATTCTTACCAAGATAAATGAGAAAATAAAAATGTATAATTTAATAAAAATCATTTGGTACATCGTCACTGTTATTAAGAACGTGGGTTAAGAACACGTACTAGTGCACAAGAGAAAAGAAGAATAACTCTAAAAGCAATGCAGAGACCCTCAGTGCTTACAGTCCCATCACAGTCCCAAGGGATGCTTCTGATTTTCACAGGGTGGGGTCACCTCTGAGGATGTCCTTCATCTGTGTCCAGGCCACTCCAGAGTACTGAGGTACGTGTGGCACCTCCTTGAACAATGGGGTGATGTTCTTAGGCCAGTTAACCTGGAAGGCAGACTATCTAACCAAAGAATTATTCTTGCGCTATAATACCACATGGATTTGCTTTGTAGCTTTTGGAGTTACCTGAGATTCATCATTCCTTCTTGCTTTCCTATTCCTATTGAAATGAGAGTGCCTATCTCATGCCTGGCCCACAGCTGTATTTTGGAAGCATATTACCTGTGGAGTATCACAAGCTCCCAATGGGAGAGGAATTTTGCCTCAGGATAAAGTGTATCTTGAGTTTCAGTCAGACTGTATTTAGATGATAAACTTTAGACAAGTTGATGCTGGCATGAGGTTAGACTTTTGGAACTGTTTGTTAGAATGTTTTGTATGCAAAAAGAACAAGAATTCTGGGGAGTGAAGCACAGAACACTATGGACTGAGTTATAGTCCCCTAAAATTCATGTATTGTAATACTGATTCTCAATATACTAGCATTTGAGATGGGGGCCTTTGGAAGATAGATCAAGCTGTGTGGAATAGGTATTCACGATGGAATTAGTGTCAATGCAGGAAGAGACCGAAGAGCTTACTTGCCTTTTTTCTCTGCTATATGAGCATACAGCTTAAAGGCACCTGTTAGGAAGCAAGAGCCTAACCATGCTGGTAGCTCCCAGCTTCCAATGTTTGTTGTTTAGGCCACCTAATCTGTAGCGCTGTGTTATAGTAGCCTAAGCCCACTGAGCTCAGTGATTTAGGAATATGTGTGTTAACTAAGCTGTAGTTAACTTGCTGTGATATTTATCTCTTTTTTACTACTACTTCTTTTGAAAGAAGTTATGACAGCACTAAACTATATTAGGGGTACTTTAACTTTGTTTAAAAAGTTATAAATTAGACGTAGCACAAAAATGCACAAAATACAACTAAGATATGATGGATTTTTTTTTTTTTTTTTTTTTTGTAGTTGTGAATAACTGAAGAGTTTTCTATTTTCACATTCTCATCCTTGGGGCAAAATATCTCATACCCACAACTTAAAAGGAGGAGAGGTTCACCTGGCTTAAGGTTTTAGAGGGCTCAGTCCATGGTTGGCAGGCTCCAAGGTAGCAATAGCAAAGTAGAAAGGCACAGTGGAGAAAATTCCCTCAACCTGTGGCAGCCAGGAAGGAGAGGGAGAAAGGGAGGAGCCAGAGACAAGAACATACCTTTCCAGATTATGCCCGTGAGCCATCTCTTTTGATCAGACCTTACCTCCTAATGGTATATTTAGCTATCGTCAGTGGATTAATCCACTGATGAATATAGTACCCTCATGATCATGACCTAAAAAACCCTACCTCTAAACATATGAGACATTGAGGTACATTTTATTTGTAAACCATAATAGGCTTATTATTTATTTATTTAATGTATATAATGCAGGTCTCCAGGGTCTCACTACACAGATCGGACTCATAGTGATCCTCCTGTTTTCAGCCTCCCAAGCGCTGGGATGACAGGCGTGTGCCACCATGCCCAGTCTCAGTCTCCATCTCAGTGCGCCCCGGGGGCAGAGCTGGCATGGCTTTTGGTGACCATATAGGCTTGTATGTTTTTTATTTTTGTGCTGATGAGGGTTGACCTCAGGAAGAAACATGTTAGGCAAACACTCTCCTACTAAGTTACATCTCCAGCCCTGGATTTATATACATTATTGAAGCCAATTTTGGAATAAACTTACCAAGAATGTACTTTGCTGTGTTTAGCAAATGATAAACCAATATAACTGATAATACAATTCTGGAAATCTTCCCATCTCATTAACAATAAATCAAATTTAGAACTCAGCTTGTTGATAACTTACTACATCAATTATGAAGAGATTGGGTGATAAAATATAATTATTTGAAAATGATCCAGTTTTCAAGATCAAAAGCATTTTAGGGGCCAGGGAGATGGCTCAGTAGGATACACGCTTGACTGGCAAATGCAAGGATCTGAGTTCAATCCCCGGTTCCACCAAAAAAATAAATAAAAGCATTTAAGCACATAATTAGAAATATTGTACATTTTTTCCTCTTAGTATTAGAAGGCTGTCACACAGCTATATTCACAAACCTTTTCTTTTAAATTTTATTTTGAGAGATTTTTCATTAAGTTGCTAAGTTGCCCAAGTTGGACTTTAACTTCAAAACTTCCTCCCTCAGCCTCCCAGAATGCTGAGATTATAATTGGATTATAGTTGTCTGCCACCATACACTGCTATAAATAACACTTTTTAAACAGTTACTTTGACAAAAATGACCACTTACAAATAAAATATAACTTTTGTAGTTATGAGAACCTAATTAAACTTAACACTAATAGAATATAGTGACAAAAAATGAATTAATGGGCATACTGATTTTTTAAAAAACAGACATCACAGGGCCGAGGAGATGGCTCAGTGGAATAAGTGCTTCCCTGGCAAGCACAAGGGTCTGAGTTTAATCCCTGGATCTGCCAAAAAAAAAAAAAAAACAAAAAACCAGACATCACTAATATTCCATCATGGAATATCATTTAATGAGGGAGTTTGTGAATGTGGTGAGGGGAATAAGTTTGTATGTTCATTTCAATGAAAAACCAATCTATTCTCGGATGATCTGGTACTATTTTACCACCCATTCATTTATCTGCTGGTAATATAGTGCAGCTGAATTTGTTTGTTTTTGTCAAGAGAAGAACCCAGACAGCCTCAGAGCCAAGATAAACCTAGCTAGAAGTTATGAGAAATGCTGTAAAGGTCATAGGCTTTGAAGCAAATCCCAAGACATCTCTTCTAAATCTTGTTTATGAGAAATGAGCTCAGTGGGGTGTGGTAAGTTACATGGAGCCAGGATTTCAAAGAAGACAGTGTTCCTCTCATTCCCCTGGGAGAGTGGAGAGAAGCGAGGAGTGCTGCAGACGATTGTGAGTATTGTTTACTTAGAAATAAACTAGTAGGGAAATACACTAGTGTCAAGAAGTGTTCTTTCATGTGGGAGAGTGGGCGATTTCCTCCTTCCCTCTTTTCTGTTTTTCCTTTTTTTTTTTTTTTTTTCTTTTTTTTCCCCTTTTACCTCTTAACATTTTTTGTGTAGCCAGGATCAAACCCAGGGCCTCACACATGCTAGGAAGAGGTCTGCCACTGAGGTACACCCCCCAGGCTATGTTTCAAATCTTAATGTTCTTAACACTTCTATAAAAATTGATAATCTATTTTTCATCTTAGAAACATTAAAAATTTTGGGTATTTAAATTTTCTGCTTTTACTCTTTCATCATAACAAAGAAAATAAGAAAGGCATCTGAGGGAACAGCAACTTGGATGCAGAGGAATGCTTTGGCCCTGCTGTGTCGGTAAGGTCATTCACAACAGTTTTATATTATAAGGGATGATACCTATAAGATATGCAGGTAATACTGTCTTTTGTCCCACTTTATGGTCACAGAAGACAGAAAGCAGGTGGATCCCAAGTTCAAATTCAGCTGCAGCAACTTAATAAGACCTTGTTTCAAAATAAATTAAAAAGGGCTAGGGATGTTGCTTATTGCAGAGGTCCTATAATCAATCCCCATTACCACAGGGGGGAAAATTATAAGAGTTCCTTATTGTTCTCAGGACAAATCTTAAACCCTATTGTGGCTGGCGCTGGATATGGATATGGAGACTATACTGTGGTAAAGCTAGAGATAGGCAGGGAAAGGGTAGGAGAATAGGCCTGCAGGTCCCACTGGGTTTTTTGATGATTTTGAGACAGGAAGCTGTAAGAGTGTTCTGAGTAGAAATGTGACATAATTTCCAGGGATTCTGTTTCTTGCATTTTGAGACTAACCTGAAGAGGGGCTAGGAGAAAAGCAAGAAAATTGGCTGGCAGGCTATTTCTGAACTCTTCGTAAGAAATGAATATGGATTAGACTAGAAAATAATGATAAAAAATAGTAGCATTATGGGTATATTTTGAAGATAGAACCTATGGAAATTACCAAATATTGACTTTGGAAAGAACAGAAGGAGGTAAGGACATAAGATTTTTGACTTAAATAACAGAGAAGACTAAGAGGAAGTTTTTTAAGGGGTATAGAAGTAAGCCTGGAGTTCAGTTAAAGACATGTGCATTGTGAGGTACCTATTAAGAATTCAAATACTGGAGTCATGTCTATGAATAGATACAAGAAGATGGGTTCTAGCTCACAGGTAAAGAGAGTGAACACTGGACGGTTTATCCTAAGCCCTTAAAATCAGTGAGATAAAGACATGGGCACAGACACAGGTAGTTGGGTAGATATGGTGGTGGGAGCTTTTTTATTTTTATTTTTTAGAAGCTTGTAGAAGTTCTCTTGGTACTTTTATTTTCTCCATGAAAGGCAGAGTGAGATTATATATTGAGATTGAGTATGGAGGGGAAGATTATAGCGGTCTGCTTAAAAAGGGGGAAATAGCCATCTGGATAATGACCATATGAGTGGACTCAGAAATATGCTGAATAGAATCTGTGTCATGGTTATGACTTTATTTTTTATTTACTTATTTATTCATTTTTTGATGGTACCAGGGATTGAACTCAGGACCCTGTGCTTACCAGGCAAGCACTTATTCCACTGAGCCATCTCCCCAGCCCATTATGGTTATGACTTTAAAGTGATTCATGGCTGTATATTTTTTCCCACTCTACCATCTAACCACATCTCTTAGATCAACCAGGATCCCTCACAAAGCTGCTGTCAAGATATTGCCCTCTGCTGCCTTCTCACTGGGGGCTCCACTGAAAACAAATCCACTGCGTTGGGTTAGATCTGAAATGTCCTCTTAAAATACTGGTTCAAAGATAGTCACCTTTTGGAAGATGACTGGATCCCGGGAGTATTAGACTTATCGGTGGCTAGACTTATCCATGCATTGAGGAACTCATAGCTGAAAGATCTGGAATGGTATATTCTTGCCCTGAGCTCCTTCCTTCTCTGATTCCTAGTTCCCATGGATGAGCAGCTTTTATCCTCCATGCCCTTTCACCGTGTTGTTTTCGGCTTGGAACTAGCTTACCATGGATGGAGCCCACTGAAACTGTGACCCAAAATAAACTTCTCTCTTTAAATGGCGGTTGTCAGATATAGTGTCCCAGGGAAAGAAAAAAGCTAGTAGCTCCACTTCCAAGTTCCCTGTTTCTTTGTATTTGCAGTATTGAAAACTACAGCATAGGCTGAAGGCCAGGCTTGGGCTCTGGAAGCTGCATGCCGTCTTTTGCCATGTAGCTCACTCTATAGGCCATTCCCAACATGTCAGCTTATTTAAGCCCAGTGAAATAGTAAAAGTGACCTTATATAATGTAGCTTAATTTTTTTTTTTTTTTTTCAGAACCGGGGATTGAACTCTGGCCCTTTCTGTATTTTAGAATACAGAAGGGTCTACAGGGTGTTCAGGGTCCCACTACTAGACTGGACTCGTAGTGATCCACCTGTTTACATGGGATTACAGGCACACACCACCCCACCCAGTCTCAATTGCCATCTCAGCCTAACTCAGGGGTGGGGCTGGCAAGCAGGCAGGCCTGGGGATTGAATCCCAGGCCCCTGTGCCTGCTTGCAGGCACTTTAATCTACTGAGCTATTTGACCTGCCCTCTATCTGACACACTCTTAAGCACAATTTAGCAGTTATTATTTGTCAAACAAAAATTCATGAGCTTTTAGGTAAGAAACTGCTATAAGCATTTAAAACATATACACCCTCAGAGTACCCCTAATAGACAGGTCCTGTTATCACTTCTGTTGGGGAAGTGAGGGGGAGGTATGAGTAGGAACAGAAAGTGTTGCAGAATTTCTTGCAGTGCCTGAGGTTTCTTAGAGGTATCATCTCATTTTTATCTTTTCATCATTTAAAGATACTATCTGGAAATTACACAAAGGAACAGGTGACTAGGAGATGTCTTTAACAAAAATAACTTGTGATACACTTTGTGTGCAGCATTAATGTTAAGCAGGAGAGGTAAAATGGACAACATTGCACTTAGAATAAGAGCTAACACCACATTATGAGAAAGAATCCACATCTGAGAAGCCATGCACAAGCAGAGTGGGTAGGTGACCAATGACCAGATAGGTAGGGAGGTGGTTTTGCAATCATGTATGTTGTCATTCTGGTTTCCTTGTAGGTGAGATATAATTCTAGGATGTTTCTGAGGAATTTCCTCTGGGAACAGTACCAGGATGAGACTGTATGCAGTAGAAAGATCCAACCAAGTGGGTTCTAAGAGTAGGCATTCAATACCTAACTTAGGACTCATAATGGTGATGGCCCACTTAACTCTAAGAGCAGAAAGTGTAATGGAATCATGGTGAATGGAGTTAATTGTGGGACTATTATTTTTTTTTTATTCTTTTTTTTGTGGAACTGGGCATTGAACTCAGTAATTATGGGATTATTTTTATACTTATTACCTCCATGGGGAAATCTTATTCCATAGCAACAGATTGCCTTCTGTAAACCATTTTACTTTTGATAAAAAAGTTATTTCCTCATGAAGGGAGATGGATGAGAAAACAGCCAAACTCAAATCCACTTCTGTGCATAGTAAAAGCCATACCTTAATGTGCAGTCTTGTAGCTATGTACTTCCTGTAATTATAGCTCACCAACACTCTCCACTTTGTTTCATTCTGTTATATATACACTCTTCAGGTTATAATTAGGTTTGAGAGGTTGTTTTGTATATTACCCCCCCCCCCCCGTGTGTCACATATTGAAGATGCGCAAAGATCTCTTTAAACTTTTTAATGCAAAATGATGTGAGGAATTGCATAAATTTTAGGAGGGAGTGGAAAACACCAAATAAAACATTTGACTTTTACATGACTTATTCGTCATTTCACAGTATTCTGAAACACACCCTGAACTACAGAAAACTTGATATGGGAGTGGTAAAGCTAAGTCAGAATGATCTCCCGAGAGAATGAAGCACTCATAGTCTAGGAAACAGTCAATAAGAAAGTTAAAATGTTAACCTTCTTTTTCCCATTTATCTGTAGTGTCATTTATTTTGGTTTTTTTGAGCAAAGGTTTCACTATGTAGTCCGGACTGACCTTGTACTCTAAGTGATCTTCCCGCCTCAGTCTCCAGACTTCTGGGATTACAGGTGTGAGCTTTGTAAACACTGATCTCATGAATGTTCAGGCCTTGCTTTGAACCCGGCCTTGAGCTGGGCCTGACTCTCCTGATGCCCCAAATATTCTGCTAGGAAATAAAGTAGGGATTTGTACAAGTTCAGTGGACTAGTTTGATCGCTAGCGGGAGCGGAGAAAGGACCCCAGAGAGCCCTGAGCAGCGCCCCCGCCGCCGGCCTAGTTACCATCACACACCGGGAGGAACCGCAGCTGCCGCAGCCGGCCCCAGTCACCATCACCGCAACCGTGAGCAGCGTGGCCGAGACCCAGCCGCCACCCGCCGCTCCTCCCGCCCTCAGAGCTGCGGACACCGAGCCAGCACCGCAAGCAGCAGCGCACCAAGCGGCAGCCCGGGCGGCCTCACATCGGGCGCGCCTCCCGGAGGGGACAAAAAGGTCATCGCAGCGAAGGTTTTGGGAACAGTAAAATGGTTAATTGTAAGAAACGGATATGGCTTCATCAACAGGAATGACGCCAAGGAAGGTGTATTTGTACATCAGACCGTCATAAAGAAGCATACCCCCAGGAAGGACCTGCGCAGTGTAGGAGAAAGAGACGGTGGAGTTTGATGTTGCTGAAGGAGAAAAGGGTGCGAGGCAGCAAATGTCACATGCCCTGGTGGAGTTCCAGTTCAAGGCAGTAAATA
>NW_004524692.1:4218330-4227794 GCF_000260255.1 Octodon degus | reverse complement strand
TGTGGTGCTGGGGGATTGAACCTTGGTCCCTGTGCTTTGCTAAGCTTGTTCTAAGTAGGTGCTTTAGACCACTGAGCCATCTCTCCAGCCCTGTTTTTTTTTTTTAAAGCCTGGTTTTTCTCAATATACCTTTAAAAGTTTTTAAATTGTTTCATATCTGGTCAAGTTGAGATATTTAAGACTTCATTGTTAATTTGTAATAAAAGTTTACAACTTGATTTTTTCCAAAAAAGTCAACCAACTGCAAGCACCTATTAATGAAGGCCTTAAAAAAAGTTGAATGGACTAGCTGGAGCCACTACTCTTGGGACAATGGAGGGAACACTTCTCTCTAATGTTGCCTCACCAGTACCAGCTCTCCAGTGGGAAAATCTGGGTAGATCACTACTGGTTGAACTACACAAGAAAGCTTGGATAGACTGACACATATGTGGTAGCAAAAAAATTAGGCATATGGATAGTTATTAAGTAATATCTACTTTTCTGAAATTACAGTTTTCATTTTAGCAAATTCACGTCCAAAAGCATGGAACAGTATATAAAATTACCACTATCCCTAAAAGACAAAACAAAACCTATTTATAACATTCTTTTTTCGGGGCTGGTGAGATGGCTCAGTGGTCTAAAGCACCTACTTAGAACAAGCTAAGCTAAAGCAAAGCACAGGGACAGCTGTTCGAATCCCCCAGCACCACATGCCAGCCAGCCTTGCCCCCAGTGAGCTGAGCTGGCCACACACACTGAATAAAATAAATAAAAAAATTTTTAAAAAAAGAACTTTTTTAAAAAAAAATTCTTTTTGGGGGGGGGGGCTCTTTTTTGTCTTTTTGAGACAGGGTCTGGCCTTGAGCTCACTGTGTACCTCAGGCTGGTCTTGAACTCTTGAAGCTCCTCCTGCCTCAGCCTCCCTGCCTGAGCCTCCTGCCTCAGTGCTGGGCTGGGATTACAGGTGTGCACTACTATGCTGGGTTGCTTTCTGAGTTTTTAAATGTCTTTATTTATTTTTTTTTCAATATTTATTTATTTATTTATTTATTTATTTTTCTGTGTGTGGCCAGCTCAGCCCACCAGGGGGCAGGGGCTGGCTGGCATGTGGTGCTGGGGGATTGAAACGTGGTCCCTGTGCTTCGCTTAGCTTAGTTCTAAGTAGATGCTTTAGACCACTGAGCCATCTCACCAGCCCCTTAATAAGGAATTTTTTTTTTTTTTTTTTTTCTCCTTGAATGCCTTCCGGGCACTTTTGCATGGCTGGAGTGTTGTGGGGATCGAACTACAGCAAACTGAGGCTGCCAGCATTGTGGAAGCAGCCACTTAAAGAACTGAGCTAGGGCTGGGCCCCCTTAAATGTCTTTAAATGTCCTATTTAAAACATCTCCCACTACAACATGATTCTGTTTAACAGAACATTACTCCACTGCACTTTTTTTTTTCTTTTATTCACATAACTTTTATTGACTAGTTATTGTAGGCTAGGCCTTTTTTCATTTCTTTCCAACTCTGTAAGATGAACTGTAAGTATTATGTCAGTTTTGAAGGTAAGAAGCTGAAGTTCAGGCAATTTCCAGATCTCACAATGTTACCTACCTATCCACACATGCCCAACAAATGAAAGTTTGTCTTTTTTAAAAATCAAGGTGAAATCATATCACTTAAAGTATGCACATCTTAATAATAATCCCGTGTGTATCAGTGTTTTTGTATGTGCGGTGGTGGGCAGACTGCAGCTAGGGCCTTCACACTGAGTTCCATCCCCATCCCTTTTGAACTTTTGAGGCAGCCTTGCTCACTTGCTCCAGTTGGGCAGGTGTGGTTCAAACTTGCAACCTTTTCACCTCAGTCTCCCAAAGTCCTGGGATCACAGGCTTGCACCACCATTCCCAGCTTCACATGGCATTTATTTTTTGGAAATAAGATTGCTTTTTCTTTTCTTAAAATGGGTGTTTTTTGGTTTTTTTGGCACTGCATGGGATTGAATCCAACCTAGCTCATGCTAGGCAGGCACTGTACCTTTGAGTTACACCTCTGACCCTTGTTTTTGTGTCTTTTTCTTCTACAGTTGATAAACATGAAACAAGCTTTTGAAACAAATAAATAAGACATATTTTTTCTTTTATCTATAATTAAAATACAATTATGGAGTGGAAGAACTTCTGTGTAAAAAGGTGAAGAAGGTAACATTATTAACAAGACTAGTTCTTCCAACTCATAAGATTCACACACAACAGAGCCCCCAGTGTTTTTGAGTTCATCACTTTTTTACATAATTTTCAAATAACAACATTGATAAAGGTCAGTACGAGAATGGGTGGGAATAATATCTTATTCCTTATTATTTTGCAAGAAAAATGGACTGGGCCTGCAAAAAGCTTTTTATTTATTTATTTATTTATTTATTTATTTTTTGGTGGAACCAGGGATTGAACTCAGGCCCTTGTGCTTGCCAGGGAAGCACTTATTCCGCTGAGCCATCTCCCCGCCCCCCTGCAAAAAGCTTTTTTAAAAAAATAGTGAAATAAAACTCCAATTGTTGCTCAGTTCAAAATACTGCCTTTTACTTTATGTTTAATTTCCATGTGAATATATTCTCAATAAATAGCTTCTTCTATAAGCATCTGTTTGACCACTGTTTTAAACGCCAAAATGTAGTAGTGTGGGGCTTTTAAGAAGCACTAGAAGGACAAGAACCAGGAAATTTGAGGCAAAATACCCTTATCCTTCTACTCAGGCAGCACACATGGCATTTAATAGCAACTTTGTATTAGAAATCTTACCTAAATTCTTTCCTACATTCAAATCCATTGATCCTTTTCACTAAGAAGATAACACAAGTCAGAAAAGGTGAAGGTCACCTTCTGACTGCCCTGTCCCTGCGCCATGGCTGCAGTCAGGGCTCTGGTGGTGTCAAAGCAGGTGGCGGCCTCTTTGTTCGCGCTGGCACTGCATGGCTTGGCGCTGCATCCCGGGGCCCAAGGGGCGCTGGTGCTGTCTGGCTACGGAGTCTACAATGGGCCAGAGATTCCTGAGGCTTCAGCGATCCTGGTGCACCTGAGCCATGGAGGAGCTGAGGTCCAGATCTGTGCCCCTGATATCCCTCAGATGCCTGTGATGGACCACACCGAGGGGCAATCTTTAGAGAACTAGAGCACCAGAGCAGGAAGGTTTTGAGTCTGGAAGGATCGCCAGAGGCAAGATCAGCAGCTTGGCCCAGCCCAGCACAGCCAACCATGATGCAGCCATCTCTGGAGGCTTCGGAGCTGCCAAAAACCTGAGCACGTTTGCTGTGGACAGGAAGGACTGCAGAGTCAATGAGCATGTGGTGCAAGTCTTTTTTTTTTTTTGGCAGAACTGGGGATTGAACTCAGGCCCTTGCGCTTGCCAGGGAAGTGCTTATTCTACTGAGCCATCTTCCCCAGCTCCATGTGGTGCAAGTTTTGAAGGAGTTCCACAAGGCTGGGAAGTCCATCGGCGTGTGCTGCATCGCACCTGTCCTTGCAGCCAAAGTGCTCAGAGGTGTTGAGGTTACTGTGGGCCACGAGCAGGAAGAGGGCGGCAAGTGGCCTTACGTTGGGACTGCAGAGGCCATCAAGGCCCTGGATGCCAAGCACTGTGTGAAGGGTGTGACCGAAGTTCATGTGGACCAGAGGAACAAGGTGGTCATGCCCCCAGCCTTCATGCGTGAGACTGAGCTGCGCCATATTCACCATGGGATTGGCGAAGAGCGTGCTGGAGCTTGCCGGGAAGTAAGGGCCTCACCTACCCACTACCAGGAGCGGTGCCCTTGGTGTGCCGCTGGGCACTCGGCAGCAGTGAGATCAGCTCAGGTCCTGGGCACCTTCCTGGATGAGGGAGCCATGACACATGGGGTGGGAGGCTCCAGGCAGTGGTCCCTGCTTGGCCACCAGAGCAGGGGTGACTTCCCTCACCCATGTGTCCTGCAAACTGAAGTTGGACCCAGACAGGGAACTAAGTAGAGAAATAACTATTTTCACTGTCAGGTTTGATGGCTCAGAGTTTAGATGCAGAAATGTTTTAAGGTTACAAGTCTGATAATTGGGGTATGAGGAGCACTGCGTTCACAGATAAAGTTCTATAATATGAAGTAAATAATGTGCTAATTAAAACAAGGGAATTTCTGGAGCCAGTAGTCCCATTAGCCCTGGAGAATAAACTTTCCGGATTGGAAACTTTTGAAAACAGAAAAGAAAAGGTGAAGGTATCATCATAGGAAAGTATGTCTCTATTACCAAGATTGTTTATCAAGGGGCAACCACTTAAGACAAGGCTCTCTCTCACCTTTGGCCTCTTTCCCAAATTTGGTTTTTCGTATCCTTTTCAGAATTCTTCCTTCCCTTTACACTCCTTGCAGCCCTGAAGTCCTTTATTTGCACAGTTGCTCACACTTGTCCATCTTTAAGAAGGTTCATGCCTCCTGTTACATTATAAATTCTTTAAGGAGATAGTGTATTTTGGCTCCCTGTAGTAACCAACCAAAGGTCTAGTGCACAATAACCCAATAAACACATTCTGAAGAAACATAAATTTGTTCTTTATTAATCAAAAATGTGCTAGTTTGCCCTTAATAGAGTAGTTCAAGTTCAGGACACCTTCTGTACAGACCAAGGGATTCTGTACTTTATGTTGAAGCCTCATTATTTTCAACTGAAAGTTTATAAATTGGGAGTAATTTCCTAATTTTCTTCCTGGCCCAAGGAGGCAGGGTTGCCACGTATAAACAGTACTGCTGGTGAGATTTACAGCTCTCAGGAGACGTGGCGCTCTGGCTATCAGAGGGCAAACAACTTTGTGACCAACAGGCCCTTCCTGGATTCCTCCGGAATTGTGTACTTTGTGGGTTCTTTTGTGCTGGGTCAAGTTTTAAAATTTCTGAAAGCTGCAAAACATATTTATGCAATGAAAAAAATACTTAATTTGTAAATTACACCTCTTAAGTTATAAATTTGTAAGATAAACTGACAGGAATGCCCTAATGAAAACCATACAAGAACAGGAAAAACTGTAATAGGAAGCCTACCTATCATTTTGGTAATTCACAAGTTACACCTTTTGCTAAGTTATACATTTCTGAAACAAAATGACACCACAGTCTGAAAAATAGGCAAGACGTTAGGGGAGCACTGAAAAAGAAAAATTAAAACATGAAGTCTGCCTTCCAAATACAAAGAGAAGAAAGGCGCATCAATGCCTGGATTATTGCTGTAAATCCTATGCTAAGTCTCGGTATTTGTGTGAATTCTTGGGCTTAAATAAAGAAAAACTGTAAAATACAACATCAACTTAAGCGCACACAAAGCTTCCGTGGACACAGTGTTGAATGTACAATCTCCTGGTTGTGTAACAGGACAGGTAAACACTGGCCCTGGAGGTCACCGCCGCGCTAGGCGTAGCGCTGGCTCGCCCAGATTACCGAATAACCTTCGCCTGCATTTCCCCTTTCGGGTCTGGTTGGCAGAAGGAAAGCGGCCTAGCCTCACCGGCCGGCACTCAAACACCCCTTGAGAGGAAATCCGGGCCCGGTGTCTGGCGAACAAAGTCGGACCCGGGTCGGAGAGCGCTCAGGCCTTCCTCCCCAGCCACCGCGTGGAGTTCGAAACCCGCCTTGCGGAGTCGCGGTTCCCCGCTCGGCTCGGGACGCGCTTCTGGATGGATTCTGCGCCCCGCACCGTTGGGCGAAAGGGGCTTCGGAGGGCGACGGGCCGACGTGCAGCCGCGCACAGCGCGATCGTCCGGGCTCGCTGTACCCGCCCGGGCGTGGCGTCCCCCCGCCGGAGCCCGCAAAGACCCGCCAGGGTAGCGGACACGCTGACCGCGCCCCTCCCACGTGAAGGGCGGTGCGGCTCGCGCACCCACTCCGAGCCGTCCCATTGGATCAGAGCGTGAGTGACGCGCGGAGGTCCCGCCCCGCCGCCCGCGCCCCGGGCGCTGACGTGTCGCGGTAGCGGCTTCCGCTCCTCCCCGCACCTTATCCACTCAGCGCGGCGAGAGGGGCGGGGAAGCCGGGGTGGCGCTGCCCTCGGCCCCCGCTCCCGGCCCGCCCCGCCGCCCCGGCCCCCCGGATGAGGGTATATATTTCGGGTGGGCCCGGGACGCAGATGAGTGGCCTAGCCGAGGGAGCCGTAGCCGGGTGGAGCCGCAGTCGCGCGGAGGGAGGTACGGGCTCTCGGTGAGGGGAGGCGGGCAGCTCCACGCACGCTCCACGCCACGCGTGCGGATGAGGACACAAGTTGCACGTCGAGCGCGGGGTGGACGTGGACCCTGGCGGCGGAACCCGCACACTCGCGCCGCGTCCGGCTACCCGGCTGGAGGGTGTGCGTGCTGTGCCGCGGTTGGGATCCGGGAGGGATAAGGGCGCCCGGGGGTGGAGGACTGGAGAGGAGGCTTGGGCGACGTCTGGTGTCAGGTGGGGGTAGGGGTGGGTCCTTAACGGGACGGGCGTGGGAGCCTTGAGGGTCTCAGGTCAGGGCAGTGGAGACAGTTGCCAAGTTAGGGAGGCCCCCTTCCAAAGAGGATGCGAGGCCTTTGGAACAGTCAGGTGGGAGCGAGCGTCGTGGATGAATGAAAAAGATTTTTAAGAGCCGGCGAGATAGCTCAGTGGACTGAGCGCCTGCTTAGGCAAGCTCCGGGATCAGGGTTCCATCCCGGGCACCACATGCCGCGCCAGCCCCGCTCCCAGTGCGCTGAGTCGGCGCGTGGCGGTGGATGCCTGTAATCTCAGTCCTGGGGAGGCTGAAAACAAGAGGATCACTAGGATTCTGAGATGCGTAGTGAGACCATGTACCAAATACATTTTAAAAAAAGAAACAAAAAAAAAAAAAAAAAAAAAAGAACTTCTCTACAAAAAGATTTTAAGAGCTCTCTGACAGGACAGGAGATACCTGTGCAGCACTCCACTGTGGACCAAACCTGCTTGGTGGTTGCCTCTTAATTAGTAGTGAGAGAGGGTTTGGAATTTCAGGATGTCTCCTTGTTTGGCCAGGCAGAAGGGTGGGATTGGAAGGCTGAGAACATACATGTGCTGAACAGATGGCTCTTTGAAGATGTGATCAAGTTTGGCCTGATGCTGTATGTGATGCAGTGTTCATGCATGGTTCATGAAATCTTGAAGTCAGGTGGTAGCGATCATGATCGGATGTGTGTGTCATGGAGTGCAACAGTTTAAAGACTTTGAGGTGAGCCTCACGGGTGTGGGCCAGGGGTTTTCAGGAAATGGAAAGCAGTTGTGCAGACGATTAGTTGGCTCACTTAGCTGGGGCCAGAAAAGACTACATAAGCTGTGCTGCCAGTCAGTCAGTAGCCTCTATTTTCAAAAAATCTTAACAGGTCTGTTTAATTGTTTTAAGGGCACGCATAGAGTGGTACAGGTAGAGATTGGGACCGAAAGGAAGGATGACGTGAAAGGGGAGACAGTGGATTTCTTTAATTCTGATATTTAACTTGTAATAGAGGTATATTTAGTAATAGATTATTATCAAGTTGGTCATTTGTTTAGGTGCAGTGTATTATTAGGCTATGGGCATGTACCAAATCTTAGTACAGTATTTAGAGTTGATTTTCAATATTTGGTTGTCAAAAATATGTATCTTTTCTTCACTCTTACTCATTTATATATATATATATATATATATATACATACATATATATATGTATATCTGTTATCAGCAATAGAAAATATATTACTATATTTACAGTATGGAAGTAGATCTATCTGCTTCAAATAAACATAGGTAAAGTATGCTTTTCTGAAACTTAGCACACAAAATACCTTGTTACTCTTCGAATTGCCAGTTCTGAGCCTAGTTATCAAGCTTGAACTTACATGTAGTGCTATTTACCTGGATCCATTGTTTTAATTGTCTGGTGGTGGATGAGTATCTAATGACTTTTTAGAAAAAAATTGATTTAGAACTTAAAATGTTAATGTTCACACATGCTTTTTATTAGGCAGTCTTTTCTACCCTTCTGAAGATAAGTGAAAAAGTTCAGTTGTCACTTCATGAGAAAATACATGCACAAGGAAGTGAAATGATTCACACAGGATCAGTTGTTGGGGAAGGGAATCAAGAACCGGGACTTATTCCCTGATTACTTGTTTCTCTACTTACTTTCCCTCTACAGTGTGTTTCTTTATATCTGGGCAAAACCAGAACTATAAATGATACTGTGGAACTCATCCTTTGAAAATAATGTATTGTAAATTTGTCCATCTCAGTTGTTTTATTTCATATGTATTACAGCAATAAAGGCATAGTATCATGACTTGGAATTTATGTAAGTCAATAGAAGCACCTTTAATACCCCAGACTGAGTCTCTTGACTTGTGTTATATCTGCTTATATGGCTGAGGGGAGCTCCTTCAAACTATGACTTGGTATGTGTGCTGATGACCTTGAAAGTTGTATTAGCTCTGACATTGCCTCTGAAGCCTAAACTACTGTATTTTGCCATCTTCTCAGCTTTCTATTTTGGATATCTAAAAGCCGTCTCAAGCTTAGTATGACCAAAAATGAAGTATTGATTCTTTCTGATCTCATGTACACCCCTAAATTTGCTCCCATCTGGTGTTTCCCTGTCCTTAATAAATGGCACCAGTACTTGGAGTCATCTTTACTTAGTTCACATCTGTTTGTGTTACTTCATGTTCAGTGTATTGCCTAATCCCATAATTCATTTTGCCCCTGCTATCTCTCATCTAGTCTACAGTAGTAATTCCTAAGTGGTCTCCTTGCTTCCACTTTTGCCTTCATTATAATATTCCTCCCACCTTCTCTCCTACACACAACAGCAAATGATCCTTTTAAAACCTGAATCAGACCCTTATATTCATTCCCCAGTGGCCTCCTAAACCTGAAAGTCCTTGCACTGAATACAAGGTCTGGTCTAAGTTCCAGCCTTGCTTCCCTAGAGAATCTTAGAGAAATCTAACTTGGAGGGCCTTATTTTCTCATTGTACTGCAGCTGCCTCAACCTTTTGTTTTTCTTTGAACACATTCCTGTCTTGGGGGCTACCCAGTGTTTTACCTTGGCTTGTCCCTCTCTTCACATGTATTCACGAATGTGAGCTGGGTAGAGCCCTTACCTGAGTACTCATCTGCAGTTCTTTTCAATGTCTATGTTCCTCTTTAGTCCCCTCTCCCACTTTTTTTTTCCACAGTCTTCTCTCTCTTTTTTTTGTATAGTCTTATCTCATAACACTATCTAATATTTTATGTATTTGTTTTCCACATTGGAATATGGGCACGCACATTGTTGTTTTCTTCGTTTTGTGTGCTTATCATGTAGATCAGTACCTGGTGGACAATAAATGCTTATTAAATGGTGCAGTGGATCACATGAAAGTAATTTTTCTTCCTAAATTGACTATTAGCTATATTTGCACATTGTAAGGAAGCTTTTATTTTTTATATTTTTTAATTTGAGAAGGACTTTTGTTTTTTTTTTTTTTTTTT
>NW_004524692.1:4216056-4218230 GCF_000260255.1 Octodon degus | reverse complement strand
CCTGCCTGCATTTACCCAAGCAGTGTTTTAAACAACTGAGCTATTAGGCAAAGCCCCTAAGGAAGCTTTTATGAGTAACCAGTTCATGTGAGTAGGAAGGGTGTTTATGGATTCATAAGAAACACAGTTCCTTGCCCTATAACAATGTTTCATTCAATGACAGATTGAATATACTGTGGTGGTCTCATAGATTATCATGAAGCTCAAAAATCCTCTTGCTTGCTGACATTGTTGCCCTGATGATGTTGTAGCATGACACATTGCTCACATGTTTATGGTATTCCTGGTATGAACAAATTTACCACCCTGCAAGTTCAATAAAAGAACAGCACACTTATGTACAGAACATACAACTTGATGCCAGCAATAAAATTATTTCCTGTAATTTCCTTTTTAATGTTATGTGATTATCAAGCTTGTGTAAGTATGCCTATTCCTTAGTATTTGTAAAATGATGAAATCATCTGTTTCTCAGAAGGTATCCTTATTGTCAAGCAATGTACCACTAAAGCAGCACTGATAAAATTTCAGCTGCTTATGTTCTGCCCTTACTTGTTGAATACATTTCCTTTCTTGAGCCTTATTTCTCATAGTTTTTTTTTGGCAGAACTGGGGATTGAATTCAGGCCCCTGCTCTTGCCAGGCAAGTGCTTATTCCATTGAGCCATCTCCCCGCACCCCCCCTTTTTTGGGGGGGGGGAACCAGGAATTGAACTCAGGCCTTTGCACTTGCCAGGGAAGCGCTTATTCCACTGAGCCATCTCCCTGGCCCCCTATTTCTCATAGTGTTCCCTTGGAGTGGATTTTCTTGTCTTGGCAAACTTCTTTGCATTTTTCAAGACTTGATGCTGATAGCTGTTCTCAGGTTCAGAAGGCTGTGACTCAGTTCTCTGGAGGACATACTTGACTTTCATAATGGTAGCTGGTAGTATTTTATGGAGGATTTTCTTTATGCTGGCCTATGTTTTAAATGTTTCCATCATACTAACTCATATATGCTTTTACCTTAGACATAAGTACTAATTTTATTTTATTTTATTTTTTTTATAGGTTCAGGTATTTTTTTAAGTATTTTAATTTTATTTATTTATTTATTTATTTATTTATGTGTGTGTGTGTGTCTGTGTGTGTGTGTGTGTGGCCAGCTCAGCCCACCAGGGAGCGGGGCTGGCTGGCATGTGGTGCTGGGAGATTGAACCGCGGTCCCTGTGCTTTGCTAAGCTTGTTCTAAGTAGGTGCTTTAGACCACTGAGCCATCTCACCAGCCCATAAGTACTAATTTTAGTCCCATTTTACAGATGACAAAAATTGAAGCACAGGGGATTACGCTGCTGAAGACCACAAGGCTTAGCATGTGGTAGAGCTCAGATCCTGTATAGTCTGACTCCAGACCCACTGCTAGTTCTCTTTAGTGGCCCCTTGGGTTGGAGTCTTAACATTCCTGCTGCTTCTGTGGGACCTGTATTGTGGAAGAGCATAGACATTAGAGTCAGTTAGAACTGAGTTAAAATTCTTGTCTTTTTTAACCTACTGATTATGTAGCATATGACCTAACCTCTTTGAGCTTCATATTTCCCATTTATTGTAAAGATTAAGGTATATTTTTGAAGTTAGCAAGGAGAATATTACTATTCTTAGTTTACAAATGAAAATATCAAAGTAGAAATTATTTGTGACTAGTGCAGGCAAGAGAGGTAGGAATAAAAGGCAGCCCGGGCGGGCCCTGAACTCACCATGATCCTTCTGTCTGAGCCTCCCCAAGTGATCGTGTGAGCCACTATACCTGGCTATAAGTTAATTTTTTGACATCAGCTTTTTCAGTGTAGTCATTCAAAGTGTAATGGTGGGGATGCACTCGAAGAAATCTATTATTTGTCTGTTTCATCATTTGGAAACATCGCGAAGTCTACTTACGTGAATTAAGATAGCCATGATGTCAGTAGGCGATACAGTCTTATGGGACCACTGTGACCACTGTCATATTCAGTCTGTTGTTGGCCAAAATATCTTTATGTGATTCATAACTGTACTTAATTTAGTAAAAAAAAAAAAAAAAAAAAAAGAAAGAAAAAAATGTTGCTCCCCAGTTTTGGAGGGTAGACTTTGGCCTGATATTAATTCCTTGTAATTCTTGTTCTTTTTTAGGTTCACGGGTGCAAGTATCACACTACTGG
>NW_004524692.1:4208781-4215566 GCF_000260255.1 Octodon degus | reverse complement strand
TTTTTTTTTTTTTTTTTTTTTTTTTTTTTTTCACAGAACCGGGAATTGAACTGAGGCCCTTGCGCTTGCCAGGGAAGAAGCACTTATTTCACTGAGCCATCTCCCCACCTCCCATTCTGCTTTTTTCTAATGCCTCCTTCAAGGTTTTTCTCAGTTTTGTCTTAATTTACCTCTAGTCTCTTTTCTTCCTCTGTTTCATATTTATGGGTTGTTTTCCTGAAATGACCAAGCACAAGTTAAATGTTTTGATTGTAAATGCTGGCTGCTTCTCAAAATCTGGCCCAGCCTGGCCCGTTTTGTGTTGATTCTGCCCATTCTTGCTGCCATATCACCAAATCATTATATCTGAGCTAAGCCAAGTAAGTCACCTTTCACTGAACACTGTTTTAGGACTCTCCTGTCTTGCTCATTTTCCTCCTCAGCTTGTCTGGCCATCACCCTTTCTCCACCTGGATGGATCACTTTCTAAGTTCATCTCTTAGGTTTCTGCTGTTACGGCTTTTTCCCTTGGGGAGTGTACACTTATTATTTATTGTTCACCTGTTATTTGCTTCATGATGTTTTCTTCAGTGTCCCAAGTTGGGAGTGATACTTTTTGAGACTAAGTCTCTATAGTTCAGGCTGACCTTGAATTCATTATATAGTCCTGGGTAAGCATAACCCCAGGTGATTCTCCTGCTTCAGCCTTCCAAATGCTGGGATTAAAGGTGTGCCCCACCATGCCCACCACGAATTGCAATGAAATGAGGAGGAAAATACATGTCTTACTTGTGTACGTATGTCTGGCTACATTTAGAACAGTTTTGCAGTTGTAACTTGATCAGTACTATTGATTAGATTGACCCCAAACTTTTTATTGTAGATATATCATGGAATCTATCCTTATAACTGTACTAATTTGTACTCTTTTTTGTTAGTACAGGGTCCACAGGGTCTCACCACGTATATTGGACTCGTAGTGATTTTCCTGTTTTCAGCCTCCCAAGCACTGGGATTATAGGTATGGACCACCACACCCAGTTTCAGTGGCAGTCTCAGTGTGCCCCAGGGGCAGGACCAGCACAGCAGGTGGAGGAGGGGGATGGGGGGTTGCTGTGCTCTGCCTAAGCAGGTGCTTTAGTTGCCTGAGCTATCTGGCCGGCCTATGATTTGCACTTTTGATTATGTAATTTCTTTTTTTTTTTTTTTGAGGAACAGGGGATTGAATTCAGGCTGTTGTGCTTGCTAGGGAAGCACTTATTCTACTGAGCCATCTCCCTGGGCCCTTGATTATGGAAAAGCTCAATTCTGAGCTTTTAGTGGAGTTGAGAGATACTGATTTTATAATCTACTACTCTGGCTGCCCCTGCCCCTGGGGCACACTGAGCGCATGACTGAGGCTGGGTGTGGTGGCATGCACTTGTTATCCCAGCCTTTGGGAGGCTGAAAAATAGGAAGGGTCACTACAAGTCCAATCTGTGTACTGAGACCCTATACTAAATACATTAAAAAAAAAAAAAAAAACCTCAGAACTACTACTCTGTAAGTAAAAGCTTCACTGAATGTGGTAGCCAAGGTCCTTGAATGTTTATACATATTCCTTGTCAAATCCTAGCCTCATATCCTCAATTATATGTGAGCAGCTTGGAGTAAAAAAATTTGTCCTTTTTAAATTTTTTTTATCCTTTTTAAAAGATAAATTTTTGCAGAAACTAATAACAAAATGACAGAAATAGCCTATGACCTAATCAAAAGTTTTTTATTGCTTACATTATTAGCTAATACTTAGTTATATACCGTATATACTTTTGTAATAGGCAATAATGTTACAGATGTAATGTTATTTTTGTACCTTCCGTGGTTATTTTTGTCTTCTACTTTTTGAAATCATATGTCTCCTAAAAAAAATAATAATGACTGGTATTTTTATTTTTTATTATTTCTTTATTTATTTGCAGAACCCGGAGTTGAACTCAGGCCCTTGCACTTGCCAGGGAAGCGCTTATTCCACTGAGCCATCTCCCTGGCCCATGACTCGTATTATTAACCTTCAGCTGCCCCACACTTCTTGCTCCTAAAAAAAGTGACTAACATTATTAACCTTTTCATCCCCTTCTCTTTCTCTAGGCTCACAGATTTACTAATCTCAAACTGTGTTCCAAAGAACTGTAGGGTTTCACTGCTAGGAAAGCAGCTTTACAGAGGGAGGGAAGCAGATATTTACTGAGTAGGTCTCTAACCCCTATCTTCCTCCTGCAAGAACCCTACTTTTTCTATTCTATGTATTTGATCTTTATGTGACTTTTTGTTTAAAAGGGGTTGGAGACAATAAAGCAGCTTGAAAATAATTGGATGTTCCTCAAGAAGGTGCCTTTCAGTGGGCTGGGAATATAGCTCATAGGTGGAACATATGCATACCTAGCATGTGGAGGAGCCCTGGGTTCAACCCCTGCGCTGCCCCCCTCCAAAAAAAAGTTGACTTTTTTTTCAGATGTAAAATGGTAACTATCAGTGTTAGTTGATAAATTTGCTTCTTAAATAGACTAGGCCTCAGTCACTAAGATGCGACTTACAGATAAATCCTTGTAATTCTTTTTTTTTTTTTTTTTTGAGACAGAATCTCATCAGTGTATTTCAGACTAGCCTCAGACTCGCTATGTAGCTCAGGTTGGTCTTGAATTCTAATCCTCAATTCTAATCCAGAACTGTTAGAACCTAGTATAGTACAAGAAGGTGCAAAGCAAACTTCCTTTTGGCTTGGTCTCAAGTGAACTATATTTATAGGCTGGAGAAGAAGACTTCATAGCGTCATATCCATTTTGCTTAGCCAAAAACTACCTATGCAAATGCGTATTCATAACAAGTTTTGGTGAATTATCAAAAGGAAGAGATTACTATTGTAAGGATTATGGCATTATATTTCAGGTAGTGGAGGAACCTGGTAATTGTAACAAGAAAATTTTTTTTCAGGATCAGGGAAATAAAAGCATACACAGTCATTTCATGACTGGTTGAGATGAAAATGGATATTTTAAACATAGGATAGAGAATTGTTTGTTTCTGAAGATGAATAAGTAAGTGAGCTTCTTGTAGATCTTTCTTTAATTTTTGGCCAGGTATAAACAATAAAATGTACAGAAACAACTGGGAATTCTGTTTTACAGAGCTTGAAAGAAAAATAATTAGAAGCTTTGCATGAGTGTTATTTTAGGAAAGATGTACCGGAAAAACATTTGCTTTAAAAAAAAAAACCCATCTTTAATTAAAACAAACACATGCTTATTTGAATTCAAAGTACTATCCTAATTTATATTATAAGAACTAATTACTATTCAATGTTAGCTTTTCTTTTTGTCTCTGAGACATTTTCCTATTAGTTTTTTTTTTTCTTTACCATATGCCACTGTGATAGAAAATTAAGTGAATTGTTTATGTAACATTATTTATTTATTTATTTATTTATTTATTTATTTGCTCCGAATGCCCTCAGGGATGGTTTGGCTGGCTGGAGTGTTGTGGGGATCAACTACAGTAGCCTGAGGCTGACAGCTTTGTGGAAGCAGCCACTTAAACAACTGAGCTAAGGCCAGGCCCACTTATGTAACATTATTATTGTTATGGTTTGTGTCTAGTTGTTCCCCTACAACCTCTTTTAGTCATGGGGCTGACTTCTAGAGGTTGCGATTAATTCATGACCAATGTTGGGATTATGGGTGTAAGTGCTGCTGGGATTATGGGTGTGAGTGCTATACCTGCCCTGGGGCAAATGTTCTGGATACAAATACAAGGAAGGGAGAGGCTTGTTACCTCTCTGGGGCTTCAGCCACTGTTCCTCCCTTTCAGCTCTTGCTCTTTGCTGTTTTCCACTGCCCTGTACTGCTGCTCTGTGTGCCCTGTGCCACTCTGCCTTGGAGCCAGCTGAGTGTGGACTGAAACCTCCACAGGCTAGCTAGGTAAACCTTTTCTTTCTTGATCTTTGGTGTCAGGTGTTTTGTGCCAGCAACGAGAGAAAAGTAACTGAGACAATTGCCTTTATGTTTTCTAAAATCTAGCACATTGATATTGATAAATATTTATTTTACGATTAATGCATGCTTTTTTTTTTTTTTTTTTTTTGGCAGAACTGGGGATTGAACTCAGGCCCTTGTGCTTGCCAGGGAAGCGCTTATTCTACTGAGCCATCTCCCCGGCCCCTATACATGCTTATTTTAGAGAGATTGGAAAATATTAACTTACAAAGAAAAAGCCTAAAATTTCTCCCATTTCACAATCCAGCGATACTTACTAGTTAGATTTCTTATATTTTCTTACACATACACAATTGGGATTATGGATTTATGTACAGTTTTTTAATCTACTCAGGAATTAATTGTGAAAAATTTCACACTTGGAACTAGTTTTTAGAGACAAATATGGTATTATGAATTTCCAGACATGCCACTTTGATTAAAAATTACTGCGTTTTTGTTCCACGTGCATCATTTATTCCTCTTTCTCTTTTTCTTTAGTGCAGCATTTTAAGGCAAGTCCTAAACACATTGTTATTCTCTTACAGTTCAATTTGCATGTCTAGATATATGGCCTTGTGTCTCACTCTTCTGTCACTGCTGGGACAAAATACTGGGTTATTTTGGTTAAAAAGAAGGAAGGAGGGTTCATTAAGCTCACAGTCAGTGGAGGTTTCAGTTCATACTCAGCTGGCTCCAAGGCAGAGGGGCTCATGGCACAGAGAGCAGTAGGTTATGGCAGGCTGCAAGGAGCTAGAGAGCAAAAGGAGTGGCAGCAGCTGTGCGCCTCTCTCCCCTCAGGCAGCTAGCCAGCCTCTCCCCTCCTTACACCGTAATGTAGTGCCCCTGGGCACTCACACCCATAGTCCCAGCATTGGATCAAGAATCAGTCACAAACTCTAGAAGCCGCCCCAAGATTGCATGAGGCTTTGGGGGGACAACTAGACACAAACCATAACACTTTGTTAAAAATAATCACAATGCTGTTATTTTGCCAAATGACATTTATAATCCTTTCATGTCCAAATGGCTTTAAATACAGATTTCCCTGGTTCTTTTTGTGCTTACCATTTGAGCAAAAGAGTTTCATCTTTAGCATGTGATTAAAAATGAAAGATTTAATTTTTTTTCCCTGACTAGCCTTTTTGGATAGCTTGCCTTTTTCTCTCCCAGTTGAATAACCTGTTGATACCACACCACTTCCTGGAGTGCTGACACTTTAAATAACAGTTCTGGCAGTGCTTTGCCTCAGAGGCACCTGTGCTGCTCCCTTCTTAGTTTCGAGCACGTGTCCAAATTAAAGTGCACAGGAAAGTGTACAGGAGGAACTAGTCCAAGCAGGAAGTTATCCAGGAAGCATTTGACAGCTCACAGGCCACTGTAAACTCTTTATTCTTTTGTAAATGTTATCAGGAAAAGTGCTTAAGAGGTCTTTTCTGTAGCAAAGTTATTAATCTGTCCTAAAAATGGAGAGATAAAAAGGCTGATACAGGCTTTTTCCTATTTCTGTAGGTTTTTAGGATAGGAGAAATTCATGATTTCTTGGTTGTCATGTGGGCTGACTCTATTATCAGTTAGTGTTTTTCAGGTAAGGTAGTGCTTCCTGTATGAAGCTCATGACACATGAAGTTTAAAATAAGGTGTCATTTCCATATTATCAGAAAATTTACT
Source organism: Octodon degus (assembly GCF_000260255.1). NCBI lineage: Eukaryota > Metazoa > Chordata > Mammalia > Rodentia > Octodontidae > Octodon > Octodon degus. Next base: position 4,209,909 of record NW_004524692.1, on the reverse strand, counting down.
GAATTTTATTGACCCATTTAATTTCAAGACCTATTTTATCTTTCTTTTTTTCCTTTTCTTTTTTTGGTGGAACGGGGGATTGAACTCAGGCCCTTGCACTTGCCAGGGAAGTGCTTATTCCCCTGAGCCATATCAGGGCCTCACTACGCAGCTCCCGACTCAGTGATCTTCCTGTTTCCTGCCTTCCCAGTGCTGTGATCATAGGGGTGCACCTCCATGCCCTGACAGGGCCAGGGGCTTGGCACGCCCCGGGGGTGGGACTGGTGTGGCTTGTGGTGCCGGGGATTGAAACCCAGTCCCTGTGCTTGCCTAAACAGGGCTTCGACTGCTGAACTATCTTGTCAGCCCAATGTTACATTTTACATTTTTATAATGAACTGTATGATAATTTAAGTGTCCATACTTTTGGTACTGTGGACAACAGCTGTATTCCTGAATTGCCACTGCCCTCTTTCTTTCCTTTTGTTTATCTATCTGCTCATAAGTGAGGTACACAAGCAGAAAGAAGTTAAGGCAAAAATGTTTTTATTGCAAAATTAAATGGGTTATGTTGCAACTGATTATTGTAGTTAGATGGACATGAGATGTAATTGTAAATCTACCTAAAAATGTATAGCTGGCAAGCACAGTTTCATCGCCACTTATAAGGAGTGGTGAGCAGATTGGTTATCAGATGTTTTGGTAAGGAGAATTGAAGGAAGTATATAGTAAGTAGGGTTAAGAGACAAATGTTTCTTTTCTATTTGTGTGCTATTTTCCAAAGCTGTTACCTCACCAAGAGGCTTTAGGGATTGTTACTTATTATTAATGTTCTATAGGAGACAGAAAACAATGAGCCCATAGTAAGCCTTTGGTTAGTAAAGCTTTAAAACTAAAAAAATTGAAGAATTTCAGTGAAGAAGTAAGGTAGGGACCTAATCAAAGAAAGAGAAAAGTTTAGGTAGGGGATATTTTGGAAAACCTGCAGGAAGCATGAGGTGAGCAGATGCAGAAACAGGAGCTGAGACTTTCCTTTGGACTGAATGATTTTTTTTTTTCTAACATCTGAAATAATTTACAAAAACAATTCCAAATACAAATATCTTCTTGACATGTTCCAAATATAAAAGGCCTGTCATTTAAAAAATA
>NW_004524692.1:4197847-4208448 GCF_000260255.1 Octodon degus | reverse complement strand
TAGAAAGGAGTAGGCAATAAATATTTAAAGATTTGAAAAAAAAAGATTTGAAATTGCTGAATTTAGTTCAACTTATAATACCATATTTCCAAGAAAAATGAACGTTTTGTTCAAGAAATTTAAATAAAATCATACCAAGATACACAAAAATGAAATTGTCCAAAGCTTATTGTAAAGAAAAAATCATTAAAGCATATACATAAAAAATATTAGCTATGGAAGAACAAATTTTTTTTTCTTATTTAAAACTTTTTTTTCCAATTTCATTTAATTTTATTTTCATCTTGTGATGTCTTTTAAATAAATTGTAAGTCAAATATATAGTATAAATCTTAGAAAAAAAATTAAGATTAAGCAATATACAGAAAATTAAATACTAATAAAAATTAAATGTGTCAAAACAATTGAACTAAGAAAAAGTTTTCATGATAGCAAAGAAGTACTAAGAGTAAAACATAAGATAAATACTGGAATGGCAAATAAATGACCAGCACTTTTAACAGCTTGAGGATAGGATATAGCACAAAGTTCTAGTGTGTTGTGGACATGCATAATGACCATGACAGTTACTGGTGGCCAGGTGTCACTTGTGGGACAGCTATTTCTTTGAAATCCACTTTGTAGATTCAGATGGAATCATGACCCATAGGTGGAAGAGAAGTCCATTTGTAGTGTGCTGATGGAAATATTTTGCTGCTGTACACAAAAGGATAACTGAAAGACTACTATTGTATACCTCTTATTCTCCTGTGTTTGCTCTATTTGGCGGGTTCTTTCCATTCTCATTCATGGGGCTGTGATCAATTTGCTCCCTCTCTAGAACATCATTTAGTAGTCTGTGTAGGCTTGGCTTTGCCATCATGAAATTCTTTAGTTGTTCTTTGTTGTGGAAGTATTTCACCTCTCCATTATACTTGAAAGAAAGTTTTGCAGGGTATATCAGTCTTGGTTGGAATTTGTTTTCTTGCAAGACTTGAAGTATTTTGCTCCATGCTCTTCTTGCCTTCATGGTTTGTGAAGGGAAGTCTGCTATTATTCTGATGGGTTTTCCTTTAAATGTGATATTTTTCTTTTCTTCAGCGGCTTTTAGTATACTGTTCCTATGCTGAATTTCTGGGATCTTGATTATTATATGTCTGGGTGTGGTTTTAATTGGATTGATGTTATTTGGAGTTCTATATACTTCAGTTACCTGAATGTCAGATTGTTGCCCCATATTTGGGAAGTTTTCTGGTATTCTGCCCATATTCTTTTTATATCATTTGTATTGACTCCTTCCTTCTCATTGATGCCTATTAGTCTCACATTGTTCATCTTTGCATCGTCTTGCAGGTATTGAATTATTTTTTCCTGCATCCTAGTTGTTTTTTTTTTTTTTTTTTTTTTAATTTTTATTTATTTATTTAGTTAGTGTGTGTGGCCAGCTCAGCCCACCAGTGGGCAGGGCTGGCTGGCATGTGGTTTTGGGGGATTGAACTGCAGTCCCTGTGCTTTGATTAGCTAAGCTTGTTCTAAGTAGGTGTTTTAGACCACTGAGCCATCTCACCAGCCCCACATCCTAGTTGTTTCTAAGAGATCTTTTCTTACTTTTTCACTGACTGCAATGGTGTCTTTAAGATCAGAAAGTCTATTTTCACTTTCACGCAAACTGTTTTGCCAGCTTGTGATTGATGTTTTAATTTCCTGTATTTGAATCTGTTTTATACACTATTTCTTTCCTAAATTGTTTATTCAGGGGTTCCATCATTTTTATATTCTGCTGTATTTTTTTATCAGTGTTTCTTTAGAAGCACTTAATACTTCTTTGATTATAGTTCTCACTACATTTTTTAGTTCCAAAATTATTTCTGATCTGATTTCTTCTATACCTTTCTGCAGTTGTTTCTTTAATTCCAACGCTGTTATTTCAGAGATACCAGGTGAGTGATTTCCAGTTTCCTCTATGCTAGTGTCTTCTGCATTTGTACTGGGTGGACTTGGGGCCTGAGACTGCATTTTGTTCCTTCTCTTTTTCATTTTGTATACCACTGTCTTCTGACTTTTGGTGTAGAGCTTAGACAGAGTTATTACCTTAGCACCAGGTCCGGATCTATGAAGTTCAGATTCCTCCAGGTGGGTGTTACTTGGATCTGGCTGCGGTCTGGCTGCTGGGCTCTACCTTTATCTGCTGCAGCCATTGGAGTTGAACCCTTTGTGTCACTCTGCCAAGATGTTTTGCACCTGAATCAGCTGGGTGAGTCTTTCCTTTAGCCTCTTTGCAGGGAGTTCTGCTGAAGGGTTCCATGCTGAGCCTGCGCTCTGGGTCTAGTCAGGATCTGGCGGGCCCCAGGTTGTCACTCACACGCTAGGCCTGGGCTCTTCGTCTATTCAGGATCTGCGGGCCCTGGGCGGTCTCACTCACTGGACTGAATAAATTAAGAGAGGAAAAACATATGCCCTATTAATGGTAAAATAACTTAAAACACACATGCCGTATAAAGAAATTATATAGCACAAAAGAACAAAAAGCTTTTGTGTCTAAAATGTAGTTGAAAGTTTTAAGAAAGATGTTCTGAAATATTAAATGCCTTTGGTAATAGCTTGGTGTCCAGATAGTCTGCAGTTCTGTATCTGTGAGTGTAAAATAATGCAACATCTATTGTGCAGTAAATCCTGACCTGAACAAACATGAGACTATTTTTGAACTTTATCCTGCTTATTGTGATTATAGGGGGCTGTTTCATAGCTCCTTGGCATTTAATAATGTATAATATGTGCTATAATAATAATATAACTATGCATATAATTTTGTGCATATTTGCTATAATTGTGTATTAAATTCATTTTTTTCAGCATTTGAAGAGTTTTATATTGTGACATAAATCTGAAAGGATTGTGAATTTATATTCAGAATAATACTTTTAGGTAAAAAATAACAGCCTTAAATGTATTTCCTAGAAATCATAGTTTTGGATAACTAAGGGAATAACCAATTGTAAAACCGTCTTAGACTCTTCCTTATGTAATTCCCTGCTTACTTCATATTCCTTTGTCAGTTAGTTTTTGTTGCGTAGTGTGTTTCAGGTTTGCTTAAGGTGGACCTAAACCCAGCGTGCTGTAAAAGATTTTAGTGTTTTGGGCTGGGGTTATAGTTCTGCTGAGCAGCAGAGGACTTGTCCAGCAGTTGTAAGGCCTTGGGTTTGATTCCCAACACTGCCACAAAACAAATACAAATGTCTGGGATGTTTTGGAGACTGTTGGTTTTTCTCACTTCAACAGCTTTTCTGTGTGGAGTGGTGTGGCAGGCAGCATAACCTCTCACAAATGTAGTGGTACAGGAGAGAAAGAGCAGCAAGAGTTAGAAGGGGCGTTTACACATCTAAAAGCTGTGGTGCTGTAACGCATGTATTCAACAAATACTTGAGTGTGGTCTGAGATTGCTGGAGGTGATATATTGTAGGGTTAATAACTGGACTCCAAATCTAATTCTAATTGACATTTACTAGCATATTTCTCTAAAATGGAGAAAATTGTACCTACTTTGCCTTCTCAAGTTACTTCATTTTATCTTCACACTCTGGGTATAATTGAATGGTGTGGAGATAATAGGGAATAGGGCAGTCTCGCTCTATGCAGGAGAGATAAAATTAAAGTCCTAGTTTCAGATTAAAGATGAAAATTATAGATACATATATGAATAATTAAAAAATTAAAACTATATAGTATTATATATATTTATAGTTTTAATTTTTTTTTCAATTGAAAACTACTTAGGGGGCCGGGGAGATGGCTCAGTAGAATAAGTGCTTTCCTGGCAAGCACAAGAGCCTGAATTCAACTCCCGGTTCCACAGAAAAATAAATAAATAAATGAAATGAAATAAAAAATAAAATTAAAAGCATGGTTGGGGCTGGAGAGATGGCTCAGTAGAATAAGCACTTGCCTGGCAAGCGCAAGGGCCTGAGTTCAGAACTCATGCCCAGTTCTGCCAAAAATAAATAAATAATAATTTAAAAAAAAAATGACCTAGAATAGTTGCTGAATGAAAACTTTATGTGTTTGCTAACAGAAAAATACAGAATCAGAACTGGGGACAGCTCTAATATTACAATAGATTTAGTATTTAAATTCTCATTGTATTAGTATGTTTAATAAAGCTTAATGTATAAAAAATATATAAAGCATGAAGTTAGTGATTAGATAAACTCACATTACCTAAGGATTTTAAAGTAATAATAATACAGTTATCCTTCAGTATCTCTGGGTATTTCATTCAAAGATCCCCATTGAATACCGGAATGTTCATGTTCCTTATATAAGATGGCATAATATTTTTCATATCATTTATACATACTTTAGATCATTTCTCGATTATTTGAATATCTAACACAGTGTACATGCTATGTAAATATGTGTTAGTTTAGGAAATAATGCGAGAAACAATAGTTTGTACAAGTTTAGTAGAGACACAACTTTAAAGTTTTGCCTATTTTTGATCCATCGCTGATTGAATATATGAATGTGAATCTGTGGATATGCGGCACTGATTGTAATTGATAATGGCTACTGTTGCCTTTTCTGGCTTGGTCTACAAGCCAGAGTGGAGAGTGACCAAGTTAATTGGTAAAATTTTTAAGAATTTTAATGAAAGTATGAAAACTAGAAGAAATGTTACCAACCATTGCTTTATTCTCACCCGACATTTTAAGTCCTTTTTGCTTGGCGGAGACCCAGTTCCCTGAGCCTATTCCAAGGCCCTAGGTGCTGAGACTGCTACTTCTGAGTGCTCGGATGGGTCTTACAAGTGGAATATTACTGAGAGTCTGCATACAGATAGGCCAAACTCAGATTGTCTTTTTTTAAAAAGCCTTTCTAGTTTCATTTGTTCCATTTGAAACTTGAACCTAGCCTGAATTTATTTTGGTTTAAAACATAACTTTTTTTTTGCATCAAACATTATGTTTGATTACTACTTGTGACTATTCAACTGATGAAAAAGTGACAGGTTCCAGACAGAGGAACTAAATTAGTAAAGAAAAGCCTTTTAAGTCTCATTATTCTTTCTGAAGTGCTATGAAGGGACTATTTTTAAAAAAACAAATTACAAATTTTGTTTGTTCATTTATTTTGTGGCAGTGCTCGGCACTAAACCTTGCGTGTGATATGGGAGGCATTCTGTTGCTGAGTGGCACCCCCAACCCAGATTTTACGAATGTATAATTTCATGCAGTAAGATACATGAAATTTGTTTTAAAATGTGTATACAACCATATAACTTAACTCCACAGACCGTTTCTCACATTATACAAAGTCTCCCAAGACCCTTTGTAGGCAGCTGCCTAGGCTCATTTGTCTGAGTTTCAGATCAGATGTTCTGACTTCTGGGTGCTAGTTTCTGGTTGAAAGTTTCTTTTCTCTGTATTTTTAGGTTATATAGTTTTCCTACTATAGTCATACACTTACTGCTCATTTTTTATGGTTTGACGTATAAACATAGCATCATCATTTATCCTGAAGCCTTGGTATTGTCTGTCCTATTCTTTCTCTTGACTTATGGCATCTAATAAGTCATCAGATTTTCCCCCCCTTTGGTACCAGGGATTGAACTCAGGACCCTGTGCTCGGATGGGTCTTACAAGTGGAAGGCAAGCACTTATTCTACTAAGCTATTTCCCCGACCCCAATCATCAGGTTCTTGCATAACCTTTATAACATCTCTAGGTCCTTACCTCCTGGTGTTACCAGGAGAAGTATCTTGTTCATTAAAATATATCATTCATTTTTTTGGTGTTTGGTTAGACTACATAACTTTGTTTTAATAACAGAATATTTTTATTAAGATAGAATCCATGATTGTATGTAGTGGATGCATTATTCTCTGTGCTTTATGCAGACTGGGTAAGTCTTTGCTAATACTTTGCCTGTCTTTTTAATTATAGGAATTTTGTTATTTAAGTGTTTTCTTTTTCTTTTCTAGGACTTTACCAGATTTCTCAGAACAAAGTAGCAGTTCTTCTACTAGCTGGTGGGCAGGGAACAAGACTTGGAGTTGCGTATCCCAAGGGGATGTATGATGTTGGCTTACCATCCCATAAGACACTTTTTCAGATTCAGGCAGAACGTATCCTGAAGCTACAACTGTTAGCTGAAAAATATTATGGCAACAAATGCATCATTCCATGGTAAGATATGTTTCTTTGGAGTGTCTGAATAAGTAGTTTTATAATATTCAAAATTGGAAAAAAAAAAAAAAAAAAAAGAGGCTCAGTGGCATAAGCACCTGCCTGGCAAGTGCAAGGTCCTGAGTTCCATCCTTGGTACCATTAAAAAAAAAACTGATATGTAACTTATTTATAAGCAGACTCATTTTCTGTTTCTGAAAACTGTTGGGAGATGTAATTTTCTATATGTTAATAGTGATACATAAGATAGATGACCTCTATGGCCTTAATGAGCAATATATACTTACTTTTGTTTTTAATTTGAGTACCTTTAGAAGCATCTTTTTACTTTAGACACAGTTTAAATTGCACACTGGTTGATACTTTGTTTAGGTATGAAATTTCTTACTGAAAATCACTTTCCTTCTACTTGAAGGCATTGCTGTGTTTCAAGCATTGCCGTTGAGATGTCTAATGTTATTCTAATTTCTAGTCACTTTTGTTTTCCTCTTTAAAAAATTTAAGGCCTCTTCTTACCTTTAGTATATAATTTCATCATGATACAGTATGGGTCTATTTTCAGCCACTGCTGTGGGAACTGATTGGGTTCTCAGTCTCAGACAGTGATAGCACACCTTTTAGAAGCCAGGTGCCCAGATGGTTCATGATGTCGTTGCCAGGCACTGCTGCTCCTTGTCAAGCATGCACATGGCCCCTATGTATGCTGTTTTTCGATGTTTGGCTGCTGGGGTGACTTGGCTTGTGTGCCAGCAGAGGGGATTCTGTGTGTCCGCTGCAGCACCCATGCCATAAGCTCACTGCCACTGGTCTGGAAGCACACATCAAGTACTAGGCTATCTAGTCCCTCCCGCCCTTCAGTTCTTGCACGCACACACCAGGAGAAAGCTGCATTGATTTCTCTCCTGTGCTTTAAACTTTTGTTCTTAGCTTCTATAGGGTACTGTATTCTTAGTGCCTTTACCTTGGTGTTTATCTCCCAGGCACCCAGAGAATACAGGCATTTTTTTTACTTTTAGACATGTTTCATTTAACTCCATAATCACTTTCCCAGATCAGCTTTGGAAGTTGGCATGCTTTGAGGGGAAACCAGCTGTGCATTTGACATTTCTTGGGTCCCTGTCTTGTCATTTCAGTCCCATATAACCAATGAAAGGCCTGCTGGCTTCTCTTCTGCAGATTCTCAACCAGTTGCTTGAACCCCAAATTGGCAGATACCCTCAGGACAATGCAGCTGGATGTCTTTAATTTCCCTTTGAAAGGTTCTCCTTCTCTAGGTCTTTAGTTCCGTGTGTGTTGTTTCTATAACTCTCTGATTCCTTTGAAAACTTTTTTTCTTTTTGTAATTTTTCCAACTTTTTTTGGACCAACTTTTCCCAGCTTATCTAGTTTCTCTCTATGATAGTTCTGGCCTGCTATGAACATTTTTTACTCCCTAGTTTTTGAAGGACATGTATTTTAAGTGGCCAACATCTTCTTAAGTTCTGGTGCCCTACTATCATTTTGGATTTTTCTTTTCTCTTTCTCCCATTTTGTTCTTGTATTACACAGAGTGTTGAGCCACCTCTTTTGTCATCTTCTAAGTCATTTTTTTGCTTTTGTTTTTTTACTGAAGTTCAAAAATACCCAGAATCATTTGTTAGATAAATATTGATATAGTTGGAATCAGATGTTTTATTCATTCATTCAACAAATCCTGTTTGCACCTAAGTGCCTGGGAATTAATCAGTTGCCACAAAAGAGAACAAGCCCTACTGATAGGTAATTTATATTCCAGTCCAAAAACTATTACAGTTTTAGGTAGAATTTTTTTCTTCACTGGCATGAACTGAACTTTTGTAACAACAGTATGTATAATTATAGTTTGAAGATGACAAACTAGATTCCATTGCAAATTTTAGTAAAAAGAACCACGAGAGACAATCAGACTGCATTAAGTTATCCTTTCTATTTATTTGAAATTGAAGTGATAAATTTAACATACACTCTCACATTGTAAATGTTTACTGAAGCTGGTCAGATTTTCTGCTGCATGAAATGTGTTTAGTACTTTTAAGCAGTTTTATTTTGTACACAAAGATTGATAAAATTGGTGGAAATTCTTTTCGCATTGCAGCTAGTTTCTGTGTCTTACCCAGGAGAAAGACAAAAGATGTCAGAATAAGAAGCAAGTGCTTTCACGTATTTTCTTTAAATTAGGAAATAGGGGCTGGAGAGATGGCTCAGTGGTCTAAAGCACCTACTTAGAACAAGGTTGGCAAAGCACAGGGACCGCGGTTCGATCCCCCAGCACCACATGCCAGCCAGCCGCGCCCCCTGGTGGGTTGAGCTGGCCACACACACACACTCTAAATAAATGTTAAAAAAATTTTTAAATAAATAAATAAATTAGGAAATAGATAAAACTTTGTTTATCTACTTTGTATAGCATGCTACTGCTTAGAAAAATGTTCTGTTTTCTCTTGTAAGGTATATAATGACCAGTGGCAGAACAATGGAAGCAACACAGGAGTTCTTCACAAAGCACAAGTACTTTGGTTTAAAAAAAGAGAATGTAATTTTTTTTCAGCAGGGAATGCTACCTGCTATGAGTTTTGATGGGAAAATTATTTTGGAAGAGAAGAACAAAGTTTCTATGGCCCCAGGTTTGTAATTTTTATTTAATGGTTGACTAGAAATGAAGATAAACATAAAACATTAGGTCTTGATTTTCTTTTTAAGGTGGTGATTTGAATGTTGAGAAATCAGTATGTTCAGTTTTTGTTTTGCAATTTAACAATTTAAAAAATTGGAAATTTCCATTGGTGGAATGGACACAATTTTACCTTTTAAGGCTGTCTTCCTGAAAGAGCAATTTGAACAGCATGTAGCAATTTGAGCGGTATTCATATTGTGTATCCAGTATTTTACATATTCAGCAAAGTTGATAGCTACGTTATTTATTGTAATGAAAAGATGGGAACATCTGCTGCCTGATAAATAAGAGACTAAATCATAATTTATAAGTGGAATATATATTTAAGTAATATTAAAATAATTGGTTAGACACATTAAGTGACAAAGAGAAATTATTTTGATTAGTTAAGAGAATACAAATATAGAACTAAATACACAGTGTGATTAGGGTAACTGCTTTCCAGTTTCAGGTAGCGTGTGCCCATTGTAGTTTGTTAATGGCATCCATTAGAACTGGGCAGTGTATGGCTAGTGTAGCATCATGAGTCTGATTCCAGGTATAAAAATAGATCTATGACATTTTTTTTTTTTAAATCTATGACATTCACAACTATGTGATCTTATGTAGAGAAAAGGCAGAAAGGTACTAAACAATCATATGAACAGTGGTGCTCTTCAGGTGCAGGCTTTTATTTGCCTTAATTCCTTTTTTAAAAAATTAAATCTTAATTCATTTTAATCAGTGGAAGAGTTTATTATTCTTAGATTTATTTTGGGAAGTTGTCTAATTTTTTTTCATCATTTAAGCAGTGACCAAGATTATTGATGGGAGAATTATATTAATGTAGATGGGAAAAGGAACTTTGACTTGCATTTATCTTAAATCACCATAGACCATCAAACTAAATTTGTGTCTTAGGAAATAGTTGGGTATGAAATGTTCATATATTTTTATGTGTGAGATGGATAAAATGATCAATGTTGAAGCTATAAATGTAGAGCTTTTTTTTAAAAAGGTATTTAGTACAAGGTCTCACTACGTAGATTGGACTTACAGTGATCCTCCTGTTTTTTTCAGCTACCTAAACTCTGGGATTATACATATACCACATGCCCAATCTCAGTCAATGTCTCAGCACGCCCCAGGGGCAGGACCAGCAGGATATGCCAGAGACTGAACCCTGGTCCCTGCATCTGCCTAAGTAGGCTGTTTAATCCGCTGAGCTATCTGATTGACCTACAGAGCTATTTTGAGTCATACAGATATTTAAAAAACTGCTGCACATGCTGATGCATGCTTATAATCACTTGAGAGACTGAGGCAGGAGGATCGCTGGGAGTTCAAGACCAGCCTGGGCTACTAAGTGAGCTCAAGGGCAGCCTGAATTGCATAGTGAGACCCTATCTCAAAAAGGTAAAATAAACAAACAAACTTGAAATGTTATGAAAAATTGTTGGCTCATAAAGAGTTTTATGTTGCACACTGTATGTATTGTAGGCTAAATTATTAAAAAGAATTAAATTGTAAAGAAATATAGTCTTTGGGGTTACCTGGTTTTGTATTGCTAATGTTTCTCTATGGATGCTTCATATTAAATAGCCTTCAAAATCATGTACAATGACTTTTGACAACTGAATTCTTTCCTATAGGTATTCAGTTTTCTTAGCTTTTAATATGAAACTGTTTTTCAGAGATCCCCATCTCACTTTGGAAGTAATGAACAGTGTTGTTGTTGTCTTCATACTGATTTTTTTTTTTTTTTTTTT
>NW_004524692.1:4155234-4197627 GCF_000260255.1 Octodon degus | reverse complement strand
TTTGCATTCAGAAAGGAGCAGACTGTGGAGCGAAGGTAATACTTCTTTATCATAGTGAATCTTTAAATGATATTTCTCTGTCAGTGTAAACATTCCGGGTTGAAACCTAGCTTGTTAGAGTGATTTGAATCTTGTAGAACCATTCATCTGTCTAAAGTAACTTGTCCCACATCCTTTTTCTTTTCTTTAGTTGGCAGCACTTGACTCTAGGAGTAATTTTCTATATTTGTCAGCCACAGTGAGAGTTTAAAATATGTGGGGGAGTAAATGATTATTATTAGACTTGGGATAAATTTATTAAAAACAAGTAGTGTTCAGTTGGTTAACCTATACTTTTTTTCAATGACAGTTATTCGAGAGGTAAGAGCAAGATGATAGGAATAGCAAATTTTGACTTCATTTAGGGATTTGACACAGTATCATGATATTCTTACGAATAAAATAGAACTTCGTGATTGAGGATAAGGATGTTTAAGGAAATTAATACTGCTGGGATGAGCACTGGCATACTGATAATGTGGATGCAGCTGTGGAGTGCTGTGTGGTGCCTGCTCTCGACATTGTCCTTTTCAACCTTTTTCAGTTGCATGGGATGGGCTGGGGAGCTAGCGCAGTAGAATAAGCGTTTGCCTGGCAAGTGCAGGGTCCTGAGTTCAATCCCTGGTACCGCAAAAGATAAATAAATAAATAAATAGATAAATAAAAAAGAATATAATTTTTTATGTTTGAATAGTCTGTTGTATATATGTGTTTTCTTTACCCATTCATCTGTGGATAGACATCTACGTTAGTTCCATAACTTAGTTATCATGAATAGCACAGCAGTCAACATGGTGGCACAGATACCTCGTTCTTACACTGACTTCATTTTCTTTGGAAAAATGCCTGGTAGTTGGATTGCTGGATCATCTGTTAAATCTATTTTTGGTTGTTTGAGAAACTTCTCTGCTGCTTTTAGTGCCTGTACAAATTTACGTTTCCATCAGCAGTGTCTAGGAATTCCCTTCTCACAAGCATTTGTTTTTTTAATATAAGCCATTCTAACTGGAATGAATATAAAATAATAAGGAAATAGAAAATTACCCTAACTTGATCACACATTTAAACATGAAATATACTGTACCTTATAGATATGTACAGTTACATGTTAATCAAAGTTTTTTAAATGTTGAGATGGAAATTCATATAACTTAATCATTATACAATGTGTACATATCCCAGAAGTATATATAGTTAATTTTAAAATGAAAAAACAGAGGGACCGAGATTTGATCCCCAGCATGTAGTGCTGGCCCTGCCCCTGGGGCATGCTGAAACCTAGAGTAAGTGTGGGCTTGGTGGTGTGCGCCTGTAATCCCAGCACTTAGGAGGTTGAAAACAGGAGGATCACTGAGTCTGATCTGTGTAGTGAGACCCTGTAGACCCTGTACTAAATACATAAAAAAAGAAAAAAAAATGCATTTCAATGTAGTTGTGGATATGAATGAGATAAATCACCAAAAATAGCATAGTCTCTGTGTGCAAGCTTATGCCAGTGAACAAAGGAAATGTAATAAGAATGAAACAAATTTGCCTTTGTCTTAAAATGTTTTGTGAAACAGCAGAATAATTTGAAAAGTTGTTTGAACCTCTCCCTACTTTCTATTTATTTATCTCCTATTTTGCTTTGTTTTACCCAGAGAATTTCCCTTATTAAAGAAATCGTGCAAAAAGTTTTGTGATTTTATTTGGTTTCTTCTTTATAAATCTTTTTTGCGTATGACTTGTATTCTGAATAGCATTTTGGCCATTCCTTTAAGATCATGATCCAGAAGTATTTCTTTTCTTTTCTTTTCCTTTTTTTTTTTTTTGCATTTACAGAGCAGATGGGCCATTTATTGGTATCTGAAAAGGTTTCCTTTAAATGCGTTTTTCTTTAAATCGCAGAACCCTTTAACACCAAACTCTCACCCACTGGAATGGAAATGGGCTCAAACTTTCCATTGATCACAGGTTACTCATGATCAGAAGCCAAGTCTTTGAGTTAAATAAATTGAAGAAATCGGTCCTGCTACAACACAATAATGGAAATAAGAGTAACATTCTTGCTTTTACACCAAAACGTCTTGCTACCAGAAGCTGACAATCTCTAGAGTAGCACAAAACGGCTTCCCACTGTCTAAAGGCACCATCATTTAGTTACTAGTACTCAGTTCTGGGAGGACAGGAGCGACTCTCCCCACCTCGCCCTGTGACCTGCAGTTGAGGAGCCAAGTTCTCGAAAATCCTCAACTGGATGACACACCTGTCTATGGGGAGATAGCTCAGTAGAGTAAGTGCTTGCGGGCCTGAACAACAACAACAAAAAAAACAAAAACACTCTCAGAGTGCCAGCGTCAGGCCTGTTCCCCAACCTGATGAGACATCTGGGGTGACAGCGAGACCTTACTGGGCATCCGGATCAAAGTCATCGCGCTCCTCATTATACTCCAGCACACATCGCTTGATTTTTTAGAAGAGTCGACCCAGGTGACAAAGTCCTCCATGCTGCATGTAACAAGGAAGGCGGGGTCTGTCACAACATCTGGGCCCAAGCGCACATGGCCTTGCTCCACAAAGGCCACAGCAGCCTGGAGATGCTGCGCCATGCGCAGCTTGAGAACAGTGGGCAGGCGGCGGCGGACGAAATCGCAGAGCTCCGCGGGTGGGCACCGGGCCCAACGCATAGAGCTTGTTCAGCGGCGCAGCAGAGGCTGCATGCGGAAGGGTCGTGCTGGGGCAGGTCGTGCAGGCGCCGCGCCACTTCGCGCACCCTCCAGCGGCTCAGCTGGTTGTACTTCGTGTAGTCCTTGGGCCACCACCGCTGCAGCCGGTAGTGCCCTAGCACACGCATTTCGTGGAGGTTGTGGTAACTTCCCAGTTTAGGAAATCCATCTGCTTCAGTAGCTTCTGCTTGTGGAACTTCATCTTCCACACCATGATGGCAGCCGTTCAGGAAGTAAGACCAGAAAGTATATTAATGATTGTTATTCTCTGAATATTTTGTTTGGATATTTTATTTTATATTTTCATACTTTTTATTACTACTTGTATATCATTAAAGAAAGTTCATACCAAAATCACTTTCAAATGGAATGCAAAGTTAAATATAATAATGAAGTTATAAAGATGTTAGAAGAATTTCTTCTTCTTTTTTTTTTTTGGTGGAACCGGGGATTGAACTCAGGCCCTTGTGTTTGCTAGGGAAGCCTTATTCCACTGAGCCATCTCCCCAGCCCCAAGTTTCTTATTTTGATGTGATAGGAAGACAATTCTGCCAAAAGCAGAAAACTTCTGATGAAAACAAACTACACACAAAATTAAATATCTAGATTTAAAAAGAAGACCTGTCAGGAGAGACATATCGTGTTCTTGGTTGAAGATTTTTTAAATTACAATATGTTGCGGCTGGGGAGATAGCTCAGTTGAATGGGCCTGAGTTCAACCCCTGGCTTGGCAAAAAAAAAAAAAAAGTAAATTATAATATGTCATTTCTCTCAAAATTAATCTACAAATCTAACAAAATTATATCTAGAGTTGAAATCTTAAGGTTATCATTATGAGCTTTGAAAACTTTAATAGGTCTAGTAAGACCTTGTGATTCTGAAAATAAAGAATTGGTTTCATATATTTAAGATACCTGTCTAATCTGGAGTATGTATAGGGTATAATTATTTTAGATTGGTACTAACCTGTAGTAAAATATAGTATATTGGGTCATAAATTGCTATGAAAGTTAAACAAGCCCCCCAAAATAAAATACTGTATTTCTGATATGTTCCACTTGGTATCTCTCTTTTTAAAATAGAAAATTAATGTTTCTCTGCTATAAGCTTCGTAATCAGTTTATAAAGACTGTATGACTAGAGAATGGTGAGCGTGGAAAGGGCTCAAAGAAGATGTAGTCAACTTGTTTGATGTCAGAAATGATGTCTCTGAGTCCCCATACTTTATAAGTCACAGGATCAAGGCCCTGCATCACATTAGCAGAGCCAGTATTAGAATTCTGTTTCCCACCAATTAGCCTATTTTGTTACATTACAAAGCTGCACTCTTTGGACTAGCTATACATTTACTGTGAAGTAGTGTGCTAACTTTTTTTTATTTTTTTATTTTTTATTTTTTAGGGAAGGGTCCACAGGGTGTTTAGGGTTTCACTACAAGATTGGACTCATAGTGATACACCTGTTTATAGCCTCCCAAGAGCTGGGATTACAGGTGTGAGCCACCATGCCCGGTCTCAAGTGTGCTAATTTTTAACTTTGGTCAGTGCACTAATCACATAGATATGCAAGTGTTGTCATTCTTCTCTATTGCCTTTGTGCCCTTTAGGGTACAGACAGGATCTTCCTTCTTGACTCACTCCCTAGTTCTTTGTGTGGAATTTAATGTAGTATCATTGGAGACATATTCATAGAAAAAACAAAATATGAGTAGACTGACATGTTAGAAATTTACAAATGTTAGAAATCATTTAAATAAGACAAAGTGTTAAAATATAGATAGATTTAAAACAGCTTACTTAGGTAGGCATTGATTGTATGGTAGTAGGATATTTTGTGCTACTTTAATAGGCGTCTGTCATAAGTACAGTAAGTATGTAGTGGAGTGAGAACCTTGAGAAATGACTTGAAGAATCAGATAGTTCACATAAGTATAAAGCTAATAAGATAGGAACCATTGTTAATGGAGAAAATTTTGTAAAGCACTTTCATTAATATTGTTATTTTGAATCCTTTTCAGAATTTCATTTATGGAATATTGAGCTACCCTCTTAATTTTGTACTGCATATCTTTCAGAATAATATAAATGACTTATGGCTTATACAGTTTCCAAATATTGTCTTCTGTAACAGACTTTTATAATACTTGGAGGTGAATAGTTGTCATAGAAGTAAACCTCACCCTTAGATTAACACTTGGGAAATGTAAAGTCTGAATGTGCTTATTTTTATTTTCTAGTGCTAGTTGGGAGAGGTTATGTAGAGATGCTTGTAAAAGAAACCTTGTGTTCAATTTTTTAAAATGAGACAAAGAGGAATGTGTTTCAAAATTCCCTGCCTGGGAAAATACCCACTGTACAATATATGAATTAAGAGGCGGTGATAGGTTGATAGATTCATGATTTATTTAAATAATTTGCTATAGGTTTCCTTTCAGTTTAATCCACTTCCTTTGTTAAAAGTTTGTTTTTATCAAGTGCTATGTGCTTTTCAGGGAGGTAAACAGTGCAGCTGCACAGGAGCCTACATATCCAGTAGCCCCACTTCTCTGGGCTCAGGCCTCTGCACGTATGCCTGCAGTCATAGTGTAAATGAAATTTTCAGTAGTGGCTTTGCTTGTCTGCGAGACAGGGCCTGGTGTTTATTTTCAGAAATCAGTTGCTGAAGAAAATTTTAAATTTATTGACACAATTTCATGTAAACTTAAGATACACTTTTTATTTTAGTTTTTTAATTTTTAAGTAATTTAAGATACACTTTTTAAATTGGGGATAGATTTTTTGAAAATATTCTGAAGCATGCAGAATTGTTAATTGGACAGTACAAACAGAACAGTGGCTTCAGATGTTCATTATTGTTTGAGTCTTATGTTGGCTGTTCATCTCATCTGAGCTTTGACTTTATGTTGGTGTTTGGCTTAAAATGCTTTTGTAATTTTTTCTAAATAATTAACTTGGGTCAGTGATGTTGGGATTAGGGTGGTAGCATATCAGAATCGCCTGTAAAAGTTTAATATTCTTTTCCTTTTTCTTCTGATTTTGATATACACTCTTCTCTCAGTTCCTCACTTAGCCGAGAGGTATTATAAATTATCAATCAAGTCACTGGTATGGAGTTTTCTCAAACAAAATCTGGTTTGCAAAATAGGTTAATATAGGAAGGTCTTTTCGGATTAAAGTGGGAGTAGATGTCCAGGAACCTGCCTGCTTTAAGAATCCTTGCCCCCATCCAGGTCCTTGTAAATCAAGTACAGCACTTTATTCATGAATGAAAAATTAAAGAAATATTATTTTCAAATGCAGTAATGATCTAGGCAATATAAAATAAGAGGCAAAATTGCTTACTGAGGTCTGTGGTCTTGTGAATCCTAGAGAAATGTCTTTTATTCTCAAAGTAAATGTGGTTGAGGAGAAATAATAGCAAAATAAGATATTTAGGAGATACAGACTTCTCGTTTAATTATTCTTAGTCTCGTGTGTTTTTTCTGTCAGCTATATTGGCATCTTTGTATTTCTACCCTGGTTTGGTTAAGTGGTACGTAGGAAGGAGCTGATATACTTCATATTCAGTTAGAAAGTCGTCTGTTAAAGAATATAGTTGATTATCTCAAGTTCAAGATACTTCTAGGTTAATTCCTTAAAGACAATGTAAACAAAATTGTACATACGGTCTTTGACAAATGGCAGATCTCCAAAGGAGCGTTCAGTTATTTTTTTCCCTTTGCATCTCTTTTGCGGGCAGGTGGTAGAGAAGACAAACCCTACAGAACCAGTTGGAGTGGTTTGCCGAGTGGACGGAGTGTACCAGGTGGTAGAATACAGTGAGATTTCCCTGGCAACAGCTCAGAAACGAATCTCTGATGGACGACTGTTGTTCAACGCGGGCAACATTGCTAATCATTTCTTCACTGTACCATTTCTGAGAGATGTTGTCAAGTATGGACAAAATGGGGGCTTTTAACATTTTTATTGTTTTAATTAGAAGCTATTCCTAGTGCTGAGGAGATAGCTCAGTAGGATAAGTGCTTTCCTGGCAAGCACAGGGTCCTGAGTTCAATCCCTAGTACCAAAAAAAAAAAAAAAAAAAAGAAAAAAGAAGCTTTTCCTCTAAAGAGATGGGTAGCCACCCCAAGTCCAAGAAGTCCCAAGTCCATAGAATTGTTCTTATCAAATGTAAATTTGTCTCATGTGATTTTTTAGCAAGATACAGGGTGAAAATTAGTAGTAACTCTTCCCCTAGGCATTCACTAGAGTCCAAAGCATTTCTCTTTTCTTCTTACCCTCCTAGTTTTCTGTTTTTGGGTTTTATGGAAGCTAAAGATAAGAAATAAAACTGTCCTATCAGTGAGAGCATTTTAAAAATAGGTGTTTATCCTATACCAACTGAGTAAGAATTTCTGGAGGTAGATCCGGAGCATGCATATTTTTAAAAAGCTGCCCACACAATTCTAATTCAGCTGTGTGAATCAGTTCTAATTCCCAGAGTGGCATTTAGAATCTAATGCATTAAGGAATAAAGAAAAAGGACTTTAGACTTGCATGAAAATTACCATGGTAGTAACACAAAGTATAAATAGCTGTTTAGCCAATCAAACTTTGAAATGAAGGACATTTTCATTATAAAGTCACTGGATAGCTCTTAGACATTAAAGATTACATACTTTTAAAAGCTATTGAGAGTTAATTTTTAAACTGACTAATAGCTGTATATGTTTATGGGGTACATTGTTGTTTTTATACAGGTATGCATCATGGAATGATCAAATTGGGCTAAGCTTTACTTGATAACTCTAATTTAAAAATATTTTTCATTTTACTTTGCTGCCTATACCTATTATGAGTTCACCGTGACAACTTTCATTTTAGTTAAACCAACTTTTTTTTAATTGAACCAAGGGTCACACAGGTGTTAGGCAAGTGCTCTGCCACTGAGCCACACCCTTAGCACTTAAAAAAAAAAATCTTAATTGTAAGACAGTATCTCATTAAGTTGCCCCATCTGGCCTTGAACTTGGGGTCGTTTGGCCTCACCCTCCCAGCAGCTGGGATAGCAGGCGTGCCTCACCACACCTAGCTCATAGTAACTTTCATTACTTTCCTGTACTGCACTCAAAGAGCTCTCAGTTGGGAAATTTAGGGCTGTGAGTAATTTTAAAAAGACATGGAATTCATAAGGGAGATATTGGCATAAATTCTGGGTGTGTATGTTTGTGTGCGTTCAGTTTTAAATGTAGAAATCATTTAATAAATGATAAATCAAGGAAATAAGTAGGTAATGTATTCACTTATATTTAAATATGAGCTAAAGTGTGAAAGTGCTCTTCATTTTGGAAGTCTTCGTGCTAGTTGATCATGCATTTCCTAAGTGTCAGTTGAGTTTCTGGAATTTTAAATCTGGAAAGTGATTACGCCTTTTTTCCTCCTTAGTGTTTATGAACCTCAGCTGCAGCACCATGTGGCTCAAAAGAAGATTCCATATATGGATTCCCGGGGAGAGTTAATTAAGCCAGACAAGCCAAACGGAATAAAGATGGAAAAATTTGTTTTTGACATCTTCCAGTTTGCAAAGTATGTTTGGAATAGCAACATATGTCTTGAAATGTTGCTCCTTACTTTCTTAGGCAGGAAACTCCTCAGGAAACATGTGACAGCCTATGTCTCAGATAACGTTTGATTGTGAGTGCAGAGTCTCCATTCATTATCATTTTCCAGTGTGCACTGCCACTCCAGGAGTGCGGTCTGTGGTGCCTGTTAGTGCCGTGTTCTTTTTACCAACAGGTTCATTATCTGGCTGTGCTGCAAAGTTGTTAAAAAGTCATTTATCCTTGGGTAAAAGCCTACAGAAAGGATAAGGCAAACAATTGACCCATCTTGTGTTTAGGATATAGGGCTGACCCATGAGTAACCGTTTCAAGGAGTATGCGTTTCAAGTATATATCTCATGTCTCAGAATTTCACCACTATGAAAATGGAGAGAACAAATTAGCTGTATATGATCAGGCTCCCCATATACATATATAAAGCGTTCTCTTTTCTCTCCCGCCCACCCCCCAACATATGGCAATGTGATTTTTGGGCATTAAGATTGTTGATCTTTCTGATCTAAGATGAAGTATTTTCTAGTTGAGGATAAACTGTTTTGTCATTTTGTAGTGGAAAAGATATTTCTAACTTTGTTTAGTCCAGAGATGAGTATCAGGATTCAGGAAGCCTATCACGGAACATCAAAGGCTTAGCTGTGTAAAGAAGGTTAGGAGCTGTGTATGTAATTTTATTTCATAAGAAAAAGGTCTCTGTATGGTTTCACTCTAGGAAGTTTGTGGTATATGAAGTATTACGGGAGGATGAGTTTTCCCCGCTAAAGAATGCAGACAGTCAGAATGGGAAGGACAACCCTACAACTGCAAGGCATGCTTTGATGTCCCTTCACCATTGCTGGGTGCTCAATGCTGGGGGCCACTTCATAGATGAAAATGGTTCTCGCCTTCCAGCAATTCCCCGGTAAGTCCGTATCTTTTCTCATCGGTGTGAATACTTTCTTGGATTTCCTTTTGGAATTCATCCTCTCTTTCTGGTGTATGTCTAGATCTATTTTTAAAAAGCAGGATATTTCTGTGTGGACAGTTCCAGATGTGAAAGAGCAACACTTTGCCCATCATAAAGAACAGTAAACTTCACTTTCTCTTGCAGAGAAGTCACTTGTAAATTTCTTGGTTTTTTTGGAAACATTCCTACCGTGTCAATGAAATCCCACCTACTAGGTCAGAAGATAATCTGTTTTGGTGTTTTGTATGGTTAAAACCCACCAGCAACACACTCTACCACAGGGCATACCCCTCTGGCCCAGAGGATTGGTGATGCTGGTTATGTATGTGTGGCCTCACTACAGGTGTTGGCTGTGAAGCTCACCCAAAGCCTCACCACCTACAAGCTGCCTAAGATAGGAAGCCTTTCTCAGCACACATAAGGGAAGATGCTGGGAAGGGAAGTGGATGCCAGTTGCATTCATTGATACTCAAATTTCAGAAACATTTTAGGATTATCTAACATGAAAAGATATTTTCAACCAGTTAAGTTTAAGATATAGCACTTTTAAGCTAAATCTTGTATTTTATGATTAAACCTTTATTGGCATCTAGACTTTTCCTTTCTGAATTATTTGGTATTTCTATAGTTAGGTAAAAAGCCATTTAATTTACATTGTTAAAGGGAGAAACACCTGGCTGTATGCACAAGAGTTCTAGAAAGCCTCAGTGCAAGTTAGCAAGTTGAGCATGGGATCTCACTCTTCCGTAACTTATTACAAGAAGGAGCAGTGTTACCTTCTCCTGTCCTGGCCCAGGCCATTTACAGGCTCTGATTGTCAGCAAGCTTGCTCTGTGGCATGTCATGTTGTTCTCATGCTTCATCCTTGACCATTGAATGGCTTTGTTTTGTTTTTTTTTTTAGTCCCTTTAGGTCCCCTCTGCCAAATTTATGATTTTTCCATAAATACATGCCATTTGTTCAACTATGTTTTGCAACTCCATTGTTTGTTTGATTTGTTTCTGTTCCCATTAATGCTTGTTTATTCCTACATAGCAGTGCTACAAATGGAAAGTCAGAGGCCACCACAGCTGATGTCAATCACAAGTAAATATACCAGCCTGCCTGCAGTGCATGGTGGTGGGGCTGTGCTTCCCTCCATACTAACTGCATTATAGTTTAGAGCTCTGCCTTGTGGGGGTCTGGAGGGAGGATGATTGAAGCTTTGGTGGGGTCGCACTGCTTCCTTGGTGGCAGTTCTCTATCTGGATGCTGCTAACTCAGAATCTCAGTGCATGCCTGAAGTGGGGAGCATGCTTTTCTAAGAGCCTGGTCCATGGATATTTAAGCCCATAGTGATAGATTTACAGGTGTTATGTAGGCTCCAGGGGCGTTACAGGATGGAGAGAACAAATGGGATCTCAACCTTTTTAGCATAACTAGATAAAAGTAACCTTTAATTCTTTTTTTCCTTATTGCCCCTCTTTTGGTGTTGGGGATTAAGTTCAAAGCCTTTGCATTAAGTTATGTGATCAGCTATTGCTTTTTGTTTGTTTGTTTATTTTAAGATGTAAGTCACTAAGTTGCCCAGGGTTGGGCTTCAACTTGTGGTTCTGAAAATACAGGCATGTGCCATCACGTCTGGCTAAAAGTTACAGCCTCAAAATGGTTTTTACCAGATGGAGTATATGCTTTCAGTATAGCAACTTTATCTTGCTTCTAAAGCATTTTTTTTAGTCTTTTTTTTTTTTTGTACCAGAAATCAAATTCACAACCTCACACTAGCCAGGATGTCCCTGCTTCCCCCCTCCTCGCCCCCCTTTTTTTTTGATCTTCACAGCAGGTCCTTTTAGCCAGAAGTAGTATTATGCTCCCTTACCTAGGCATGATAGCTTTTAAAAGCCATCTTATATGGCTACAGAGATAGCATGGCATTCTCGCTGTGTTTTCAGAGTTACTAGGTTTAGTTTGAACTTAAGTTTTTAGAGTAAAGGGAAATGTGTCAGGGCAAAGGATCTGGACGTGGAGGTTGTCTCAGAAAGAGAGCAGCCCTGGTGACAGTTTTGTCCACACACTTTGCTGTGTCCTGCTGCTCATATTTGCCCCCTTCACTTGGTGGCAGGTGTCTGTCTAGACGACACCAACTCAGAATTCATGAGTAGTCCCAGTGAGAGCGAGTATCCTGGAGTAGAGAAGAGAGATTGGGCTCCAAGACCTGGCCAGTTTTCTTTAGGAGGCATAAGTGACTCTTATCATGGGTACAGGCATGCAAATCCCTTTGTCATTTTCTGTCTCACATCATTTTTAATTTGTAGGAGCGAGCTGCTATTGTGGGTTAGAAAGTATAACTTTGACCCTGAGTTTCCATATTATTGAACCAATGCTTTAACTTAAGCCTTTCAATTTAAAAGTGAAATTTTTAAAATTTACAGCTGAAAATAATGTCCAGGTATCTTGGTTAAGATACAAAAAGCTTTAAACATTATTTCATTTTTTTTTTTTTTTTTTTTTTTTGTATTTTAGGGAAGGGTCTACAGGGTGTTCAGGGTCTCAGTACTAGATGGGACTCATAGTGATTCTCCTGTTTACAGCCTCCAAAGAGCTGGGATTACAGGCATGTGACACCATGCCCAGTCTCAGTTGCAGTCTCAGTGTGCCCTGGGGCTGGCATGGCAGGCCCGAGCATTGAACCCCTGGCCTCTGCATCTGCTTGCAGGCACGTTAATCTGCTGAACTATTTGGCCAGCCCCTATTATTTCATTCTTGTTTGGGTGGTTTTATTTAGTCCTCACCCACCTGCCACTTACTTAAATGTTAGCCATTTGTAGAATAGTTACATTGATTTTGGCTCCAAATGACATCATAAATTTAGAAATGGTTCCTGCTAAAGTCTTCATTCCCAAAGGATCCCTTTAGAGAATTGGAAGAGATTATTTAAAAGTGAGATGGAAGGAAATATCCTGTGTACAAGAGATAAGAAACAATTTGGAAACATTGTGAAAGAATGGAAATAAGGCCACATGTTTTTCTTTTTCATGTTAAAGCTCTTGAGCAGTATTTACTTCTGAAAGGATGCTTGCCTGAGGAATCACTGTGCTCCTAGAAGAGAGGTTATCTATTCAGACCAGCTATCTGTGTGCTCCCTGGCTCAGAGCCACATTCTGATCTTGGTACCCTGACCTCCTCAGGGTTTTAGGTGGCACTGTGCTGTGTACATCTTCTCAGTGGAATGACCCCTCATTTTTCCCATTTGCCTTATTAGCCTGAGCTGCTCTAGAGGTCTGATACAGACATCTTGTGGTAGAATCTGGCACATATCTGAGAAGCTACATCCCCAATCTCTGCTGCTTTTGTCAACATTAGGCCATCAGTCGTCTTCCTTCGCAGTTCATTGATTCATTCAGTCCACGAGTGTTGGTAGGCCTGCCCATAGGTGCTTAAACTATCTTACATAAGAAAAATAGATTTATAGGCTGCTGAGCATTTAAGATGCAGTTCTATAAAAATTAAGCTACTTTGTCAGGCAATATGTGATTATGTATTATGTGATATAAATGGTACTTAATTGAGGTGGTGTGGCCTTAGCAGGTTGTATAATTTAGGTTTATATGAACAAATGAATGGGAATAATTATTCTCAAGAGGGGTTGGGATCTGATCTAAATCATGGAAGATGCATATGATTGTTGTAGTCTGAGAGACCAGTGTTGAGAATGACATTGGCCTGGTTCTAGTGGGAAGTAGCAGGGTTGAGTTGGAGCAGGACATGTGCAACACTGTGAATGCTGCTCAGCATCTCCACTTGGAGAACGACAGGCCTGTGATTAGCCTTAGAAACTGGCTGATTTTATTAATTCACCAAAGTTTCAGATTTTGTACTTGGGAAAGGAAGAGCTATAGCTCGAGGCTACAAGAGACTGGATTTTTATGTGTGATGTATCCTTATTGCTAAGATTGCTGAAACAGCAAGTACTGCAGCAGTCTCATGATGAAATGTATTGAAAACACATTTGTCAACTTTTATGTTAGATAACATAAAAATTGAGAATTGCAAATGGATATGAATATTAGATTGTTTCCTAGAATTAAGCGAACAGTCGTTTTGGCTTTGTGTTTGATTGGATGCATTTTGCTTTTACCCTTTTTAGAGACTTTGGGTAACAGAAGTACTTTGAAACATAGTAAGTGTATAATTCAGCCAATCTAGGAGATTAGGATTATACCAAAAAAGACACTGTTCTGGAAAGTAATTTAACTGACATTCAGAACAGAGCTGGCTCCTGGGACTTCCTGCAGTGAAGGAAACGAGCCCCTGTGCGGTCCACTTTGGTAGTCACCGGCCTCTCACGGCTGCTGAGCTCTTGAAATCTGATCATTGTGAGTGAGAAATTAATTTTTTAATTTTCAGTTAATTTTTAAAATGTTCAGTAGCCATCTATTGCTATGGGCTCCTGTATTGGACAGTGCTGCTCTGGATTGTTTGTCAGCATTAGTGCCTGACTTCGAAGATCGTAGTGAAGAGAAAAATAAAGTACAGAGGATTCAGGACACCTGCTGTGGGTCAGCATAATACACACTCAGTTGCCCCATGTCAGTTTATGTGAAAATGCGATACTCTATGTTCAAGGGGATAACGTGTAAGTATTTGTGAAATACTATAAGGAGCAGTCAGTGATTGGCACATCTCCATTGTGTCTTTTTGAGAATAAGAATTTCATACTAAATCCATCCTCGGGGCGTGTAGTTGTGCTCAGCTAGGAGCCATTCCATGTTTAGGAAAACTCTGTCATCTGCAAGCTTCTCAGGATGGCTGCTGTTTATATTTTCACTCTGGCCTGTAGCAGGGGAAGCAAAATCTTTAACATGTATTTGGACTTTTTCTTCAGCTTGAAGGATGCCAATGATGTACCAATCCAGTGTGAAATCTCTCCTCTTATCTCTTATGCTGGAGAAGTAAGTTCACTTTGCTCTTTTCTCTGTTTCTTCTTTAAAGCCTTGTGTGTTTCTAAATAGCTCAAAGATAGTGAGTTTTAAAAGTTCTCACTACAAAGAAATGGTAAATGTTTGAGGAGGGATCTATTGATTTAGCCTGATTTAACCATTCCACATTGTGTACCTGCATTGTAATAGTACACTGTACTCCATAAATATGTATAGTTATTTGCCAGTTAAAAGTAAGATAGTTCTTTTTTTAAATGTAGGATTTGTGTATTGTTTTATGTTTAAGTACAGTTGCCTTTAGAAAAGATGCAGTCCCTTTTAACAATTCTGCCCTAAGGCATTCTTCCTGGAGTGCACAAAGAAGTTTAATGTGTTCTGAATTCTGGTCATGTTTTTGCATCTGTCCTCTAATTTGTCATTTATAAGAGCCTATATGTTTAGATCATTTCAGTTATTCATTGAAATGTATTAGGCTTTAAAAATAATGAGCCTTATTTTAATACACTAAGTTTTAAAAATCTGCAATGAGTCTTACTTTTGGATAATTTTTTTTGGATACTTTTTTTTTTTGCGGAACCAGGGATTGAACTCAGACCCTTGCGCTTGTCAAGGAAGCGCTTATTCCACTGAGCGATCTCCCTGGCCCCTGGATAATTTTTTAATGTAATATAACTTTCCTTTCATGGTATCTGTTTTGTTCATGTGCTTAGTAGTGACACTTTTAAACTTGAGGAGTTGAGGGTTCCCTATTGTTCAGGCTATGTAATATTTTTTTCTGGAGATCATGTCTCTATTAGTTCTAGCATCAGAGGTTGTCTTTTTAAACAAACAAACAGATTCTCACTGTGTAGCCCAGGCTCACCTTCAACTTGGAACAGTGCTGCCTCACGCTTCCTGAGTGAAGGGATTACAGGTGTGCATACTGTACCCTGTCAGAGATAGCCTTCTTGCTTATTAAAAGTTAGTTTTATTGAGCAGTGGTCATGGTAAAGATGAATATCTTGAGTCTAGAAATCATATTACAATCTTAGTTTAGCATCTTATAGTCCTGGGTTCCGTTCATTCCCCAGCACCAGCACCCCCTCCCTCACACAAACACACACATTATGATCAGAATAACTTTCTTTGTTGTTTCATGCTTTTATAAATCAGTCATTGAGTCTAATTTTAAAAGTATATAAAATATATTTTCAACTTTTAAATTCTTCATAACCAACCAACTTGAATCATGGTTCAAGTCTTTACTACTAAGTCTAGGATTGCACCAAATAATATTGTAACTGTGTTTTATGTTAATCCTCCATTTAGGGGCTAGAAAGTTACGTGGCAGATAAAGAATTTCATGCACCTTTAATCATTGATGAGAATGGAGTCCATGAGCTGGTGAAAAATGGCATATGAGTCATGTGCCAAGTTCTGCCACAACAGGGGATAGCTTTTTGTTTTTAACAGCCCAACTGTGAACCTACAAGATACGTCCTGGAAGACTGAAGTTGGAACCTTCACAAGGTTTCATTTTGCTCGTTGAACTCTTAGAACTATGACAAACTTCCCAAGATCCAGATGACTGAACTTTAGATAGCATTTTTATGATTCTCAATTCATTGAAGATCTTATTTATATTTTTCAATTTATCTGATTTATTTCCTAGTCAAGGAAAACATTTGCCATCTAGGAAATTTCTCATAGATCAAGTATAGCCAGGATGTTCAATATCACTTTACTTTGACTGGAAGCTTTTGTTTTTGAAATTGTACATAGTAATAATATGTCATTGTATATGTCAGAAGGTTTTTATGGTACTAAAAGTTTGTTTTATTTTGTCAAGCATTAAACTTTTTAAAGAAAATAATTGAATGGTAAAATAAACTTACTTTCTTGTCTCTGGAGTGTTATTTGCACTTTGAGGAAATTATTGCATTGGGAAAATGTGAAACTTGGAGGAAACTTTGAGATAAGCAATGAGAACAAGCTGATGCTTCTGGTGGGTTGCAGAGTCAGAGCTTTTTTCAATGAACATCCAATTTGGTGTCTTTTTCTCTTACTTTATATTAGATCTCAACTGAAGATGATTTCTCTCTAAGGGGCACATGGTAATGTCTGGTGACACTTAGGACGGCTACAGCTGGGACGGAAGGTATCAATTCTGATGTGTAGGATGTTGCTAAAATCCTACAATAAAGAAGTATCAAACCCAGCATGTCAAATGTCACAGTTGCAAAGCTCTTGTTTTAAATAATTCATTTCAGTTTTGCCCAAGTATTTTACTTAGGCAAATTTCTGGATTTCCTCAGTAAATAATCACTACTATTTCTGTGTTTTGTTTTGTTTTGTTTTCCTTTTTGCAGCTAGAGGATTAACAAAGGTAAAGGTCACCTTTAAATGTGAGTTATCACTGATTATTAGGGTTCTCTGTATTTGAAATGCTGTTTGCATGAAAATATTGAACTTTATCAGTGCATTTTTGAGTTAGGCATGGTGACACATGCCTCTGATCCCAGTACTCTGGATTATGCATACTCTGGGAGAAGATGATAAGTTTGAGCCCAGCTGGGCAATTTAGCAAATTAGTAAGATCCTCTCTCTCATAATTTAAGAACAAAATAAAACAGAAACAGAGAAAAGGGCTAGAGATATAGCTCAATATGAAAGCTTTGAGTTTAATCGCTAGTAATGCAAACGAAAACTGAATTTTACACAATATTTATATATTGAACAAAGTATAAAAAATCTAGAGATTAATTATTTTCCACTAATAAATTGTCACAAGATGGGATGTTATGCATGAGTCTTTAAGGATCACTTTAAAGAACAACATATGATACTGAGATTTTTTTTTAATCTATGGCATAGTGTATCTAGCGTATTTTCTGATAAATTTGTTTCAGTAATAGTGCAGTTTTGCTATTATAGCTATTAGTCTTCAAAGAAAAGTTTTGTGAAATTTGAGTTCTCATTTACAATGACCTCCAAATGGATCTAGAGGACAGAACTCTGAGTGTTTAGCTCTTGAATGTATGATTATTTATTTATTTATTTGAAACTCCATCTGGTATTTCTTCTCTGCCTTTAATATGCCAGTAAACTGAGAGAAAGGGAGAAATGGAAGCCTGATGTAAACTGGATTGTCCACTTGATTGACTTTAGAACTGCCCAGGAGAGCAGTAAAGCACATCTGTGACTGTGTCCATGTGGGTCATGGAGTCCTGAACTTGGGGACTACATCTCGTCCCAGACCTTTTCCTCTTAGCACTGTTCCCCTGTTCTGCCTCCTGGCCACTGTGAACTAAGCAGCTTTTCTTCCCCAAACCATTTTGCCATGATGTTTGTCTTAGAGTCAGAGATGAATAAACTTATCATTTAAGTTCTGTGTGTCAGGTATATTATCCAACAATGGGAGAGCTGATTAATACACAGAGGATTGTGGTAGTGTTTGTACTGGAGAGGAGCAGTGGCCAGGCAGTGTCAGATAATTAAGGGCAAAGAATCTCAGAGCCCTTGTGGCATGAAATTACACACACAGACACCTTGTCAAAATGTCCTAATTTTAAAAATGCATAGTTAGATTAAATGTTTATAAAATGTGAACTAGGATCATTTGTCAATAGTGTAAAATCTATAATCAGAGTTCAGTCAACTCTGGTGAAATCACATCCATGGTGTATTAGTAATGTTACTGATGGACACAAGATGTAAACCAATGAATGTGTTCTGTGACTTCTGGAAGATGGGAAAAAGACTTCATTTTCAGTCACTGCTCCCACTCCCAGAAATTTTTTAGATTTTTAGTCATATTACTTCTAGCCTTAAGTTACTCTTTTTGATGGTTCATCATTGTAGTTAGCAGAAATCCAGGTAAAAAGGCAAAGAAATCATGCATAATTTAGGAGAGTGACTAAATTATGAGTCGATCCCTCTCAGCCTCTGGAGTGCTGAGCAGTTTGCTTAGGAATCTTTGTTTTTCTGTTGGCTGAGACATGTTTTTGCACTTCATGGGCCTTCTTAGGAAAATACATTGGGAAGTGACAAATGAATGAGTCACTGAACCTGTAAGAGGTCCAGCACTGTCAAAAAGTATAGCAGAGTCTACTCCTTACAAAGTTTGAATACTAAGGGCCGGCCACATAGCTCAGTAGACTAAAGTGCCTGCTTAGGCAGAGCACCGTTTCTGGGATTCAGTCCCTGGTGTGCTGTGCCAGCTCAGCCCCCAGGGTGTGCTGAGATGTTGATTGACACTGGGCATAGTGGCTTGTGCCTGTAATCCTAATCCTTGGGAGCCTGAAAACAGGAGGGTCATTATGAGGCTGATCTATGAGTCCAAGTACAATCTATGTAGTGAGACCCTGTAGACCCTGTATGAAATGCATCAAAACAAAACAAAAAACATGGGCTGGTGAGATGGCTCAGTGGTCTAAAGTACCTACTTAGAACAAGCTTAGCAAAGCACAGGGACCGTGGTTCAATCCCACAGCACCACATGCCAGCCAGCCCCGCCCCCTGGTGGGCTGAGTTGGCCACACACACACACACACACACACACACACACATATAAAAATTAAAAAAAAATTTGCATTCTAGGGAGAGGTGAACTTAATTCATGATACAATG
This sequence comes from Octodon degus, assembly GCF_000260255.1. Classification (NCBI taxonomy): domain Eukaryota; kingdom Metazoa; phylum Chordata; class Mammalia; order Rodentia; family Octodontidae; genus Octodon; species Octodon degus. Next base: position 4,178,814 of record NW_004524692.1, on the reverse strand, counting down.
GAAAGGTAGAATTAAGCTCATTAAATCACAAAGGTGGTTGCTGGCTGAGTTTCTTAAGAACTCCATTGTATTAGGGTTCTCCAGAGATAGGCAATTACACAAACTGTCACAGTCCTAAGTGCCTCTAGTGCTGGGTCCTGATCAGGTGTGTTACCTTCAGCAGGAGACTTGCTAAAAAGGCAAGTGCTTAGGATTTCTGTATTACACTTTTGGAGATGGGAAATTTGGGGTTTACCAGTCCTTAATGGTGGTTCTGATACACATCGTAGTGTACAGACCATCAATAGAAGACAATCCAAAGAAGCTAATTAAAAGTTCAGGGGCCAGGAAAAGACCATAAGTTACAAAACAGATATGTCTCATGTAAGCTGTATTTCTCAGACTCCAAGGATGGTCACACTGCTGCAATAGATAGAACTCTCAAGAACAGATCAGGAGTATTATAGCTGCTAGAAGAATGGTTTCCAGATAAACTACAAGTTTTTTTTTTTTTTTTAATTCTATCCCAGAGTTTATGATTCCATGTCTGCTGGAAGGTGTGGGCATCTAATTTAAAACAGGCCTTAGATGACTGCAAAGGGCAGCTAGGAGTGTGAATCATTGACTTGGATGTATAGACAGGAATCAACAGGAGAGGATGAGAAGGAAAAAGGAGTTCAGTCTGGCTAAGAAGATTAGATAAGGGAAGAAGGATAGAGTGAGTAACATTTCACTTGAAGAAGAGCCAAGGGTAGGATGGAATGGACTGGGAAATGGGCATTCCATGGATGATTCTACTGTACAAATACAGGCCTGTGAGAATTACCCTGAATAGAGCTGTTTCTAAATTTCATCCTCAGATTCATTGCCTGATGTAGAGGTCAGAGTGCTGCAGAACAGAAGGGAAAGTTAACTTGGTTTAAAAATATTACCAATTTTAGGGTGAATGAAGAGTAGAAAGTAAAATAGTATGTTTAGGTGATGGTGGCATTGTCTTTCACAAATATTTGGGTGATGCATTTTTAATTTTATGATAGTTTTAGCAGGACTTGAACAATAAACAAAGTGTTCACAACGTCTTAGGTGCAGCTGTGAAGGAACTTGGAGGTAAATTGGCTGTGGGGAAATTAAGGCAGGAAATTAACACAAGTAGATCTTCCAAGAGTGGAGTGTTCATCCTGCATCTTTGTGGTATGAGAAAATGCAGTCTTTACTTGCAACTTTCTCTAACATTAAGCACTTAAAAAAACTCTGCATACAAAATATAATAATTATGACTCAGAGCAATGAATGAATGAACAAATGAATGAATGAATGAATGAAATATACTGTACAAATTCAAGGTAGGATCCTGTGAAATACAGCCTTTCTGCAAAAGGCCTACTTCATGTCCTCTGATGTATAAGTTTAATATATAATGTCTTATTAAAACTGAAGTCTGTCTTGCTAAAAAGCTCTGGGAGTCAGTGGTGACATAAATAATGTATATATAGATGTAGTATTGTCAAGATTCTGGACAAAGATGGATAGCAAAGAATAAAAAAACTATTTTCACAATTCATTCTTTCTACATTGACTCCTTTTATTTCTATCTAAGTGATTCTACTTCCCTGGAATGTTTCTCCTCAGAATTTCTTCAGATGGGCAAGGATTTTTTTCATTCACTAAATGATGTGTACAATTCATACTATATGTCTTTGACACAGTAAAATACATAAGAAATATGGATGTTAAAATGATTTGATTTTTTTTTTTGGAACCGGGGAGTGAATCAGGTCCTTGTGCTTCCCAGGGAAGCTCTTACTCCATGAGCCATCTCCCCGGCCCCAAAAAGCAGAAGGGCACAGCAACCTGAGCCTGATTGCTTTGTTGAAGCAGCCACTTAAAGAATTGAGCTAAGGGGCAGGCCCCCCAATGATTTGATTTTCAAGTTTAAAATATTTTAAATTTATATACTTAAAGATCTGAAATTTGATAGAGACTGAATTTCATGATTATAAACAGTATTAGGACATTAGTATGGCCAGGATCTTATGACATTAACCCATGGGCCAGGTACAGTATAAGCACTTTACATACATTGTCTCATCGAGGTCTTAGTACTTTCCTATGAAATGGGAAATTTTTTGTTCAGTCTATGAGGAAACTGAGACTTAAGAATTAAGTGAATTGCCTAAATTACATACCAGTATGATTTGTGTCTGGGTGTCCCTCAAAGCCTCATTCAGTCATGGAGCGTGGGCTTTTTGGAGGCTGCTGATTCTAGAGTTTGTGATTGTTTCATAGTCTCCATGGGATTAAGGGTGTGAGTGCTACACCTGCCCTAGGGAGGGTAGCCTGCATATAATATAAGGGACAGAGACATCTCCTGTTGGTTTTTTTTGTATCTTTTGTTGCTGAGAATGAACTGTTGCCTGTTTGCCATGCCACTTGGCCTTAGAGCCAGCCAATTATGGACTGAAATATCTACAAACTGTGAGATAAATAAGTCTTTCCACCTTTAACCTTGGGTTCAGGTATTTTGTTTTGGTGATGATAAAAGCAACTAAGACATACCTAATAAGCAAAGCTGAGAACTTAACCCTGAGTCTGAAATGAGAGATCCAATATATTTATGCTTAAACATTTTTTCAAACATGTACAATAGTAGAAACTAGAATAATAACAGCTACTTAGTTGCTAGCATTGGCTAATCCATTTATTTAATAAATCATCTATTTTCCAGTTTCCATTCCCCACTGAATTACTTGAAAATCAATTCTGTAACATTTCATTGTATATCTGAGGGACAGATTTTAGATTTGTCTCTGTATCTAATCACCATAGTAACTTGAAAAATTTAGTAAGATAATTCTTTATGGTCATCTAATATCCAAGCCAATGTTCAGATTTCTCAAAATGCTTCGTAATATCTTTATAATACTGGTTTACTTGAATCAAATTCTATTTCCTTTGAACAATATGTCCCTGGAATGTTCTTGTCAGTGGTTTTTTTTTTTTTTTTTTTTTTTTTTTTTTGGTGGAACCAGGGATTGAACTCAGGTCCTTGCCGCTTGCCGCTTGCCGCTTGCCACTTGCCAGGGAAGCGCTTATTCCACTGAGCCATCCCCCTGCACCCTCCCTCCCCCTTGTCAGTGTCTTTAATGTACTCAGTTTCTCCTTGTTCCTTTTTGACATTTATTTGTTGAGAAAAACGTTATTTTTTCCAATATAATTTTTCAGATTTTTAGATTTTATTTTCATGTTTCTTCCCTCCCATATTTCCTGAAACTTGCAGGAAAACTTCATTGCAAGCTTAGTCAAATTGATGGGTTTTTCTTAAAAATTAAAAGTACTTCATAGATGGTGATGTGTACTTCCTGCTGAATCTCATTAGAAGCCACATACATTTTCTTATCCAGCCTAAGAAAGCCTAAATATGATATCTACTTAAATGAATCAAGCTCTTTCCAAGTAACTCAAAAGTATATATTTTTTATTGCAGCATAGCCTTACATATTTATTTTTTTACACAGCTTCTGAGGAGTAGGAATCCAGGAGTGCTTCGCTGGAGGGTTTTTGTCTCAGGTTCCCTTGTGACGTAGTGAAGCTGTCAGCCAAGGGACAGTCATCTAAAGGCCAGATAGGGACAGTCTGAAATTGAGCTCAGCCTTGTGGCTGCCGGCCAAGACTACCATTCCTTTGCCAGGGGGCCCTCTCCACAGGGCCACTCATGACATGGAAGCTTTCTTTCCTGAAGCTTTCTTCAGGAAAAGAGACCCAAACAGGAGAGAGGGCAAGCAAGACAGAAGCCATGGTATCTTTTATAAGCTAAGTAACATAGCCTCACTTTTACAATATGGTGTGGGTAAGTACTATACAAGAAGGGACAGCTGGAGGCATAAATAACAGCAGAAGGGCAGAGCTCACTGTGGCCCATCTTGAGAGCTGACTACCACAACCATGGGTGAAACATTCTGAGCAAAATCAGCAAATTGAGTCCAATAATATGCAAAATAGATAACGAATTTAGCCCAGGAATGCACATTTGGTTTGTGTAAAAATTAACATTGCATAGTCCGTATTAATAGACTAAACAAATTATAAATGCCAAAAATGCATTACATAAAATCTATCTTCCTTTGCTCAGAAGAAATATCCTGTTACATAAGGGCTAAAAGGGATAAGTATGACAAGCAAAGGGCATGTTCTCAAAGCCCCTATTTAATATCATACGTGGTCGTAAAACACTGTCCTCTCCCACTAAAATCAGGAAAATGACAGTGAGTTCATTCTTGTCACTCCTATTCAGAAGTTCAACCTGGGGCAGTGAGGCAAGAAAAATATATTTAAAAATCCAGATTTGAAAGGAAGAAGTAAAATTGTCTATTTTAAGATAGCATTGGGGCTGGGGAGATGGCTCAGTGGAATAAGCACTTCCCTGGCAAGCACAAGGGTTTGAATTCAATCCCTGGTTCCGCCAGAAAAAAAAAAAAAAAAAGATAGCATTAACATGGAAAAATCTTACATGATCTACATAAAAGTTATAAAAGTTATTAGGACTGATTTTACTAAAGTAGTGGGATGCAAGATCAACATGCCAAAAACAACTGTATTTTTGTTTCTTACTAACAAAAAATCAGATGTTCATTGAGATTTTAAAAATAGATATTATTTGTGTTAAAACATAATACCTAAAACCCAGGGATATAGCTCTGACACAAACACCTGCCTGGCAAATACAAGGTCCCGAGTTCGATTCCCAGTAACATAACAAACCAAAAAGCCCCACAATAAATACTTATGGACAAGTCTTTCTAATATCTGAAGGCCCCATTCCCCCAAAACTGAAAAACAATTACAAGTGAAATTAAAAGGAATTAACCTATCAATTCAATTTAATTCCTACCAGTATTGCCAGCAAGATTTTTTAGAAATTAAAAAGTTTCTAAAATGCATACATAAATGTAAAGAACATTTTAAAAAGAACACAACTTGAGAATTTATAATATTTAAATTTAGGATCTAAGGCTGCAGTAATGGAAATAGTGTAGTGTAAGAAAGTTTCCAAATATATTAGTGAGACAGAATAGAGTCTAAAATACAGCCATGTATAACTGATTTTTTTTTCAAAAAGGCTAACAGCTTTTAGTGGAGAAAGAAATAGCCTTTTCAAATCATGGTGCTGGAATGATTAGATACATGTAGGCAAAAATGTTCAGCTTTAGTACCTACTTTGTACCACATATAAGAATTAGCTTGAGAAGGATCCCCGTCCTTAATGTAAAACCTAAAGTTGTAAGACTTAAATAAAAAAAAAAAGGAGAAAAAAATATAAGTGATAAGAGGTTAGGCCAAGCTTTAACTATCTGCCAAAAGCATAAAAGAAAAAGAAATAGAATTTTACAAAAATTAAGACATTGCTTTTTTTCTCCCATAATTTTATTGAGCAATAAATAGCAATGAGACAGTTTCAAATCAAATTTGTAGGACAGTTCCAATAATTAACACATTGCATACTGCCTTCCTAGTTGTTCTTTGTTGTACAAGATGCAGACATGATATCCTGTTTACAAACACTATTAGAACAAGACATTGCTTTTTGATACACACTATTACAAGAATGAAAAGCCAAGTAATCATAGATTATCTAAAATATTTATGAGTCATGTGTCTGATAACTCAAATCCCAAATAAAGAACTCCTAAAACCTGGTAATGAAAGTGTGTCAGTTTCTTAAAAAGTTCAACATAAACTTAGCATATCATTTAGCAGTATTTAGAGAAATATTATATGTGCATTACATTGTTCCAAATACAGCATGATCAAGAACTAATTCATGGTGGAAAAGCTCAGAATAGTGAAGTCATGTAAGACATATCGGTTGAATAAGGAGAACAAGGGAGCCTACTGAGATCTATAAATATTTTATATTTTCACTGTCAGTGGCTGAAGGGATATTTATATAGATTCATCAGACAGAATGCTTAAGATTTTTTTTTATACTCTTTAAAGTCATTCTTGATACACATTTAAATTATTTTTTTTTTCTAATTTTTGTTTTTGAGATAGGGTCTTGCTATATGATTCCAGCTGGCCTCGAGCTCAGTGTGTAGCCTAAGTTGCTCTTGAGCCATGGCAATCCTGTCTCAGCCTCCCAGGTGCTGGGATTACAGGCATGTGTACCATGCCTGGCCTGCACTTTGAAAATTTAAAGTACATTATAAAATAACTCACTGCTCAAAGAGGAGGACTAAACAACCTGTCTAAAACTTTGTAACTAGTAGATGGCAGAGTAAGGATTAAAATCCAAGTCTATCTGGTTCTGAAATCCGTGTTTCCGGTCCCATTTTCTGCAAATCTCGATAGCATTCTGAATGTGCTGTATGTACCAGTCAGAGCTTTTGAAAGAGGAAGGGAGTGAAATATTTGTGCTTTATAATTTTTAAGCTACTATACTGAAGAAGAATGGGAATCACTAATAAGGAGGAGAGTAATTGTTTTCAGAGAGCTTCACAGTCAGCAATTCATGGGAAAGGCTAGTTGGTGAGATCCTGGCTCAACCTGCAGTCCCAAAGGAGGAAGGATCAGCTGGACTGGGTGTTCAGGGCCACATGGCTGCCGCCAGGGCGGAGCTCCGGTGGGAAACGGGGAGAATCACGACAGCGTTATGTAACGCCAGCCCAAAGCCAACTATTGTTCCTGGGCAATAGAGATTGCATTTCCTTGTTACTTATACGAAAATGTGTGTGTGTGTGTGTGTGTGTGTGTGTGTGTGTGTGTGTGTGAAGGAAATAGTTCTGGGAATAACTAATTAACATTTGACAAATGGAAACGTTTTTCTCATGCTGTCTCTGTTCCCTTTATTGTGTCTTCACCACTTGTCTATCTGCTGCTTTTAGAAGACATACTGAAGGGTGAGGCTTGGGGTAGACTGAATCTGACGCTGGTCACCATAGAGAAAAGGGCCTGAAAATACTCAATTCTGTTCAGTCTCATTTATTGGGCTGTTTTGAAATAGAATAGAAATGTTGATAATGTGCTGCTGTTAGGGAGTGGTCCGTGAGAAGACAAAAACTCAAACTACAATTTGTGCCTTGTTGAAGGTGAAAGCTGAAGACTGCACCCATGCAGAGAACAAATCCCTGCATTGCTTATTCTCAGACAAAAGTATTCCAAGTTAGAGATGAGATCTAATTAAAAGTCCATAGTACTCATTCAATTAACATTTATTAATAAAAAACTATTTCTCTTTCACCCTTCTACACTGTTATTGAAATTTTATTAGTCTAACCATGACACTCAAAAGGTCTTATTTCTGGAACTGCCTGGAATCTTCTAGAATGTATCAGCAACCCTTGGGCCTATTGCTAGGTAAGCAAAACTTAACTGTAATAATATCAGGGTAATATTCTGGAGCAGAATATATTCTGTTAAGCAGGTTTTTATGCCATGATTTTTCACTTATTCTGAGTGTGTTATAGGCTATTTCCTGTGAGTCAGCTGCCCCCTGGGGCCTTGTCTTGGCAGGCTGTCGTTACTGCAGTTGTGACCTTTGAGGCGCAATTATTTCTGAACAGTAGAGGGCAGTATATTCAAATGCTCAGGAGTTAGCGTGTCAGTGGTAGGAGAACCTGCTAACCAGCTCTGCAGTGTGTAGATACAAATGTCAGTGGGAATGCTCCAAGAGCCCCAACCACATTTAAGTGGGCTGTTCATAGCACAACTTGGCCTACATTAATGTGTCTCTGTTGTCACCAGTTCCCTTTGCGGGAGAGTTGAGTGCTTAGCCTAAAACCTCATTTTACAGAAAAGGACCTGAGAATCTAAACAAAGTGACTTCTTTGAGGTTGCCTCCTAGTTAATTCACTGACAACATTCAGACTAGGTTCTAGTCGGAGCCGGAATTAGCATTTAGGAGTCACCAGTTCATGGACAGTGAGTAAAGCTTTAGTTGTGAATCTCATGTTAGAGACTATAAAGGAAGTGGAGGAAGAAAAGTTCCCAGAGAAAGAGCATCAATAGTAACAATGAGAAATTGATGAAAACTTTCAATGAATCTTTTCCATATTTCACTTCAACCAAAGCTCTTTTCAGAAAATGGTATGAGCTGGAGCTATAGCTCAGTGATAGAACACAGGTCTGTTATGTGGAAGGCCCTGGATATGATCCTTAGAGCTACAAATACAACAAAACAAAACAAAAACCCAACCAATCAACTAAACAAACAACAAACCCTTGTAGTGTTTAGAAAATTAAATGATAGTAAAAGTTTTATGATAAAAGACACTGATTTTCTGTCTCCTCACAGCTCAGCTGTCCGCATGTCCTGGTCCCTGGAAGTAACCACCTTAAATCCTAGTGGCTTTTTCCTTGTGGCATTGTTACAGCTTGGGTTTGGAACGTTCCCCAGATGCCAAGTGTTGCAGGCTTGCGTGTCAGCTCGTGGTGTGAGTGGGAGATGGTGGGAACTATAGGAAGGCCTAGCAGAAGGGAGCTGGGTCACTGGGGCTGCGACCTTCAGTTGGATATGGGGTCCCCTGTGCTCCACCCCATCCCTTCTGCTTCCCAGCTGCTGTGAAGTAAGCAGCTTTGCTCCATCTCTGCCACGATGTTTTTCCTTGCCACACGCCCAAAGTGATGAGACCAAGAGATCGTAGACTGAGATCTCTGAATCCATGAGCCCAAGTAAATATTTTCCGCTCACCAGTTGTTTACCTCAGGTATTTTGTCACAGTTACTAATGCAAGTGTTTATTTATTTTTTATTTTTTTCTAATATAATATGTATATATGTAATTTGCAAGGTAGGTTTACATTGGCTGCCTGCAGAGTCAATTGGGGAAGAATGCAAACCAGTCATCTGCATGATGAAACTGAAAGATCCAGTCAGGTGAGGACCTGAAGCTCGCTGCAGAGTCCTGTTGGAACCTGTATCAGGAACTGAAGGATCTGAGCTGGAGGGAGATGGGAGCTCACTGATGTGGAAGCTTTGCTGGGAGTTCATGCATCCCGCATCATCCTCTCTGGTCTGTGCTCCGCCAGCCTAGCTGTCCAAAACAGATTCTTCCTTTCATTTCTATGAAGTTTTCACTCCCACAAGGCCTTTATATTTGTAATGGACTTTCCTCAGAGTCAAAAGTGGATTTTTTTTTTTTTTTTTACTCCGTCCAATGATCTTGGTGGGAAACTCCAAAATGATACAGGGAGAAAAACTGGTCTCGGGTGGGTGACCTCCAAACCATATAGGGAACCTCCAAATGACATAGGGAAAAATGATTTCTGAACCTGGCCTGCACAAGTTCATGTTCTCTAAAACCGAAGAATGAATTTTAGGAACAAACGGAGGTTATGAGCAGAATATATTTATTGAGAGAAAGAGAGCTCCTGTCCCAAGAGAGGGACAGGAGGGGGGGCCCAAGTGGGTAGTTTCCCCCTAATGCAAGTGTTTAGATCAGTATTCCCATATATTTACAGTCTTGTGTATATACTAGGATTTATTTTTTCCATAATTTTATTGATAAACAAATATCAATGAGACAGTTTCAAACCAAATTGGTAGGACAGTTTCAGTAATTAACACATTGCATACATTCTTCCTAGTGGTTATTTGCTGTACAAGATGCGGACATGATATCCTATTTACAAACTCTATTAGAACAAATCCCTCTATTCATTATGAGAATGTAACTATATATCTATCCTAACCATTTTGATACAAAATGGACATTCATCTGTATCCCCTTTTTTGTTATAGTAGGATTTATTAATTTTTCAGTTTCAGAGATTATGATAAAGGTTTACTTTTCTAATGCCTTCTCTTATTGTCTCCCCCCAATTCTCCCAGTATCTTCCCAAAAATAGATACAGCATAGTATTTTTTATTAATTTTGATGAGTGGTATAGTATTATAATTCTATAGGTACATCCCACTACCAATCCAAGTAGATACTATGATTATGCTTTCTTTAATATATAACTTTTTATTTAACCTATTGGTAATAATGCCTTCATTTTTTCATTTACTCATCTTTCTATTTGCTTATTGCTGTTTCATCGAAATGCCCCCCCCAAAAAAAAAACCCTTAAAATGAAAAAAAATAGCATTTCAAAAATGCTTGAAGGTATCAGACATCCTTGTATTTTCTCTCTCCTGAATCTGTTGCCTTCTAAGCCCACAGCAGGGCTTTTGTCCAGGTTCTTCCTTTTGTACCTTATCTATGTGGGGTCCTTTTTCCCTAGGCCTTCTTCATTGGCTTACTTCCTTGAAATGATGGAGAATGTACTGTAGTAATTTTCCAAGAAAGGATACATGGCAGGTAGATTCTTTCAATGTCTGTATCCTTCAAAAGCTTATTTATTATCAAACTTGGTTCATAGTTTGAGTATGGTGTTTCACATTCAAAAAAGATTATCGTTTGAGGTTTGAAGATACTGATTCCTTGTCTTCTAGCCTCAGTATCATTTTGAGAAATCTAACAGTGCCAATTCTCAGCATGGATCTGAATGTTTATTTTAAGGGTGGAAGATTTGAGCTATGTATTTCATAATTTTCTCCTCTTTTTTTTTTTTTTTTCTTTTTTCTGGAAGTCCTGTTCTTATAGGCAGCCAAGTTAGATAGAAATATTGTAGGCAGTCAGGCAGGGGTAGTCGCTGGAAGGAGATTACACAGAAGACATGATACCTTACAGCTGTAATAGGGATCAGACCTGAAGACCAAAGATCAAACAAATGCTGACCTCCCTAAAGCTTAGTATCTGGGGTTGAGGATGCCAGGAAGTCACTAATCCAACTGCTATTGGCTGGCTACCAGATAAACTCCTGTTCTGTATTCCTGCCTGCTTACTAGGTGACTTGTTTCCATTCAGTCCTGGATTTAATCAGTTTTACCTGAGCAATGGTGCTTGTAATCTCATTGGTTAACCATAGTTTTGTCCCCCCTCATGTCCACATAAGCAAGTTCCCATGTTTTCCACCTTAGCCCTGCATGGTTTTACCCTATAAAAATAACCTGGAAGAGACAACTTCCTGGACAACCTGCTCAGGTCCCCCTTCTGTATCTCTCTCAGACAGAAGCTTTCTTTCCCAATAAAAGTTCTGCTCTTGACCTCTGTTTGTTCCTAAAATTCATTCTTCAGTTTTAGAGAACACAAACTTGTCCTGGGTACCTTTCAGGTCAGGAGTTTCATTCCTCTGTGTCACTGTTAGATCTTGGAACTGTAGAATTTACCCTCCCATTTCCATATCCAATGTATTTTTCTCTTTTTTTGTTATTGTGAATAAATGGTACAATCAGATGGGAGTGTACATATATTTCATTAATCTTATTTTAATTCCTTTGGATGGGAATGTTCGGTCTGATAAATTTTTGAGGCATCATAGCAGAGAAACAGGCAGAAGGAAAAATGGAAGGGCTTTATTATTTTTGAGGACAGAGAGAATCTGGGGAAGATAAAGGATTCTCTGAACTGGAACAAAGGGAAGCTGAGGCTTTCATGACCTTTTGGCAGGAGTGGAGTTTGAAAGGGCTGTTTAGATATATCTGAGGAGCTGAATGGGGGTTTCCTTGAGGCAGTGGGAAAGGTGGAAGGAGATTGCACCCTGGGCTGAGTTGATGAAGAAAGTGGGGAGGTGATAAGCTATTGTTTATCTTCAGCCATATTAGATGATCACCGTAATAATTCAGCAGTTCATACTAGGGCCAGAACCTATCAGGATCATGTAACAGTTCTAATTTTATTGTTTCACATACTGGCTATACTAATTTATCACATTGTTGTAGGCAATTAAATTAGATAGAAATATTATAGACAGGCAGACAGGGCCAGGCTCCCAAGAAAACAATATGGAAGATGAGGTGACTTTGCAATTTTGGAAGAGAAAGACACTCTCTGCTGTGGGCCAGACCTCAGGACAAAAGAGGAAACAAATGCAGCCACGTACTTCCCTAGGGATGGACATCAGGGATTGAGTTTCTACATAGGTATCAGTCACCTTGAAAGAGCCCTAAAGAGTCACTAACCCAACCCCCAACAGGAAGCGACCCTGTCCTGTGAGTCTATTTCCCATTTGGTCCTGGATTTAATTAACTTTACCTGAGCAATGTGCTTGTGATCTCATTGGTTAACCATAGTTTTATCCCACCTGTGCTCACCTAAGCGAGTTCTCATGTTCTCTACCTAAGACCTGCCTCACCACATGGCTTTACTCTATGAAAGTGCCTGGAAGAGACAGGTTCCTGGGGACAACCCACTCGGGCCCTACTTCTGTCCCTCTCTTGGACAGGAGTTTTCTTTCCCCCAATAAATATTCTGCTCTTTTTTTTAAAAAAAATGTATATTTTATACAGGGTCTACAGATTGGACCAATAGTGATCCTCCTGTTTTTAGCCTCCCAAGTTGCTGGGATTACAGGTGGGTGCCTAGCCATTTGACAATGCCCTGGGGGTGGGGCTGGCAGGGCATGCTGGAGTTTGAACCCTGGCCCCTGTGTCTGCCTAATCAGGTGCTTTAGTATACTGAGCTATCTGGCCAGCCCTTATATTATGCGCTTAACCTCTGTTTGTTCGTAAAATTCATTCTTCGGTTTTAGAGAACACGAACTTGTCCCAGGTACCTTTCAGGTTGGGACTTTCATTTCCCACTGTATCAATATCACAAGTGGTGCAGGTAAGTTTATTTTTCTTCATATTCTTGTCAACATTTGTCTTTTGTCTTTTTGATAACAGCCATTATCACATTTAAAATGATATCACATTGTGGTTTTCATTTGCATAATCCTCATAATTAAAGATACTGAAACCTTTTTCATAGCACTGCTACTTATTTTAATGTCTTCTTTTGATTGTCCCTTCAGAATCTTTGCCCATTTTTTCTCATAATTTTATTTTATTTTTATTTTTTAAAATTTTTTTCCATAATTTTATTGATAAACAAATAGCAATGAGACAGTTTCAAACCAAATTGGTAGGACAGTTTCAATAATTAACACACTGCATACATTCTTCTTAGTGGTTAATTGCTGTATAAGATGCGGACCTGATATCCTATTTACAAACACTATTAGAATAAATCCCTCTATTCATTAAGAGAATGTAACTATATATCTATTCTAACCATTTTGGATACACAGATACAAAATGAACATTCATCTGTATCCCCTTTTTTTGTTTAGTTCGGTTATCTGAATATTATAGGTGTGTTAACTGAGGAAAATATTCTAAAAGAGTCCAGTAGCCCATAATAGTATTGGGTCTTCCACTTGACTGGCAATGTCAGAAATTGTTGACTTGTGTCCCCCACAGCTCAACATAACAGCATGGCTTTACTTCTTATACTTCGTTTTTATACTTTTCTGCTGGATATTTAAGATCAAGATAAAGCAAGACCTATGCAACAAGAGTTGTAGCTTTTGGGTCTGATAAGGTCAGTGAAATCCCCTCAGGATTTATCCTGAGATCCTGTACCTCAGATTGTAGAACCTTTGTCAGTGTCAGCCATGGGGATGAGTCACGGCCATTTCTTGGCCAATGTGCTCTCTGTGAAAGCCTGAGAGAATGTTTTATCTCCATGTGACTCTCCTTAGGCACACTCTACATCATCCATTATTTCCTCTTTGGCCCCATAATCTCCTTGATCAGAAAATTTGGGACACTACCGAGTTACGTGACGTTTCAGTACAAGTTCTCATATGTCCTGAGTCTTAATTGACCTTGGAAGGCTAGGGCCAAAATGTCGACTTTCCTTGTGGCCCTCCTTTTTCTCTAATTTTGGTCTGCAAACAGGTTGTTAACCCTCCAGAAGAGAAGTTTATTGTTACTACCATACAATCTAGGCTGTTAAACTTAACCTCACTATCTGTCTGAATATCAAACATCTTAGTCATAACATGGCACAGGTATTTTTCATCAAGTATTGATATGTTGAACTTTAAGTCCCTGCAGAATATGATAAACAAACATTTAAAAATTAGAATATATTTTAAAAATAGGCATAAAGAAGTATATAATTCTTATGTTTACACATAAGTCCAAAAATCTTTGCCCATTTTAAATTGCATTGTTTGTATTTTTGGAACTGAGACATATGGGTTCCTTGTATATTTGGGATGGTTAATCTTGATTGTTAAACTCATTGGCTTGAGAGATTACTGGAGATTAGTGAAGTATGCTACTGGGTGTGTCTGAGTGGGTCGTGGGTTGTGGCCTTTGGAATTCTACCAGCTCTCTGGCCCCTCTTGCTGTGGTGCTACCCCTGTTCTCTGCTTCCTGGGTGCCATGAGCTGACCAACTGTCCTCTATCAGGCTGTTTGGCCATGGTGTTTGTGCCTTGGAGCCACTGACCATGCACAGAAAACTTTGAAATCATGAACCACTTTAAATCTCTCCTCCAAGTTTTAGATGCCAAGCACTTTGTCTCAGCAATGCAAAAGCTGATTTTTTTTTTTTTTAGGTCAGGTTTAGCCCACTCTGGGGGCATGGCTGGCATGGCATGTGGTACCAGTGATTGAACCACGGTCCCTGCGCTTGCCCAAGCTTGCGTAAGCAGGTGCTTTACACTGCTGAGCTATGTCACTGGCCCAGAAAAGCTGATTAATACCGTTGGTTACCTTTTCATTCTCCTGTCTCCTTTGTTCCATAGGTACTTGTTAACTGTGACATTTTTGCTTGTGTTTCCTGTGCTTCTGGTGTCATTAGAAAGGTTATTATCAAGAACAGTCAAGAAAATCTAGCTGTCTCATGATTTTTGGTCCTACATTAAAGGCTTAAATTCATTTTGAGTTGATTTTTGTGTTCGGTGTAAGACAAAGGTCCAATTTGATTCCTCTAAATGTTGCCCACATGCTAATGAGACTGTCTTTCTCACGTGCTAATGAGACTGTCTTTCTTTCCATTGTATGTCCTTGGCACTATTGTTGAGGAAAAATGTTCCTAAATGTATGATTTCAATTTTCAATAAATAATGTGTATTCAAAATGGGTTCAAAGACAGACACATATGCCTGTCTTGGTCGCTCCTCATCCCCAAGATACTCATGTCCAAGACAATCGATTTTTGGCCACTATTCTCATTACATTCATGTGTTGGCATCTGCAATAAATATAGTCAATTCTCTACTAATTAATGCTTTTGGAACTTTATTTGCCAGGTTCTAAGGGAGTTGTTGGTGATAAAATGGCAGTAACAAAACAAAACCAATCAACGAACCAACAGGTGGTCTTGAACTTTAAGTGTTCACTGAGGAAGTCAATTCATTTCCTTAGCTCTTTATTCTTTTCTTTTTTTTTAATATATCAAGATCCTGCCCTTTTTTAAAAAATTTTATTTATTATTATTATTATTTTTATTTATTTATTTATTTTGTGTGTGTGTGGCCAGCTCAGCCCACCAGGGGGCGGGGCTGGCTGGCATGTGGTGCTGGGGGATTGAACCCCGGTCCCTGTGCTTTGCTAAGCTTGTTCTAAGTAGGTGCTTTAGACCACTGACCCATCTCACCAGCCCGATTTCCTTAGCTCTTACAAGCTAAGTGTTCCTCGACTTATTATTATTATTTTTATTATTATTATTATCTTTTTGTATTTTAGGGAAGGGACTACAGTGTGTTCAGGGTCTCACTACTAGATTTGACTCATAGTGATCCACCTGTTCACAGCCTCTCAAGAGCTGGGATTACAGGTACATGCCACCAGGCCCAGTCTCAATCATTGTCTCAGCACATCCCGGGGGTGGGCCCAGGAAGGCAGGCCTGGGGATCAAACCCACAGCCCCTGAGCTATTTGACCGGCCCTCCTTGTCTTATTTTGCGAAGAATCCAGAGGCTTTCATGTCTTTCCTTCAATTTGTACAGTGAGGGAGCTGTCTAATTCATCTCCCCATGAAGCCAGGTCCAAGTTACATGGGGTTGAGTAGAATCCCACCTGCTTGGCCATCTGAGAGGTGCTGAAGTTGTTTACACTTGTAGCCCTTTGTTTTGTCTCCACAGATGAAAGACACCCAGGCTCATTAAGAGAAGCTCAGAAATATAGACAAATAGAAAGCATATTTAAAGTCAGCTTTTCAGGCTGGAGAATATAGCTCAGTGGCATAAGCACTTGCCTGGTGAGAGTGTAAGGTCCTGAGTCCAATCCCCTGTACTGCAAAAACAAAACAAAACAAAACAAACAAACAAACACCCAAAACAAACAAAAAGCTATCTTAAAAAAAATAAAATAAAAAATAAATAAAAGGCCAGCCAAATAGCTCAGTGGATTAAAGTGCCTGCTTAGGCAGAAGCTGGGACTGGGGTTCAATCCCCGGCATGTTGTGCCGGCCCTGCCCCCGGGTGCACTGAGATGGGACTGAGACTGGGTGCGGTGGTGTGCAGCTATAATCCCAGCATTTGGGAGACTGAAAACAGGAGGATCACTATGGGTCTGATCTGTGCAATGAGACCCTGAAGACCCTGTACTAAATACATTAAAAATAAATAAGCAAATAAGGTCAGCTTTTCTTGGATGCAGCTGTTACTCTGGTTTTGTGTGTTTTCCTCTTAGATATTTTTCTATGTACTTTAAAAACTTTTAAACAACACCATAGCATACACATTTCCCCATAGTTCTACTCAACATTCATCAAACTAATGTTTATTTGCTGATACTATTTCTTTAGGTAGATTTGCTAATTTTTTTGCCTAGTATTAAACACAAATATATTTTCTGCCAGTTTTTGTTGCTGTAGGGAATGCTGTGATAAATATTTTAAAGGATAAAAAGTTTGCCATAATTATGACTATTTCCTGAGAGTGTGTTCCCAGAAGTAGAATAAGGTTGGCTGAATATATATTCTTAAAACTCTGGTGACTTATTATTAATTTTCTTCCTAGAAAAATTTACTGATTTATGCTTTTACCAATTCCAGTAGTTTCCAACTATTACTGTAACAAATCACCAGGAACATAGTGGCTTGGGCTATTACACATCTGCGGGTAGCATGTCTGGTTCTGGCTTCACTGGGATAAGTCAGGCTGTCGGTGGCACTGGCTTCCTTCCTGTGGACTCTGTGTCAGAGAGTCCACAGGAAGGCAATGGCCCAGGGGCAATGGCCATAGTCTTGGTCATTTAGATGGCAGAGTTGAATTCCGGGGCAATTTCCCTTCAATCTGTACAGTGCAGGAATGAGGGAGCCACTAATGTTGTTTGAGCAATTCACTGGCCCCATAACACAATTATTTTGAAGCAAATATAAACCTTATATCATTTTATTCACAAACAATTCAGTATATTTCTTTTAAAGATAAGAAAGTTTTTAAAAATCACAAAATAGCTGCATTTTAGTGTGGGATGGACAAGGTACAGGTTTTACAATATGCCTCCCAACTGCCAGTATGTAGAGGGCTGTCTTGATTCCTCAGGCTCTGAAACATACTTTGAAATCAGAAAATGTGAGTTCTCCTAACTTGTCTTCTTTTTTGAGGTTGTTTTGACTGTTTTGAGTCTTTTGTACCTCTGCTGGATTTTAGGATAACTTTGTCAGTTTCTAAAAAGAAAAACAAACAAAAAAACAATTCTGGGAGTTTGATAGGGATTGTCTTGAATTTGTTTATCATTTTAAATTGAATTTACTATTAGTATTGCCATCTTAGCAAGTGGTTTGATCCATACATACAATTATATTTATCTAGATCCTTTTGATTTTTTTAATCAGTGATTTGCGGTGTATAAGTGTTGACCTAATTTTATTAGATGTATTTGTATTTTAGTTTTTGATATGATTATAAATGGAACTGACTTACCAGTTGTCATGACTATTGTATGATGTAGAATAATAATTTATGGTTGTATATTGCTCTTGCATTCAGCCACCTTCTTGAAAATTTTTTTTTAAATTAAGATATATTATTTATTTGTTTCAATTGCCATGTTAGATGTATTCATTATGTGATGCAACCATGTAGAACTTTTTTTTTTTTTTGTGGAACCGGGGATTGAACTCAGGCCCTTGAGCTTGCCAGGGAAGTGCTTATTCCACTGAGTCATCTCCCCAGCCCCATGTA
The DNA here is from genome assembly GCF_000260255.1 of Octodon degus. NCBI lineage: Eukaryota > Metazoa > Chordata > Mammalia > Rodentia > Octodontidae > Octodon > Octodon degus. Next base: position 4,160,828 of record NW_004524692.1, on the reverse strand, counting down.
CAATTTTTTTAAAGGAATTAATTTCAAAAAATTCAACAGAATATAGTCTGCATTTTATACCTCATAATTAACATCACACTCAATATGGAAAGCTTGAGGATGTGTTCCTTCTATTCTCCCCTCTCTCACTTATTATATTTTTAGAAATTCTAGTCAGAATAATTTTTAAAAATTAAGTAAAACTATACCATTTACAGATGACATGACATTTTAAAATTTATTTTTAGTTGACATAATCATACATATTCATTACGTAGACTGATATGTGTATCCAAAATGCAATGTTAAAATTAGAAAAGTAGAATTATTAGTACTTTTCTTTCCTTTAACAATTATAATTTATTTTTTAAAATTAGTTTACTTGATACAGGGTCTTGCTACAAAGTTCAGACTTATGGTGATTCTATTGTCTCAGGTTCCCCAGCACTGGGGCGTTCTCCACCATGTCTGGTTTCAGGGCCGGTCTGATGCTTGGGATTATGGGGCCAGTACAAGCATGTGGTACTAGGGATAGAACTTGAGTCCTTAAGCTTGCCAGGCAGATGCTTAGACCGCTGAGCTATCTCCCCAACCCTATAATTTCTTTATGGATTGAATCTATAAATTTCACTCTTTTATTTACTTACAGAGTATATATTAACATGTTTTAAATTATATTCAAATTCTTGTGCTGTAGAACAGCTGAAGTTATTTCTCCAAACAAACTATATTTTGTTATCTATCATATGATTTTCATAGAGAAAAATTCCAAATCCAAATGTCCCCACCAAAATCTATTAAGTCCACTAAAGAAAATGAAGCAGCAATACAAATTTAACATACAGCCTACAGCATCACTACCTTACACCAAAAATGAAGTAGCTGACAAACAAATCAGGAAAAAAAATCTCATTTAAAGGGCTTACAAAAATATCTGAAATTAAATTTAACACAGAAAGCAAAATAACTCTACAACTAAAAATATGAAACTTATATGAAGACATTTTAGTGTTTATACTACAAGAGCAATGTATGATTTTAACGTAATTCTTATGAACGAGACAATAACATTTGTCGTAGAAAAATAGAAAACAACCTTTTTTTAATGGGGAAAAATGTATGTATTTAGAATTAGCCATCTAGACTCAGTTTAGAGGATCCCAATTTTGTTAGCAACATCAAATGAATTATAATTAGGAGCTAGTTGAACATATACCTTCTTCTCTCCATAAGACCAGATTAGGGTATCAACCTTGACCACATTGATGTCATACAGCTTCTTTACAGCTTGTTTGATTTGGTGTTTATTGGCTTTGAGAGCCACCATTACACGAGTGTGTTGTTGTCTTCAACCTTTTTCATGGCTGACTGCGGTCAGGGGGAACTTGATGATGGCATAGTGGTCAAGCTTGTTTCCCCAGGGGGCGCTCTTCTGAGGGTATTTGGGTTGCCTCCAGAGCCACAGTGCTTTGGGACTGCAGAAGATGGATGACATTTTTATCTTTTTGTGGTTGTGGATGCCATTCAGCATGGCCTTCTTGGCCTTCAAAGCTTTTGCTTTGACTTCAGATTTGGAAGGAGCAGGGGCTTCCTTCTTTGCCTTTGGTGTCATCTTGGTAAAAAGAGAGCAATCTTAAAATCCACAGAGAGCTACAAAATTCCTCAAAACAAAACAACTATGAACAAAAAGCATAACATTGGGAAAGGACACTAACTTCTTTGTAAAAAACATTAAAAAGCTACAGTGCTCAGAATGACACAGTACTAACAAAAATAAATGATTAGATTTTAAAAATAACCAAGAATTAAAGTTTTTGAAAATCAAAATTTCACAGAAGCTTTAAGAATATATATTGGAGAAGAGATAGTCTTTTCAATAAGTGCTGCACAAAAACTAAGTTGAAATATAATAAACTGAGCAACTACATCATAGCTTTTGGAAAAACAAACTCATTTGGGTAACAGTGTTAAGCATGATATCCAAAACTTTTAGGTTACCAGAAGAAAATATAGATTAAACACATCAGGAAATTTGCATAAAACAAGATTTAAAACAAATCTACTAAAGTATAAATACAAAAACAAAAATTGACAAATAGGATCACATAAAACTAAAAAGCATAGGAGAAGATACTACAAAAAAGTGGAGACGACCTTCAGAATGGGAAAAATTATTTAAAGACTACTCATTTGATCAAAGCTAAATATCCAGAATATATGGTAATGCCAGTACTCCTCAAACTTTCCGATGGAATTGAAAGGGAAACAATTGCCTTGTTTGTTTTTGGTCTTTTTTGATTTTACTGTATTTTTTTTGGTTGAATTGTTTTTTAGGGGAGGTTTATTTTTTGTTTTTAGTGCTGAGGACTGAATCCAGAAACTCAGGGCTTCTATCTTGCTAGGCAAGCATCCTATCTCTGAGTCAAATCCCCAGTCCCAAAGGTGAGCATTGAAATGAGATATAGAGCTTGTTTTTTTTTTTTTTTTTTTTTTTTTTTGGCAGAACCATGGATTGATGTCAGGCCCTTGCATTTGCTAGGGAAGCTCTTATTCCACTGAGCCATCTCCCTGGACCCCTAGCCTTTCAAGATCAGTGAAGACTCAGGACATATAGGAGAACCCACACTGCAACATCATGCAACTCAGCTGTGTCCCAAATTTTCCAACCAAAATGACCATGGGACCACAGAAGAAAGTGATCAATAATCTACAGTGTCTCTAAGGAGAGTCACATGGAGAGAAAACATCCTCTCAGGCTTTCACAGAGAGCAAACTGGCCAAGCAATGGCTATGACCTATCCACATGGCTGACACAGACAAAAGATCTACAAACTGTGGCAAAATTTCTGGGTAAATCCTGAGGGGATTTGACTGACCCCATCATATACAAAAGTTACACTTCTTATTACATAGATCTTGCATTATCTTGGTCTTAACCATCCAGCAGAAAAGCATAAAAATAAGGTATAAAAAGTAAAGCATATTACTATGATGAGCTATAAAAGTTCCAAGTCAATGTCTCACATTGCCAGTCCTATCGAGAACCCACTACTATTTTGGACTACAGGACTACATTGGATCACTTTGCTGAATTAACACACCTACAACATTCAATTAGCAATGAAATACCCTTGTTTTAGTTACCCTTCTCTTGTTGCTAAGACAAATACTAGACGCTAAAAATGAAGGAAGGAACAGTTTATTTAGCTCACAGTTACTGGACGTTTTAGTTCTTATTCAGTTGGCTCCAAGGAAGAGCAGCACATGGCAGATGGCAACCTTTCATGGTGGCAGCAAAGAGCAAGAGCGCAAAAGAAAGAGTAGCAGCATCTCAAGCAGCTAACTTCTCTTTCCTCCTTACATTGGAATGCTAATTACCTGCCTCAGGGCAGGTGCAGCATCCACACCCACAATAATCAATCAGAAACTCCAGAAGCCAACCCAAGACTGCATGAGGCTTTGGGGAGACAACTATACACAAACCATAACATTCTGCCCATGGACCCTCAAAGACTTATGCACATCCCTTTATGCAAAAGACAATCTAGTCCATCTCTAAGAGTTGCCAAAGTCCCAACAGTTTCAGCATTGCTGAAAAATCCAAATCCCAGGTCTCCTCCAAGATCCAAGGCAAACTCTCAACTGTGAGCCTGTATACAAATGAAAACTTAAACATTTTCAACATTCAAAGGCACATGATAAGCATTATCATTCCAAAAGGTACACACAGCAGGATACCAAGCACTGGGATCAGCACAAGTCCAAAATCCAGCAGGACAGACATTAAGTCGTGCAGTTCCATGTGGAACATCTGAAGCAATCTGTGCCATACTGTGGACTCCATGTGACTCCGCCCCTATGGCACTTATGCTGGTAGCTCTCATGGCTTCCCTCTGAGCTGGGCTTTGTGACCTCCTTGCAATTTCTCTTAGATGATCCACATTCCTGGCCTTCCCAAACTTCTGAGGTTTCCACTGAATAGGCTTCTTACTCACAGCTTTACACACTGTCCTCTCAGGGACACACTGCCTCACCTCCCAGGCTTTCTTCTTTAATCTAGGTGGAAGCCTTCTTAACCTCAGAACTCCTGCATTCTGAATATGCCTAAAACCATTGCCATGTGGATGACACCAAGGTCTGCTGCCAGCTGGAGCAGAAGCCAGATTTCCTTTTCTCTTGGCTGTAGGGATTGAGTACCTGGATCACAGAGCACTGTGACTCTGATTCCTGGGAAAAAATTCTTCATGCCAGAGTGATTCTGGAACCTGGAGTGGTCACTGCCCCCATTCTGGAACCTGGGGCTCTGTGGCTTTCCCCTCAAGGTAAAGACCTTGACTTTTGCTGTTCCAAGGCTGCAAAGGGGCAGAGACCTGCCTCCTGCTGTGATGCCCTCAGGCCATCCTTTCCATTCTCAGGTTCCTTTCAGGCAGTGGAGATCCTCTCAGCTTCATCTTTGCAGTTCACAGCTTTCTTGGTGCTTTCTTTCTGGCCAAACTCACAACATTCTGAACCATCCTGCTGGGCTCCTTGTTCTTCATTCTCAACATAAATCTGGCTAAAAGCCCCCAGTAACAACCATGCCTCTGCCCCAATATTTGGCTGCTTTGAAATATCTTTTGCCAGATTTAACAGCCCACCATGCCTAAACTCAGTCTCAGGCAAAGTCTCTGGACATGAGCAAAACACAGAAAAAGCTCCCGCCAAGCCATAACAGATATTGTCTGGAGTCCAACAACCAGTGCAGTCCTTCTCCCCAGCAGAAACCTCCCCAGCCTGGTCTTCACAGGCCTACTTTCTATCAGCCTTCTGATCTGAGCTCTGACCAGAATCTCCTTTACAGAAGAGCCGAAGCTGTTCCAGCTCTTCACAAGTAGGCAACATCTCCAAACCTTTCTTATCTCTTCCCAAAGCCATTCCCCAAAGCTTGTTATCCACGTGGTCAGATTTAACCACAGCAACGACCCCACTCCTGGTACCAAATTCTGTCTTAGTTACTCTTCTCTCCTTGCTGGGACAAATACCTGACACTCAAAATGAAGGAAGGAAAGGTTCATTTAGCTCACAGCTACTGGAGGTTTCAGTCCATATTCAGTTGGCTCCAAGGCAGAGTGACACATGGCAGAGGGCAGCAGTTCATGGTGGCAGCAAAGAGCAAGAGCCTTGAAACTGTTTCTTAGTTCTAAAGTTTTTGTACTCTGTTGGAGATGTGAATTCCTTAGCATTTTCTAGATATAAGATTATACACTTTGAGAATTGATCTATTTTTCTCCTTCCTGATGTAGTTTCCTTTTATTTTAATAAATAAATTAATTTTGCCTATTTGCTCTGCCTCAGGGCTCCAGTGCAATGATAAATTAAGAGTGGGCATCTATTTCTTGTTCTTGGTCCTAAGGGAAAGCTGTTAGGCTTTCATCATTGGGTACGATATTAGTTGTGGGTTTTCATAAATGCTACTTTATGTTGAGAAAGTTTCCTTCTCTTTATAAAGAGCTGACTAATTTTTTTTTTTTATCATTAAAGGGCCATGGATTTCATCAAATGCATTTTCATCATCAATTGTGATGATCATGTTTTTCCCTCTTTTGTTCTATTAGTGTAATATATTGAGTAATTAT
>NW_004524692.1:4154127-4155133 GCF_000260255.1 Octodon degus | reverse complement strand
GTAATTTTTATATGCTGAATTACTCATGCTTTATTAATAAAAATATCACATGGTCATAGAATATAATGTATTTAATTCTCCGCTATTTTAATTCTCTAGTATTTTGTTGAGGATCTCTGAATCTCCATCCATAAGATATGTGAATACTCTGATGTTGCTGTTATTATTCTCTTTCTTCTAATGTCCTGTCTGGCTTTGTAGCAGGATAAAGTGACCTCATAGACTGAGTTAGAAACTAGTTCCTTCTCTTCTTTATTGTGGAAGTGTTTGCAAACAGTAGGCATAAATTCTTTGATTGTTTGGTAGAACATATCAGTGAAGCCATTTGGATTGGAGCTTTACTTTGTGAGCATTGCTTTTGATCAGTAATTTAGTCCACTTTATTATTATAGGTCCATTTCTATTTTCTATTTTTTCTTTAATCTATTTTTATACATTGTGTTTTTCTAGAGATTATACTTCTTTTTTTGTATTTTAGGGAAGGGTCTACAGAGTGTTCAGGGTCTCACTACTAGATCAGACTCATAGTGATTCTCTTGTTTACAGCCTCCTAAGTAATGGGATTATAAGCATGTGCAACCATGCCCAGTCTCAATTGCAGTCTCAGCATGCCCTGGGGGCAAGGGCAGCATGGCAGGCCTGGGGATCAAACCCCTGGCTCTTGTGCTAGAGATTATACATTTGGACAAGATAGTGCATGCCTGTAATCACAGCACTTGAAAGGCTGAAAAGAAGAGAATCACTATGAGTCCAATTTACATAGTGAGACCCTGTAAACCCGGTACACCTTGCCCTAAATACATTTTAAAAAATATCTAATTTGTTGGCATACAATTTTTTTTAACATTCTTTCAAAGTCTCTTTAAAAGTTATTTTTGTCAGATTGATAATAATATCCATTCTTTCATCTTTCTTGGTCAAAAGAGACAGATTGTCACCTCTGTAAGCTTTGTTCATCTTTTCAAAAGACTTTCATTGTGTCTAATATTTTTTATTTGTTTCTTTT
>NW_004524692.1:4150666-4152499 GCF_000260255.1 Octodon degus | reverse complement strand
TTCCATGACAAAGAACAACTTAAGAATTTCATGATGACAAAGACAAGCCTACACAGACTACTAAATGATGTTCTAGAGAGGGAGCAAAATGATCACAGCCCCATGAATGAGAATGGAAAGAACCCACCAAATAGGGCAAACAATTAAACAGAGGAGGATAAGAGGTATACAAAAGTAGTCTTTCAGTTATTCTTTTGTGTTCAGCAGCAAAATATTTCCATCAGCATACTCTACAAATGGACTTTCCTTGCACCCTATGGGTCATGATTCCACCTGGATCTGTAGGGTGGATTTCAAGGAAATAGCAGTAGCTCCGTCCCACAAGTGACACCTGGCCACTAATAAGTGTCACGGACATTATCCATGTCCACAACACACTAGAACTCTGTGCAATATCCTATCCCCAAACTGTTAGAAGTGCCGGTCATTTATTTGCCATTCCAGTATTTAGCTTATGTTTTATTCTTAGTACTTCTTTACTATCATGAAAACTTTTTCTTAGTTCAATTGTTTTGAAACATTTAATTTTAAATTAATTAGTATTTAAATCTGAATATTGATTAATCTTAATTTTGATTTAAGATTTATACTATATCTTTGACTTACAATTTATTTAAAAGACATGGTATGCTATCTTCTAGTCTTAGAAACTTTAAAAAGTAAAAAAAAAAAGTCTCTTAGTGTTTTCTAATCCCACTTGTGCTTTCTACTTTCATCACAGATGATTTGAGATTATGCTATTTAATTTACACACTCCATGAATTTCTCCAAATGTCTCAGATATTGATTTTTAATTTAATCTGTTGTGGTCAAAATATATATTTTCCATTATTTCAGTTATTTTAAATTTATTAAATCTTGGTTTATGCTCTGAAATATGGTCTGTTTTAGAAACTGTTCTATGTGTAATTGAGAATAATAGCAAAAGAAAAGCATTAAAACAAAATATATCTATACTGTTTTTACATGTGTTTATGCTATGATTTTTAGAAATGCTTTTTTAATTTCCCCATGTGGATTTGAGTTAGTGTGTTTTAATTTGTACCTTAAGAACTCTTTTTACTCTTATAATTTTATTTTTTATCTATTTAGTACAGGGTCTACAGGGTCTCACTATGCAGATCACACTCTAGTAATTCTTCTGTTTTCAGCCTCCCTAGTGCTGGGATTACAGGTGTGCACCACTACACTCAGTCTCAATCGCTGTCTCAGTGTGTCCCGAGGGTGGGACCAGCAAGGTACAGTGGGGATTGAACCTTGGATTGGTCCTTGTGCTCTACCTAAGCAGGCACTTTAGTCTGCAGAACTATCTGGCCAGCCCTTGGAATATATTTTTCATTTCCTTCTCACCTCTGCGGTATCTGATGAGGAGTCAGCATTTAAGCTTTTTGAAAATCTTTCTTACATTTTTCTGGAGATATTTTTTCAGTGCTGAGCATTCAGTTGTTTCACTATAATGAGTCTGGATTAGATCTTTAAATTTTATTCTACCTACAATTCATTCAACTTCTTGATATGTACATTAATATTGTTATCAATTATGGATATGCAGGCAACATTTTGCATATGTTCTTTCTACTACTTTCTCCTCTTCTTCTGTGACTCCCATTGTATGTGTGTTAGCACACACGATGGTGTGCCAGGTTCTTTTCCTACTTATTTATTTTGAAATTTTATTTTATTTTTTTAATAGATTGCAAATTGAAAATAAATTATTTACAAGCATAAATGAATATAACAATAAAAACTGTCCAAAATAAAAATGAAGAAAGAATTTACAGATCAATCATAATAGTTTACTGTGTCAAAACCAAGAAACTTATATTCATATAA
>NW_004524692.1:4147006-4150059 GCF_000260255.1 Octodon degus | reverse complement strand
TCTATGAAAGGGTTATACACATATTTTTTTCCATATATATGTGTATAAAAGACAGGGAAGAAGTAACATAAAGTTAACAGAAAATGGAAATATACTTTTTAAAGTTTCTAATACTAGGAGAAAATATCATACAATGTCTATTAAATGAGTTGTAAGTCAAAGATATAGTATAAATCTTAGAATAAAAATTAAGATTAAGCAATATTCAGATAATTAAAACTAATTAATTAACAATTAAATGTTTCAAAACAATTGAACTAAGAAAAAGTTTTCATGATAGCAAAGAAGTACTAAGAGCAAAGCATAAGATAAATACTGGAATGGTAAGTAAATGACCAGCACTTCTAACAGTTTGAGGATAGGATATCGCATAAAGTTCTAGTGTGTTGAGGGCATGCATAATGACCGTGACAGTTACTGATGGCTAGGCGTCACTTATGGAACTGAGCTACAGCTATCTCTTTGAAATCCAGCTTGTAGACTCAGGTGGAATCATGACCCATAGGGTGGAAGAGAAGTCCATTTGTAGAGTATGCTGATGGAAATATTTTGCTGCTGAACACAAAAGAATAACTGAAAGACTACTATTATATACCTCTTATTCTCCTGTGTTTGTTTGCCCTATTTGGTGGGTTCTTTCCATTCTCCCTCTGTGATCAATTTGCTCCCTCTCTAGAACATCATTTAGTAGTCTGTGTAGGCTTGGCTTTGTCATCATGAAATTCTTTAGTTGTTCTTTGTCATGGAAGTATTACACTTCTCCATTATACTTGAAAGAGAGTTTTGCAGGATATATCAATCTGGGTTGGAATTTGTTTTCTTGCAAGACTTGTATTACTGTGCTTCATGCTCTTCTTGACTTGATGGTTTGTGAAGAGAAATCTGCTGTTATTCTGATGGATTTTCCTTTAAATGTGATCTGTTTTTTTTCTTTAGCGGCTTTTAGTATACTGTTCCTATGCTGAATTTCTGGGATCTTGATTATATGTCTGGGTGTGGTTTTAAATGGGTTGATGTTATTTGGAGTTCTATATGCTTCAGTTACGTGAATGTCAGATTGTTGTCCCATATTTGGGAAGTTTTCTGCTATTACTTCTGCCCATATTCTTTTTACATCATTTGTATTGACTCCTTCCTTCTCATTGATGCCTATTAGTCTCACATTGTTCATCTTTACATCGTCTTGCAGGTATTGAATTATTTTTTCCTGCATCCTAGTTTTTTAAAGAGATCCTTTCTTTCTTTTTCACTAGCTGCAATGGTGTCTTTAAGGTCAGAAAGTCTATTTTCTCTTCAGTCAAACGGTTTTGCCAGCTTGTGATTGAGGTTTTAATTTCCTGTATATCACTTTGAACCTGATTCATACATTCTGTTTCTTTCCTAAATTGCTTATTTAGGGGTTCCATCATTTTTATATTCTGCTCTATTTTTTAATCAATTTCTTCTTTAGAAGCACTTAGTACTTCTTTGATTATAGTTATCACTACATTTTTTAGTTCTGAAATTGTTTCTGATCTGATTTCTTCTATACTTTTCTGCAATTGTTTCTTTACTGCCAACTCTACTATTTCAGAGATATCTGGTGTGTGATTTCCAGTTTCCTCAGTGCTAGTGTCTTCTGCAATTATACTGGGTGGACTTGGGGCCTGAGACTGCATTTTGTTCCTTCTCTTTGTCATTTTGTATACCACTGTCTTCTGACCTTTGGTGTAGAGCTTAGATAGAGTTATTACATTAGCACCAGGTCCGGACCTATGAAGTTCAGATTCCTCCAGGTGGGTGTTGTTTGGATCTGGCTGCTGTGCTTCACTTCTATCTGCTGCAGCCCTTAGAGTTGAACCCTTTGTGTCTCTCTGGCAAGATGTTCTGCTCCTGGATCAGTTGGGTGGGTCTTGCCTCTAGCCTCTTTGCAGGGAGTTCTGCTGAAGGGTTCCACACTAGGCCTGCACTCTGGATCGAATGAGGATCCGCGGGCCCCGGGGCAGTCTCACTCCTTTCCTATTTATTAGACTGCATAACAACAAATCAACTTTCTTCAAACTTGACTGTTGCTTCTGTCAGCAAGACTTTCACTTCTCAGTGAATTTTTTGTTTTGCTTACTCTACTTTTCATTTCCAGAATCTTTACATAGCTCTTTTCCAAAAAGTTTTACCTCTCTATATATGTTTTATTTGTTGAAATATTATCCTTATGCCTTCCTTTAAATATTTGGACCTACATTCTTATTTGTTGAAATATTATCCTTATGCCTTCCTTTAAATATTTGGACCTACATTCTTTTTGTTCTTGGAAAATATTTGCATGAGCTTATTTTAGGTCTTTTACCTGTAAGTCTAACATCTATGTTTCCTCAGGAAATCTTTTGCTTCTAATTTTCTCTTACTTTTATTCCTCAGTTATAGGGGACATATGTTCCTGGTTTTGTGCCTGTTACATTTTCTTTTTTTAAATTTTATTTATTTATTTATGTGTGTGTGTGTATTTGTGTGTGTGTGTGTGTGTGTGTGTGTGTGTGTGGCCAGCTCAGCCCACCAGGGGGCGGGGCGGGCTGGCATGTGGTGCTGGGGGATCGAACCGCGGTCCCTGTGCTTTGCTAAGCTTGTTGTAAGTAGGTGCTTTAGACCACTGAGCCATCTCACCAGCCCCATACATTTTCTTTTTATTTATTTATTTTTTTATTCATTTTGGTGGAACCGGGGATTGAACTCCGGCCCTTGTGTTTGCCAGGCAAGCATTTCTTCTCCTGAGTCATCTCCCAGCCCCTACATTTTGTTTTTAAAAGTAGATCAGGCAAATAATGTGATATGGCAACTCTAAAAAATCATATTTTCCTTTCATTTAAATTTTTTTCCATTTATTTTATTTTATTGAGAAACAAATACAAATGAGACAGTTTCAAAGCTGATTAATAGGACCGTTTTGATAATCAATACATTGTACATTGTTATCTTCTTAGTGGTTATCCATAGTACAAGAAGCAGACAGGATATCCTGTCTGAACACTATTAGTACACATCTTTCTTCTCATTGAATTAAGCGAAAGTAGCTGTAT
>NW_004524692.1:4143774-4146622 GCF_000260255.1 Octodon degus | reverse complement strand
GTAGATCCTTTGGCAGTGTCAGCCATGAGGATGAGTCATGGCCAATGCTTGACTAATTTGCTTTCTATGAAAGCCTAAGAGAATGTTTTCTCTCCATGTGACTCTCTTTAGTCACACTATACATCATTAATCACATTCCTCTGTGGCTCCATAATCCCCTTGATCAGAAAATTTGGGGCACAACTGAGTTACCAGATGTTACGGTACAGGTTCTCCTATGTGCTAGTCTTCACTGACCTTGAAAGGCTAGGGCCAAAATGTTGGCTGACCTTGCAGCCCTTCTTTTTCTCCAATTTTAAATCTGCTAACTTAGGTTGTTAACCCTCCAGAAAAGAAGCTTATTATTAGTATGCAATATATGCAGTTTGGTTTACCCTATCTGTCTAAATATCAAACATCTAAGGCATATGATGGAACAGGTATTTTCCATCAAGTATTGATATGTTGAACTTTAAGTCCTTACAGAATATAAAGGAACAATAATGCTAATAAACTAGAAAGAAGAATTTACATATTTTTATAAAGAAATTTAGAAATCTAACCATATACAAAATTGTAGCAGGACAGACCTGTGACATTTTTTTCTTTTACTTGTGTCTTTTTTTTCATTTATTGCCATTTTTTTTTAAAGAAAAAAAGAAAAGAAAAGAAAAAGAAAACACTTTTACTTGAGAGACAGTATGGTGATAATTGATATGTCATGTCAAGAAGTACATATTTAGAAGAGCAGAATGACAGCCATTCCAAGCATGATCCTTCTATTACATATTGCTATCTTCAGTGCAGCTGCTTGGTTCACAGGTATCAGCATATATAGTTTAGTAAGGGTGAGAATCCTACTAGCAGTTAACTGCTAATTTCAAAAACTTGCTGATGTTTCTCAGGATCATTGTCTTACCCATTTCGTTCATATAAATGTATGGCTTTGCCCCTATCATATTTCCCAGCTTTCTCCTTGCCCACTCCTCATTGTCCAATCCTCAAGTTCTCTCTTTCCTTTTAAATTGCTATACCTTTCTATTTGTAATTCTTCTTTTGAGTTCTTATACTAGGGAGACAATATGATATTTACACATGTGAGTCTGGTTTATTTCACTTATAAGTATGTCTTCAAGAGGCATCCACTTAAATATGAAGGCTTCGAGTTTATCATTCTTTATAGCTGAGTAATACTCCACTGTATAAAAGTACATCTTTTTCAACCATTCCACATGTGATGGGCATCTTGTTTGTTTCCAAGATCTGGCTATCACATATTGTGCTGCTGTAAACATAGGTACACATATATTACCATGATATGATGTTTTCATTTCTCCAGGAAAATTCCCAGTAGGGGAATAGCAAGCTTGAATGGGATTTCCAGTCCTAGTTTTTTAAGGAGTCTCCACACTGATTTCCATAATGGTTGCACCAGTCTACACTCCCAAGAACAGTGGAGAAGGGTTTCCTTTTCCTCACAGCCTGTCCAACATTTGTTGTTGGTTGATTTCTTTATGATAGCCATTCTTTCTGGGGTGACATGATATCTCAGTGTTGTTTTAATTTGCATTTCATGGATGGCTAGCGATGTGGAGCATTTTTTCATATATTTATTTTCTTCTTTAATTTCATACTCTGAGAAGTGTGTGTTCATCTTGGATGCCCATTTCTGGATTGGGTCTTTAAATTTAGGGGCCCTAATGCTCTTTAGTTCTTTATAAATTCTAGAGAGTAGACCTTTGTCGGAGTGCTTATTAGTTAAGATTTTTTTCAAAATTTGTGGCTTGTCTTTTCACTTAGTTGTTAATTTCTTTTGATGTGCAAAAACTTCTCAATAAGAGGTGGTCCCAGTTGTTAATTCTTTCAAGTATTTCCCGTGCAATTTGATTTTTGTTCATGAACTCTTTGCCTACCCCTATGTCTTCAAGTGTTCTTCCTAATTTCTCTTCCAGGAGATTTACTGTTTCTGTTTCAATGTTTAGAACCTTAATCCATTTTGACTTTAGCTTAGTGCATGGTGATAGACCTGGGTCAAGTTTTAGTTTTCAGAATGTAGAGATCCAATTTTTCCAGCGCCATTGTTAAAGAGACTATCTTTCTTCCAGTAAGCATGTTTGGACCCTTTGTTGAAGATCAGGTGACTGAGTGTGTTCCTAGAGGCCTCTGCATCTTTTAATCCGTTCCATTGATCCTCGGGTCTATTTTGTTGCCAAACCATCCTGATTTTATCACAGTAGCCTTGTAGTATAATTTCAAGTCAGGAATTGTAATGCCTCCTGCTTTGTCTTTGTTGGCCAGGATTGCCTTTGCTATTCTAGGTCTTCTCTGGTTCCAAATAAATTTTAGGAATGATTTCTCTAGGTCTGGGAGGTATGTTGGTGGTAGTCTCATAGGGATTGCATTAAATCTCTACAACAATTTTGGGAGTATGGCCATCTTCATGATGTTGGTTCTTCCTATGCAGGAGCAGGGAATATCTTTCCATTTTCTGAAATCCTCTGCGATCTCTTTTTTCGGAGTATTGTAATTTTCCTTCAAAAGATCTTTGATTTCTTTAGTTAGATGAATTCCAAGGTATTTCATTTTCTGCAGTGCTATTGTAAAAGGTATTGATTCTCTAATTTCCCTTTCAGTGTGTTTGTTATCTGTGTAGAGGAATGCTATTGACTTTGTATCCTGCTGTGCTACTGAATTTTTGTATCAATTCTAGTAGCTTCTTGATGGAGTTTTTTTTTTTTTAAAGCACTTCATTTTTTTTATAAATATTTATTTATTTTTATTTATTACATTTATTTATTGTGTGTGTGTGTGGCCAGCTCAGCCCACCAGGGGGCGGGTCTGGCTGGCATGTGGTGCTGGGGATCGAACC
>NW_004524692.1:4133000-4136119 GCF_000260255.1 Octodon degus | reverse complement strand
ATTCAGGGTGGTTAGGATAGATATATAGTTACATTCTGTTAATGAATAGAATGATTTGTTCTAATGGTGTTTGTAAATAGGATGTCGAGTCTGCATCTTGTACAGCAAGTAACCACTAAGAAGAATGTATGCAGTGTGTTAATTATTGAAACTGTCCTACCGATTTGATTTGAAATTGTCTCATTGCTATTTGTTTATCAATGAAATTATGGCAAAAAATAAAAATAAAAGAAATGACATAGAAAAAAGAAAGAATGATAAACTCGAAGCCTTTATGTTTAAGTGGATGCCACTTGAACATATACTCATAAATGAAATAAACCAGACACATATGTGTAAAACAAAACAAAACAAAACAAAACAAAACAAAACAAAACAAAAATTCTGTGGTTCAGGCAAAAATAATACAACACTGGCTGTCTTCATGCCATGAGTGCTTGATCTTTAGTGCCGCCTACTTGACTTAGGAGAATGAGGCAAAAAAGGTCTAATGAGTGATGAAGTGGGACCCAGTGCTTTGTTACACTCTTCTGAGAATGTAAAAGGTGTCCGAGGCACCAGTTCTGTCCTAAAAAATATTCTAATACAGGATTGTCTTTATTTACTCTCACACCCTTGGAAGATTCTCTACAAGAAAAAGCTGTTCAGCTTAATGGAACAAAACGCTACCTAGTATTTACAAGTCAACCCTTGACTGAAAGCATACAGAAAATAGTTTTCAGCTGGTAGACCAAATAACAGTTCTATTTTAAACATTTTCCCCTATTTCTTTCAAATGTACAACTGAAATTCTGATGATAGTTTCACATTTCACAATCTTTGTTTCTCTTTTTTTCAGTATTGGGTCTATTTAGGTCTGCCAATGCAGAACACCAATTTTATTTTAATTTGATTCTTCTTTTCTCTTGAAAACTGCAAGTTAAACCCTTTTATATTATTCCAAAAGCAGGCTTCTTTTCTTTCTTCCATCCCTAGCTTCTCAAATAATTGCTCCTTTGTAAAGAACCGAACAATAGCAAACCACTGGTAATCTGTTGCTGGTTTAAATCCTATATTTAACCAGCAAGTTGTTTAATCAGAAACATAATCTGCCCCATTGGGTAACCAAATTTTGTTTAATGTATCTGAGAATAATATATGTGTGTCTCTGACAGAAACATGCTCATCTGGCTTCCCACACACAAAAGAAACTTTAGTACAAAATAGGTCACACCAAAATTATATCATTTGATAACATTTGAAAGTGGAAGATTGAAAGTTTAACCAATACTTTAGTTTTATTTTTATCATTCCACAGATGGTTTTTGGTGTGGTTGCTTTTTGTACTTTTAAATTTGCCTTTGAAACCATGAATTCTTCATTATTCTCAAATGTACATTTTGGAGCTGATTATGATTATATAGTATTGTGTTGCAGAATTAAATAGTTTGTGGGTTTTTCCCACTGACAGTCTTTTCAACTAGAAATAACAGTGCTAGAGAATTAAGATTGGAGACAAGTACCTAGTTTCAGTGTGGCTGCTTCCTAGCAACTTTCACCCCTTAACTTCTCTGAGTCTATTGCTCATTTAAAAATTAAAAAAAAATATTAGTACATAATGATTATGTGCATGTAGGGAATTGGTATATGTACATAACATCTCAATTCTTTTGTTTCTCTTCTCCTCTGCCCCTTATAAAAAAGGCTTTGTCAGAATCAGATTACTTTATTTATTTTATAAGTCTGTACCAAGTTAATTATCATAAATACAGAGTAGCAGCCAGATGAACAGGCCAAAAACATATAAAATATCTAAGACAAGTATACTAAGTGAAAGCCCACTTTTGTATACATTATCTATACTGGATTATAATAACACACACTTTCTCTCTCCCCCCCATCGTTTGCCTTTTATTTTTTACTTTATTTACATATCAAGTTTCTCATATAAGAGAAATCATGCAATATTTAAGCATATAAATCTGACTTATTTCATCTCCTGCTCTTTTTTTTTGCGGAACCGGGGATTGAACTCAGGCCCTTGCGCTTGCCAGGGAAGCGCTTATTCCACTGAGCCATCTCCCTGGCCCCTCCTGCTCATTTTTAACCACTTCAGATTTGGTTAAACACTAGATTTGGATCAAATAGTTGGGTTATCTTCAAACAGTTTTCTACGGGATGTTCTTCTATGCTAGATTGAGAATCAAAGTACCTAGAATTCCGTGGGCTGCGGCTGTAACTCAGTGATAGCGCATCTTCCTCACTCGTGCAAGGCCCTGCATTCTATCACCAGTAAAAAAGGGAAAATCACTGTTCTCATTTTTTTTTTCCTATTTGCAGAGCAATCTACGGCCAGATTGCTACTTTTTCCACATTTTTTCTTTCTTTATAGTTTGGAGCAGGGTGCATGAGGCTAGGGGAGGAGGGGCTGGGTTCAGTGAGCTTCAAGACCTCTCCAAGCTCTTAATTTGTTGTTTCTGTGACTGAAAGCAGAAATATTTCTTTCTTTCTTTTTTTTAAACTCTTTTATTTTATTTTTTGACAGAGTCATGCTATGTAGTTCAGGCTGGCTTTGAACTCATGGGGATCCTTTTGTGTCAGCCTCCAATGTGCTGGGATTACAGGTGTGTACCATGCTGCATTTGTTATTAGGCTGGTCTTGAACTATGTAGCCTGGGTCTATCCTTGAACTTGCAAGGATTCTTCTGCCTTCATCCCCTGAGTGCTGGGCTTACAGGTGTCCACAGGCTTCATTTGCCACTGCACTACTAACTCCCCAGTACTCTTGAGGCATGTGTTAGCCATGTTCTCTTCTGTGGGAAGTCCTTGAGGCAGCTTCAGAGGCTGGATTCTTATGAGATGCTTAACCACTTTCAGCTTTGCATTTACTGAAGGGATGTTCTTATGAACTTGAGGAGTGTGTGCTTTTTCTAATCCGAGCATCTTGATTACATCTTTTTCCCAATATGGTCGTCTTATTGTACTTTTTATTCTGGTAACAACATGTAGTTTATGAGGGTGCTGTGGATCCCCACCATACTTTTCATGATCTTCAGGTGAAGGCTGAAACACTTTATCTGGAATTCTTGATTTGGTAACTTTGTGACGAATCCAATCTGTACCCATGAGAGATTCCACAC
>NW_004524692.1:4125332-4132900 GCF_000260255.1 Octodon degus | reverse complement strand
CTGGGGATCGAACCGCGGTCCCTGTGCTTTGCCAAGCTTGTTTCAAGTAGGTGCTTTAGACCACTGAGCCATCTCTCCAGCCCATTGATGGAGTTTTTTGATCTTCCAAATAAAGTATCATGTCATCTGCAAATAATGATAGTTTCACTTCTTCTTTACCTATTCTTGTTCCTTTTATTTTTCCCTCTTGTCTAATGGTTCTAGGTAATGATTCCAGAACTATATTGAATAGGAGGGGTGATAGAGGACATTCTTTTCTTGCACCAGATCTGAGAGTAAAAGATTTCAGTTTTTCCCCCTTGAGAATTACATTAGCCATTGGGTTGTCATAGATGGCTTTTATCCAATTGAAGTAGAGGCCTTCTATTCCAATTTTCTGTAGGAGTTTGAACATGAATGAGTGTTGGACTTTGTCAAAAGCCTTTTCTGCATCAATGGAAATGATCATGTGGTTTTTAGATTTCGCTCTATTGATATAGTATATTACATTTATAGATTTTTGAATATTGAACCATCCTTGTATTCTCGGAATAAATCCTACCAGGTCATGGTGTATGATCTTCTTGATGATTTGCTGTATTCTATTTGTTAGGATTTTATGGAGGATTTTTGCATCTATGTTCACGAGGGAGAATGGCCTTAGTTCTTTTTTTAGTTGCATCTTTCCCTGGTTTTGGTTTTAGTATAATACTTGCCTCCAGGAATGATTTTGGGAGAACTCTTTCCTTTTCAATTTCATTGAAGAATTTGAGGAGAGTAGGGATTATATCTTCTATAAATTTCTTGTAGAATTCAGCTGTGAATCCATCAGGACCTGGACTTTTCTTTGTCAGCATTTCATATTTCATTGGCTGTCATTGGGTTATTGAGAGTTGTTATATCTTCTTCTTCTTTTTTTAAAAATATCTTTTATTTTATTTTTGTGTCCAACTCAGCCGACCCGGGGAGCAAGGCTGGCACAGCATGTGGTGCCAGGGATCGAACCGTGGTCCCTTAGGCTTGCCTAAGCTTGGTTAAGCAGGCGCTTTAGACTGCTGAACTATCCTGCCAGTCCCTGTTATATCTTCTTGATTCAGTTTTGGTAATTTGTACCTTTCTAGGAATCTGTCCATTTCTTCTGTGTCTTATACTGAGTGATAGTAAAGACTATCATAGTAGCTATTGTTAATCTTCTAAATTTCCACTGGGTCTGTAGTAGATACACCCTTTTCACTCCTTATTGCTTGTATTTGAATTTTTTCTTTCCTCTTTTTGATGAAGTTAGCTAGGGGCTTATTGATTTTATTTAATCTTTCAAAGAACCAGCTTTTGGATTCATTAATTCTTTGAACTGTTTCTTCATCTTAATTGAATTAATTTCTGCTCTAATCTTTATTTATTTATTTATTTATTTTTTTAAATTTATTTATGTGTGTGCGTGTGTGTGTGTGTGTGTGTGCGCGCGCGCGTGTGTGTGTGTGTGTGGCCAGCTCAGCCCACCACGGGGCGGGGCTGGCTGGTATGTGGTGCTGGGGGATTGCTTTGCTAAGCTTGTTGTAAGTAGGTGCTTTAGACCACTGAGCCATCTCACCAGCCCCTGCTCTAATCTTTATGATTCTTCCTGTCTTTGTGCTCTGGGTTTGGTTTGCTCTTCCTTTTCTACATGTTGGAGGTACAGCATTAGGGTGTTTATTTGTTCCCATTCTGTTTTCCTAATGTTTGAGTTCACAGCTATGAATTTCCCTCTCAGAACTGCTTTCATCACGTCCCATAAATTCTGATAAGTTGCGGATGAATTGTCATTGAATTGTACATATTGTTTAATTTATTGTTTAATTTCATCTGTAACCATTGATTGCTGAGAAAGGTGTTTAATTTCGATGTACTTAGGTTTTTTTCTGGTTTCTTTTGTCATTTATTTCCAGTTTCATTGTACTGTGGTCAGATAACATGCATGGGATAATTTCTGTTTTCTTGCATATACTTAAGCATGACCTGTGGACTATTTTAGAAAATGATCCATGTGCAGCTGCAAAAAATGTATAATCCACTGTGGCTGGGTCTACCAAGTCCATTTTTTCCAAGCTCTGGTTCAGTTCTGCTACTTCTTTGCTAATTTTTTTTTGTCTAGTTTACTTATCTTTTTGGGATAAGTGGGTGTTAAGGTCGCCTGTTAAGATTGTTGTATTGGATATTAGATTTTTCATGTCTATTATGTTTGTTTTATATAGTTGTGTGCTCCTGCATTTGGCGCACACGTATGTATGAGTGTTATCTCTTCCTCTTGAATTTTTCCCCTAAACAGTATATAGTGGCCTTCTTTATTTGGTTTGATCATTTTTGGTTTGAAGTTGAGACTGCTTGAGAACAGGATGGCTACCTCCACTTTTTTCTGAGGTGCTGGGGCATGTAGTATTGTGTTCCATCCTTTGACTTTCAGCCTATGAGTTTCTTTATGTGTTAAGTGTGTTTCTTTCATACAGCATATTGTTGGGTCTTGTTTTCTAATCCACTGTGCCAATCTATTTCTTTTAATTGGTGAATTGAGTCAATTTACATTGATGGTTATAATCGAGATGTGTTGACTTATGATTGACATGTTATTTACCTGCTGTTTTCTAACTCCTTTTTCTCCTGTGTTTAATTGTTTGCCCTATTTAGTGGGTTCCTTCTGTTCTCATTGGTGCAGTTCTGATCATTTTGGAACCTCTCTAGAACATCTTTCAGTAGTCTGTGTAGGGTTGGCTTTGCCATCATGAAATTCTTTAGTTGTTCTTTGTCATGCAAGTATTTCACTTCTCCATCAAACTTGAAAGAGAGTTTTGCAGGGTATAGTAGTCTGGGCTGGAATTTGTATTCATAGAAGACTTGCTCCATGCTCTTCTTGCCTTCATGGTTTGTGAAGAGAAGTTGGCCATAATTCTGATGGGTTTTCCTTTGAATGTGATCTGCTTTTTTTCTCTAGCCACTTTCAGTATATTATTCTTGCGCTGGATTTCTGGGATCTTGACTTTTATATGTCTCAGTGTGTTTTTAATTGGGTTGAGTTTACTTGGCATTCTGTATGCTTTGGTTACCTGAATATCAGATTGTCTCTTCATATTTGGGAAGTTTTGTGCTATTACTTCTGCCCATATTCTTTTTATATCACTTGTATTGACTCCTTCTTTCTCATTGATACCTATTAGTCTTACATTCTCCATGTTTGCATCATCTTGCAGGTGATGAATTATTTTTTCCTGCATCCTAGTTGTTTTTAAGAGATCTTTTCATACTTTTTCACTAGCTACACCAACATCTTCAAGATCTGAAACTCTATTTTCACTTTCACTCATACGGTTTTACAGGCTTGTGATTGAGATTTTAAGTTCCCCTACATCTCTTTGACTCTGCTTCATGTGATCTATTTCTTTCCTGTATTACTCATTCAAGGATTCCATCATTTTTTTAATCTTCTGGTTTTTTGTAAATCAATATCTTCTTTAGAAGTAGTTATTAATTCTCTTACTGCAGAGTTTTTTTTTCAGATTGGGTTTCTTCCATATGTTTCTGAAATTGATTCTTTAGTTCAGATGCTATGAGTTCAGAGATTTCTTTTTTCATTTTAGAAATTAATTCTGCTTGGAGTTCTTTTAAAACTTTCTGCTGTTGCTTATTTACTTCTGATGCTAGTAATACATATATTTCAGCTGAGCTAGTGTCCACTGCACTTGTTCTGGTTGGGCATTGTGTTTCCTCCATATGTTTCTGCATTTGATTCTTTAGTTCAGATGCTATAAATTCAGAGATTTCTTTTTTTGTTCGTGAAATTAATTCTGCTCTGAGTTCCTCTATATCTTTCTGCTGTTGTTTATTTGCTTCTGATGCTATTAATTCATATATTTCAGCTGAGTTAGTGTCCTCTGCATTTCTTATGGGTGGGCTCGAGGCCTGAGATTGCATTTTGCTCCTTGTCTTTATCATTTCATATAATACTGACCTCTGACCTTTGGCGTAGAGCTTTGGTGCAGTTATATTCTTCTTACCTAATGAAATTCAATAACTGATATACCAAGTACTAGTTCATGCAGTTGTGGCTGGCTTGGGTCTGACTATTGTGCTCTGCTCCTTATTGTTGTTGCCCTTGGAGGTGGGACTGCTGTGCCCTTCTGGTAAGATGTTCTGTTCCTGGATTATCTGTGTGGTTTTGACCCTAGTCTCACTGCAGGCATTTTAGCTTCAGGGTTTCACCTGAAGCCTATATGCCAGGCCTGGGCTGGATCTGGAAGGGTATGAGGAGGGGGTGCAAGACAGCGCAGAAGCTTTCCCACACACTCACTGGGGCTGTACTTTAGCAGGTCTGCAGGACTCCCAAGAGTGTAGCAGAAGTTCTCACTTACAGGGCGGGCTGTGCTGTCTCTGGATGGGCGGGAGAGGTCCAGAGAATGCAGGTGAAGGCCTCTCTGACGCGGTGGGCCTGGGCTTGGACTAGTGGGTGCAGGACAGAGCAGAAGCTCTTCCACACACCACACACTCACAGGGCCTAGTGTTTGATGGATCTCTCTTTTAAAATTTTTATGATGCAGTTCTGACTCATAGTGATCCCCCTGTCTCAGCCTGCCCAGCATTGGGATTACTGGCATGTACCACCATGCCAGGTTCTGGGGTCAGCATGGCATGTCTAGAGTTTGGGGCCCATCATGGCTTGCAGTACTGGAGATCGAACTTGGGACCTTGCCTTGCCAGGCAGGTACTTATGCCACTGAGCTATCTCCCCAGCCCATATTTTCCTTTCCCACATGACTTCTTTTTGCTTTCTTAATGAATTTCATAGTAAACATCCTTTGAATGTTTCACTATTAAACTCTCTGCTAGGTTAACTGAGTGGTCAGCTATTGACTTGACAGATTTCTTCAAGTACAAGATCTCTGAAATCTGATGATGGGTCTCTGTGTGTTGTGGTGCACCTTCAATGCACTGGCCAAAAGTTGACAACTCTTCTTTATTCTTCAGTTCCTGTTTTCATAGAGCCTAAAAGTTATGCAGAGTGAGATTACATGTCTTTCAAATCTTTCTAGGTGGACTTACACATGTAACATGGTTTTGGTCTTTTAAGTTTCCAGAAATATACTGGAGATTTTCAAATCTACTATGGATGTACACTGTTATCCAACTTTTCCTTTGAAGAAGTTTTAAGCCAAAATTTCGTTTGCTTTATCTGGTATTACTGCCTTAGGCTACCAATTGCTTCTGACAAACATCCTGAGGATAAAGTTTCTTAATGAAATCGAGTAAGATCTGAGTCATGTCAGATGAAGACAAGTCTTGGGCATCGAGCTTTTCCAGAGTTGCCAGACAGGTGAAAATAGTAATAATTAACTGGGATGCTGCTTTTTTTAGGGACACACTAGTGACTGACATGTTGGTATTTTCCCCAAATATCATGGTTTTGAGGTTGCTAGTTTTAAAGTTTTAATGTAGACCTGGGAAGAAGATAAGAACAGAGTAAAAATAGAACAAGTTAAAATTTGACAAAGCTCATTGTTCTTGCTTAGTTTCAGGTAGTTTTCCTTAATTTATTTTCATGTATTTAGTACAGGGTCTACAGGGTCTCACTACACAGATTGGACTCATAGTGATTCTCCTGTTTTCAGCCTCTCAAGTGCTGGGATTACAGGCGCACACTGCCACAGCCAGTCTCAGTAGCCATCTCAGTGAGCCTTGGGGGTCAGACTGGCACCACAGTAGGCCAGGGATCAAACTCTGGTCCCGGACCTGTGTAAGCCTGCACATTAGTCTGCTGAGCTATCTGGCTGGCCCTTAGTTTTAATGTAAGCTTTTGGTTAAAATTTAGAGTTCTGGAGAAGTTGATTTTAATAATTTCTCCAGTGTACTTATGTTATGGGGTAGCTTTTCAAGGATGCTTCCCTCAACTATTATGCAAGCATTTTTCCCTTTGGTGACATTTTTCTGCAATCTACTGCACAGAAAGTGCTACTATATGTATACAAATTACTTTGAAATGACTAAACTGATTTTCTTAAAACTGAATTTTCATATTACTTCTCTCCCTAGTAGACCCTAACCACAACACATCTGTCATAGACAAATTATTTTATAATCATGTTTCTAGGTTTGTGAACATGAGTATTAATGGGAACAAAAGGCCATAAAACTTCCCAGATCCAACGACTCTAATTTTGAAGAAACCAAAGCTTATAGATGGCAATGTATTCATATATTTGCATTTTAAGGGATGCTATTTTGTCACTTTCTTTTTACTGGAACACAATATTCAACATTCACAACTTACAGGAGGATGAGCTGATTTTTGCTTATGTTTTCAGTTCATAGTTAGCTAGATCTAAGGCAGACATGGTATGATGGAGGGGCCCAGGAGAGGAAGACTGCTCACATCATAGTAGCTAGGAGTAGAGAGAGGAGGGAAGAGCCCAGGAGGGAGATGCAGCATTTCTGGTCACACCCCCAGTGACTCTCTTTTGATTAGGCCCCCACTTCCTTTTTTTTTTTTTTTTTTTTTTTTTTTTTTTGCAGAACTGGGGATTGAACTCAGGTTCTTTGTATTTTGAGGGAAGGGTCTACAGGGTGTTCAGGGTCTCACTACTAGATTGGACTCATGGTGATCTGCCTGTTTACAGCCTCCCAAGCATTGGGACAACACGCATGCACCACCACGCCCAGTCTTGTGTGCCATCTCGGCATGCTGCAGGGGTGCTTTAATCTGCTGAGCTATTTGGCCAGCCCTCCCCCTTCCTAACAGGATGTTTAGCTATGGATTAATCAGTGGATTCATCACTAATGGAGATAGTGCTTCTATGATCCAAGCACCTACACACAAAATTTTAAGGAAGTTTTTGATCCCAACTGTAACATAATTTAGAAGCCAAAAGGTCTTAGTTACTTTTCACTCATTGCTGAGACAAAATACCTGAAGCCTAAAATAAGGAAGGAAAGGTTGATTCAGCTCACTGTTTGTGAAGACTTCAGTCCATAACTGGCAGGCTCCAAAACAGACTGGCACATGGCAGAGGAGCAACATGTTCATGGCTGTGAGAGCTATCAAAGGTAACAAGAGAAAAAAGGGAAAGAGCAAGCTTCTTTTTCTCCTTCACTTTGCATGCAGGCTACCTCCCTAAGGTAGGTGTAGCACTGCTGCCTCCAATCCCAGCACTAAACAATGAACCAATCAGAAACTCTAGACTCAGCCATCTTTGTAAAGCCCGCCCCCCTCGACCACATGAGGCTTTGAGGGGATATCTAGACACAACCATAACAACAGGTATTTCCCTTCCTTCACAATTCTTTTATACACGTGTATTGTCACTACAGGGTTTTATTTTTACTGGTGGACTAAGGGATCAAATTCTATGGTTCAATACTCAGCCATCTTATCTTTGACAAAGGGGCCAAACATACTCACTGGAAGAAAAATAGCCTCTTTAATAAATGGTGCTGGAAAAACTGGCTCTCTACATGCTGAAAACTCAAATTTGACCCAGGTCTATCACCATGCACTAAACTAAAGTCAAAATGGATTAAAGATCTAAACATTAAAGCAGAGACACTCAATCTCCTGGAAGAGAAAGTAG
>NW_004524692.1:4085698-4119916 GCF_000260255.1 Octodon degus | reverse complement strand
GAATCCAATCTGTACCCATGAGAGATTCCACACGTTTTGTCACAGTCTGTAGCCTGCCTGGGGGCCTGTGAACCACTGAACGCAAAATCCCTGCCATAGTGTCGTAATTATATGTCTTCAGAGGTTGTAGGAAGCAAACAGATCTACTGGGGAAATGCTCTGGAAATGGACAGGTTCTCCCCTTTCCTGGTGCTGCACCTGCTAAACGTTCAGCCTGAACTCTCTTTTTTTCTTTCTTCTTCTTCTTCTTTTTTTTTTTTTTTTTTTGTGGAACTAAGGATTGAACTCAGGCCCTTGTGCTTGCTAGAGAAGCACTTATTCCACTGAGTCATCTCCCCGGCCCAGAAATATTTCTGATTAGTCAATATGGATATTAATTTTTCAGTGCTTTTGACTTTTTCTAATTTCTTCATAGTCGTAGATCTTCTATATATTTCCATATATTTACTATACATTAAATATATGTGCACACACATGCATGTGTGTTTATCTTCTGTATTCAGTTAATTAATGTTTAATGAGTAGTTAGTGTGAGGTTGATACTATTGTAATGGCTTTAAGTTTGTAAATCCATTGCATCCTTGGAACAAGCGCCCAGTGTAGGTATCAGGGAGATGAGGAGCAGAGAGTTTACTAACTTGGTCAGGAGCGTCTTGATCGTAAGTGGCTGAACTATGACTTCAGCTCAAGCATTCAGGTCCCAGAATCATGTTCTTATCATGGCACTATGCTACTTTGTGTGCAAGAACTCTATGTTTCTCTTAAAATAGTGTTAAGCCCCTGTCTTTTCATTATTTAGACTTCACTGTAAACCAAATAAAATATTATTTTTTAAGCCCTGTTCTTCCTGTCTTCCACACAATCCCTTCTCAACACACTGCAAACTGGCCCCTCACTCTCATTTTCTTTAAGGACGACAACACTCAGTTCAGTATCTCCTCTGTCCCATCCTTTGGTCAACTTTTCTGCCTACAGGTAGATGTCATGTTCTTCCTTTTGCTCTACCTGACCAACCTCCCTCCCTCCCTCTCCTCTCTGGCTCAGTCACATGCAGATACTAGAATGCGAGACCTGGTCTTCATCCACTTTGCCTCTAAAGCAGGATTTACACTTTCTGGCCTTCCTACCTTTGCTGGCTTTCTCTTAGGTTTTACTAACAGAAGACAGTGGATGGAGATTGAAAGGCAGGAAATGTGAAAAAAAGAAATGTTTTCTGTTTTTGATATCAGTGTCATTGCTCTGGAAGTGGCATCTGGGCCCCAGCAGTAGCTCTTCATACCACCCTGGCAGTTTGTCACAGCATTTAGCTTCTTTTTGCATTTCCCATATAAGTCTCACTGTGTCTCCTCAGTGGAACAGAAGAATCCACATTATGACTCACCTCAAAGGTCTGAGCTACAGTCACAAAGTCTCCCCTTCTTCTAGCTCCTAAGTCCAACCCCTTTCCCTTTTGTTTCCCCAGATTTAGACTGGAAGTGCTTTCTACAGTTATTATTTCTGCTTCACCCTCCAACACTAGCGTGACCAATTCCTTATATTCAATCTCTTCTGCTGAAACACCTAGTGTGATATCTGCTTTCCCGTTGAATGTTTAATGATATAAAAGCAAAGTTCAGCACACCAAACCCAAGAGGAAAGCATTACTCAGGAATTCAGGCAAATAAGGAATTGGTCAACAGAGAGTTACTAGGAGTGCCAACATTGGTCTTCTAACTGATTTCTATGTCATCACTGAAATGATACTCACCTTCTGCTTTTATTGAAGTGTTAAACTTGCCAGAAACAACACCTGTACAGAGACTTGAAAGGAGCCTTGTCTCAACTTAGAGAAGTCCACCTGACCCAATTTAACAGTTTCCTGCTGGCATGAGACACCAGTGATCCATCCATGACTGTCCCATCAGGCAGCTTGTAGCACTGGAGGTAGAGGTGGTACACTCATGCATGGGACAACCGGGCATGCACTGCTGGTACTTCCAGATACCAGCAGTGCAATATATGAATTATTGCCCTGTTGTGAATGTGCAGGGTAACAAATTGGAATGTTTTATGGGATGAAACAGTGTATGTAGCCAAGAGCAAGAAGAGCATCTTCATCTTGGGAAGAACTTGGGACAGGAAACTGGAATAGTGTCCAGATTCCTATTTGCACTTGGGTTTTTCTGTGTGCTGACCTCATTATTCTTCCCTGAGGACCAGCCTTCTCTGTTCCCACAGCTCATGCAATGCAGACAATAATGCCACCTGTGCAATCTTTAAAATGTCTTCTCTTTTCAAGTTACTAATCAGATGGGATTTGCAGTCCCTTGCTCTATTTCCAGATTTTATAAATAGAATTCAAGGAACAGTTTAGATTAGGTGTCTATTCCTGATCCCTTCAGTTACAGACAAGGGAGTAAGTTTTACCTCATACTACATGATTCTGATAGCTCTTCCCTAAAGGGGAGGTAGCAGGGCCATAACTGAGCAGAAGCATCTGCCAAGCTTGGCCTCAGTAAGGAACATAATGCTGAGGAACTTGAAATAAAAGCAGGTGTGAATTTTTAATCCTAGAAAATTTACCATATCTACCTAGGCCTAGTCCAGCCCTAAG
Source organism: Octodon degus (assembly GCF_000260255.1). NCBI lineage: Eukaryota > Metazoa > Chordata > Mammalia > Rodentia > Octodontidae > Octodon > Octodon degus. The sequence continues at coordinate 4,117,323 of NW_004524692.1, read as the reverse complement.
CCAGTGGGGGAGGGGATGAGGCTGAGCATGCTGTCTGTCATGGGGAGGATACAGACAGAGTACCCACCCCTCCCCTCACTGTGTCAACTCTGTCGAATATATTCTTGATTCTACAGGAAACAATTCTACCTTACTCTTATTTCCATTGAAGAGAGCAGTGCTCTTTAGGGGCTAAATACAGACCAGGAGCTTTCAGGCTTGATCTTTGTTCTTCAAGGTTGTTGACATCCCTGGAATCTTCTGCAGACTCTGTTTCCCTCAAACCCCTCTCCTTCTTGGGTCCAGGAAAACTTTACCTAATAGTTTTTTCTATTCATTTTGTTGGCTTGAAATCTTTTCAGTGTTCACAATGAAAAGCATTTTGTGCATCTGGGTTCTTGTCTGGGACACAAAGGGCCTTGGAAACACAGATCCTATCCCTGAGTAACATCGGAGCCTTCCCAGAAGCACAGAATCAGAATCTGGTCTCTATCTTGAAAGGCAGTTTGAATGCCTCTGGACAGTGCACACTGGACTTGCACTTGGAAAAATAACATTGGTGCTATAAATTCCTTTCTGCTGTGAAATATGTTGTGTGTTAGAAACAAGAAGGTGGTGTTTATGGTGTAACTCGGGGCAATGGAATGGAGTTATGCATTAAGAACCGAACAACAGGACATTGTGCAAGGCCTCTACAGTGAACTGTTTGAGAGGATGAAATGATTTTTTAATACTTATTCAAAATCTTCCCTCCAATTAACACTCACAGATACTGTTCTTGTAGACTTCCCAGCGCTTTCCAGACATAATTGAGAAAAGTAGAGTGATTCTCTAAAAATAAGGCTTAAATAAGGGAAAATGATTGGATCTTTCAAACTTCTTGGACTGGCAGTGGGGCTATATTGTTTCTCCCACAGATGCTGGAAAAACCCTAGGCCAGAAAGGAGGTGGCTAGGGTCTTCAAGTTTCAAGAGAAGGGTTATCATTATGCATCAGATGATTGCAGCAAACTGGGCCTGAGGACGGAAACTACAGCACTATTGCTCCAACTCCACTTTGCTTTGACAAATGGGCGCTTAAGGCACTAGCACAGGAGACGTAAGGGGTAGCTCAGCCACAAGCTGTTTTTCCTGAGTGCAGACAAGGGTCAGATATGAATGGCTGCCAGGGAACATCAGGGTACACATAAAGCGGAACTTGCGACAGTGAGTGTTGACAAGCAGTCTGTTGAGAGATGCTATTCCCTGAAGGCATTTCATTAATGAAAGAATTAGTTTATTTAATTATTTTGCAGTACTGGAGATTAAACAAGTACAACGTAGTTTGCACTGAATTACACCCTCAGCTCCCCCCACCCACTTTTTCTTTTTTTTGAAAATTTTCTTATTTTGAGGCAGAGTCTTACTAAATCACTAAGATTGCCCAGCCTGGAGTTAAAATTTATTATCTTTCTGCCTCAACTTCCCAGAGTGCTGAGAATACAAGTGTGTGCCACCACATCCAGCACTTTAAAATTAGCTTGCTCTTTTAATCTAAGGATAGTGTATGTTTCCAGATCATAACTTGGAAAATGGTTAATATCCCCTTGACAACGATGCTATTTCAGTAATTCGTTTTAGTAATCCTCACTCTCAGAGAATTCAAAGGTGAGTTGCAATTCTGAGTCTTAAGGGTCTATTTTATTATCTACACCCCATTTCTCAGAATTTCTGCTGGGACAAGGACTTGTTAGGCTTTCTCCACAACGAGCAAAGAAATGAAACCTCAATGCCTCAGGCAGGAGACCAGAAGATCACTCTCCATCGGACCTGGTGGATAATCAAGAACCTAGGTGCTCTGCAGAGGTCTGTTGCTGGTGGCCAGCAGGGAGCAGGAGCCCTGAGAGGCCTGAGAAGCTAACTCGAATTCATACTCTCCCAGGCTGAGACTCTGCTAGACGTTGACTTACTTGTAAAACACCCCGAGCAAGCTGTCCTTTCCCTGAGCTTTCTTTTCCTTGTTTGTAGCCCGAGGATATTAATATCTGCACTGAGTGCATATCTGGGCTGTCTGAGGACCAGATGAAGTCATGTCTGTGAAAGCCTCCCAGAGGTGGGAAACACTATACGTGCCATTGTTAAACACTAAGGCGCGTGAGAATCTTTTTTCACTAATAACTTCAACTTCCCCTTCACCTGACTTTGTAGCTCACTCATGGGAAAATCACGAGACAGATTGATTTGATTTTGTTTTTTAATTCTTATTTCTTTCTGTGACAGAAGTGCTGTGGATCAATGACAGAGTTAACGATCAGCTTTAGGAACAAAAAGGAAGGGTACGGATTATTATCCATAAAGATAACAAGACTCAATTCTTGGAAGCCTCAGAATGAACAGCTTCCCTCCTGCTCAGAAATCTTTTCTATTCACCCCACAAACACACAACTCTTCACTGACAACAAGGAACATGTGGCTGTGCTCAGATGAATTCTGAGTCTACAAGATACGGTTTTCGGCAAGGTAACTTTGTTTTGCTCATTATGCTCCTTTGGGCATTGGGGAAATAATAGTACCTTCCTTATGGAGTTCTTGAGAACAGCAAATGAAATGATAAGTGTAAAATTCTTAGATGAGTACCTGGCACACAGGAAGCACTCCGCCAAGTGATTCTTTCTGCCCCTCATCAGCTTCTTACAGCCGTATGAGTTGTTAGTGTATCTTGTTCCCACTTTTTAGAAGGAACAGTTAGAGGGGATTTTGAAGGGGATTTTGTTCACTAAGGGCTTGAAATTAATTTCCCTTTCACTAATGAGCACACTGAGATTTGGAACTCACAAACCAAGTTCAGGAAGGAACCAAGGAAAATCCACATGCGGCTATCTGGACATTGTGGCATTTTTGGTTTTAGAAGATTAGTATTTCAGTTGCCCATAAGTTTTCTTTGCGATTCTTTTTTTTAAAGTATTAAGATTGCAAGCTTCGATGTCCATGGATTGGTCTATTGTGGATGAATTAACCAATACCAAAAATCTTAAAAATTGGCTTCCACAATTGGTCTAATGTATGCACAGTGTAACTCCACCGAAATTTCTCCATTTTTCTCTTGGTAAGGTGTAATTTCTTTAAAATCCAGGTATTGTTAGGCTTTGTTAATTATTGGTATAGCAGATGCTTTGGGAGGTCTTCTAGTGCCTAAGGCCTCTTTTCTTAAAGCTGACTCACCTTGAAGCTGTATGCATATTATGTGATTATCAATGTTATAGTTTAGAGGTAGAGGATGAGTATATGAGACATGGCTGATCAATCAGTTACTTCCTCTGAGGATTCTTCAACTGGCCTTCAGTAAGAGCTAAAGTACCATCTTATGATGGCCACCTTTTAGGAGTCTGTGAGAAGAAGCAGAAAGAGCTGGTTTGCTAAAAAAATTAATGGGGATATCATGATGTAGGGCTATGAAGAAGAGGAGAAAGAAAAAAGAATGAAAGAGGAAGTGGAGAAGAGAAAAGAGGAGGAAGAGGAGGAAAAGGGAAGAGACACAAAGGAAGAGGAAAAGGGAAATTAGAAGAAGGGAAAATAAGAGGAAGAAGAGAAGAAAAGAGGATGGGAGGAAGAGGAGGAAAGAAACAGAGAGGAGAGATAAAACTATCAACTAGTTTATGATGGATTAATTTCCAGTTATTATTATTATTATTATTATGATTATTCTTATTATTATGCCAGCTCAGGATGCCTCAAGGTCAGGTCTATGAAGACATGAGGATCGAACCACAGAATCCAGAGCCTGACTGCTTTGTTTAAGCAGGCACTTAAACAACTGAGCTAATGGGCAGGCCCCCTCCTTTGGAAACTTAAATATACCATGTAGTTTTGTTTTTGTGAATACACATATATCCTTATAAGGGGTATGTGTGTGTTGGTGTGTTTAAATTTTTTATTTTTTATTTTTTTTTTTGGCGGAACTGGGGATTGAACTCAGGCCCTTGTGCTTGCCAGGGAAGTGCTTATTCCACTGAGCCATCTCCCCAGTCCTGTGTGTTTAAATTAAATAAAGTTCCTTTTAATTCCATCCCTTATTTTATTTCTAAAGCCTCAGAGAAGTGTCTAGCTTCTAGTCATTTAGAGATGGAAATACTATAGTTGTTTCAATTTTTCTTTGTTGTTGTTACTGGGAAGCAAACTCAGGATCGTGTGCTTGCCAAGCAGGCCTGTGATGCTGAGCTACATCCCTGGCCCAGTTATTTCAATTCTTAACACTTATACAGTGAAGCCTCAGTTCTCCAATTTAATTTGCTGCATAAGTCTGGAAAACTTGGCTTCAGTTGTGTTCATTACCTGATACATAGTTCATAATCAAAAATAGCATTTTGCCAAATGCTTCTGCTTGCCAACTAAATTGTTTGCAACCAAAGTGTTTGTGAACCGAAGCATCATTGTATTTCATTGAACCTTGTATTACAGACTAGAAAAGACCTTGGAAAGGCTTTTTGCACATTTCCTTACATGTATCTTGGCCAATCCAGATAAATCTACCCTATTTTTAGTAAAGTCCTAGTTCTCAGTTATTTATTTTCAGTGTAAAAAAGACCTCGTAACGAGGATGTATTACCTTCTATGGACCATAAATAATTCTGATTGCAGTGACTCATGTTTCCAAGCCAAACCAACCAGGGGATACAATCTGCACACAAAAGAGTAATAAAATTATATTTTCCACATCTGTTCTCACAATATCAGGAATTCTAACTGTACTCCAAACTCTATCAAATAGTTTTGAGGGTCCTCAGGAAATTTCTTCTTTCGGTCCCATGGACTGCCTCTTTCACTTTTGAAGCAATACTTCCATATTATTTCTTCCCAGCTAGGGTTCCCTATTACAATTACTCATTATGGTTGAAGAAACACAGCCTCCCTATCCAGTCAGAGTTGTATCTGGAAACAAAGGCACAGGTCTGATGATTTTTCCTGTGCCTCTCAAAGTTTTTTGAAAAGATCACAGTCAGCTTAATTCTGCTCTTGTCTTGGAAGTATACACTTCCTAGAGTTCAGGATTAGACCTTGAATTTGACTCAGAATAGCCCAAGTGATAGAGGTGGCATTTTGAGCATCAGGCATAAGATTTTGAGTGGTAAACATGGTTTGTTTTTTGAGCTACTCCTTACCTTTGACAAAGCTTGGTGTACTTGGTACCTTGTTCTATGTCTTTTCACTTGGTGAGTTCTCCACAAGTCTCCTTGCTCTTTATACAACTAAACTCTTGATGAGGCTGCACATCCTTCCTCAGGGGAGTCTGGTTTTCTGGGGTTTGAAGTCAAATCTGGCTCAAGATGGATTCTTAGTTATACACATGCACATACACAGACACGTGGTCCTACCTGCAGAATAGAACCACCTTTGGTACTGATACTTAAGGACACATACATGCCTGCTTAGTTACTGTTTTGTCACTGAGATGAAACACTCAAAAGTTAAGGAAGCAAAGGTTTATTTAGCTCACAGTTTGTAGAGGTTTCAGTCTACAATCTGCTGGCTCAAAGGCAGGGTGGCAGGGCAGGGGGACAACTGCTCATGGTGGTAGAAACAACAAAAGGAACAAGAGAGAACCAGTTCATGGTAGCCAGAAGGTAGCAATGCAACAAGAGAGAAAGACAAGACTCTTTCTGTCCCTTCTATTACACAGAGGCAACCTGCCCTAGTGCAAGTGTAGCACTCACACCCTTAATCCTAGCCAGAACTGTGCCAAATCAATGAACGGACTGACTTAGTCACCACGTACCCTTACTCCTAGCAACACGTGCTCTAGATTCAGCCACCTCTGAGGAGCCTGCCACTTGACTGCATGAGGCTTTGGAGGGACATCTAGATACAAGTTACGACATCTGACTTTTCTTAGGTTCTAGCTTGGGGAGGCAATTACACTATTTTCCACATTTGACCTATAACTTCACCCAACCCCTGAAGTGATGGTTTATATTACTGCACTTCATAGCAATATCAAGGAAATAAGCTACTACAGGTTTAGATAAGTGAAGAGAATCCTAGGACTGTTTCTATAAGCAGATGTCCATAGAAGTCTCTGGCAGGCACCTAGTAAAGTGTCTGGTACACATTCAACGTGTGTTGATTAAGCTGAGCTAAAGGCCTTGGCCTTGGAAACTCTCAGACCTGAGTAGTTCACCTTGAATTCTTCCTTCTCTTTGTGAAATAACCCTGGCTCTAGCTTTTCCTTCCGGATCTTGTTTTCTGCCTTAACTGTTCCTGTGGCTGTCCCCTGAGCTGTCTCTCTGATCTCCTTATCCTGTTCTAGCTGTGAAGCATGGGCATCGCAGCTGCTTTCTGGTGCAGGGCTTAGGGGGCTTTCAGGGACTTCACACTGACAGTTTAGATCTTAATTTCATGGCTATCTCCCTGGGATTTGCTTTCCCTCCCTCTTTCCTTTGTGAAGCATCTCCTGCTCTTGACTTATTATGGGGATGCCCCTCCCTCCTTTTCCTAGTGGCCCCACCTCCCCTCCTGCTCATCTTGGAAGCAGCTCAAGTACAAGAGAGAAGAGCTGGTGTTTGCTCCAGAGCCCAGAAGCAGGACTCTTACGAGGAGGAGGCTGGCTCTCACAGGTAGGCGAGGTCTCCTCAGCTACCCTTGCCGTCTACCTTTCCTCGTGTATCTCTTGCTCTCCAGAACCTGGTTTCCTGTACTCCCTCTACTCCTGGAGAATCAGAACCTTTGAGTCCTGCTCAGGAGTGAGCCAGGCTCTGAAGGGTTAAGGCTGGGGCCTGGACTGATGGGGAGGATTATCAGTTATCATTCAGAAACCCAAGTGCAAGCCTCCTTGTCGCCTACACATAACTTTCACATGATCCCTGGCCCTGGCCACAGGAACAGGGGCTGGGAGGGAGTGAGGGGGGAGGAAAAAGAAGTTTACAAAATAATTTAGAAAGTCCTCGTAAAAGCGTGTGTTTTCATTTAGCAGCAGGAATCCAGGACAGCAACAGACCCTTAGCAGCCACAGCCAAATGGGAATTGAGTGGAAAAAAAAAAAAGGAATCCTGGACTTTGGAACCATCAAGTTTTTTGTTTTGTTTTGTTTGTTTTTTAGAGGAGGTTGGAGGATTAAACCAAATATTTTGGAGGGCGAGGAGGGCTCAGCTGTGAGCTCTCATGGCCCGAATACTGGAGTCCAGCTCCATGTCATTGACACAACTGTCCTGTAAACTTCAATTTGAAGAAACTCCAAACTTTTAGTGTGCTTCTAGTTTCAGTTCAAGTAAGAAAAATGAGGTGGTGGTGGGGGTCACAGGACAGGGACCAAGTTTTAGAGGCGGGGAGGAGGATGTAGGGATGGCTAATGGGAAGGCAGCTACGGCTTTAAGTCTGTCCTATGGTTATACATATTTTTTTTCTTCTATGAATGGGTTTTGCTGTAAATTATAGCTTTGCCCACGGTCCCTTGGGTCAAAAGAAATAGACTCTAAACAGAAAACAGCTCTGATTGGTGACTTTCCTCTTTCCCTCCCCAACCCCCTTCCTAATTGAAACCAAATGTGCAATATATTGGATGCTGGGATCCCTGGCGCTCTCCCAGGAATCCTCAGAATGTGAGGTTTCTCTCAAAGGCATCTTGCATCAGCCTGTGGATGTATGCCTGCCACCAGCCTCCCTTACGGGCAAAGGGGAAAGAGAAGCGCTTCACAACTAATCCTCCTTTTTGGTTTGGGGGAACTCAGTGGATTATAACTGTTTTCTTCTTTCCCAAACTGTGCAGTCCTGGATGAAAGTAAGTTATATGGGTCTTTTTTTTTTTTCGTTTTTTTCCCTCGTCATTTTTTCTTTTCCTTCTTTCTCAAAAATGAAAGCTCCGGATATACTTCTCGTGGTGTTTCAGGAAAAGCTGTAGAAGAGAGAGGAATTTTGAGTCAGACAGGGAAGCGGGAGTGGGCCACCTCGGACAGGAGAAGTCAGAGCTCACATCTTTGGAGGTTTGGATTTGTGTTGTAGGGGAGAAAGAGCGCTACTAAGCGCAGAAGGCCGAAGCAAAGGAAATGAATCCGTAATCACTGGAAGATACAGTAAACAGTGCTAGCAGAGCTGAAGTTGCTGGCAGGCGAGACAGGCCGATTGCAGAGTTAGTTTTTAGGTTGGAGATGGAGAAAGCCAAGCAGAACAGCTAGGTTTTATGCATTCAGCGGCGTTGTTTAGGGTGCTGGGTCTTGGAGCTAACAGAACCAGGAACTTTGTGTGTTGCAGGGCAGTTGCTGATTTTGTCCATAAGAAAGGAACTTTGGATGAGGGGTGGCCTTACTCGGAGGTTCTCGGCGCTGGCGGGTAGAAGGCGGCTCGTTGGGGGCTTTCTCAGTGGGCGACCCTGAAGCCCAGCTGCCCAGACTCATCTCCTCCTCTTGGCTGGGTGCCTCTTCCTTTGTTATCCAGTGACTTCGGGCTGTTTTTAGTTGGGACCTCTGAGCCCCGTCCAAACTACGAGAGTCCCATCCAAAGGAGAGGATGGTTTTTCCAAGTGGCTGAAGTTCTCAGGACAGCCATTTGAGGTGAGAGTTCGCGTTGCTCAAGCTAGTAGTGGCTTCAGCACCATTTTGCTGACTGCTTTTTGCCTGATTTTTTTTTTCCCCCCTTGGGGGAACAGGAGTCCTGCAAAGGCCCTTACAGACCTCCCTGGAGCCCCTCATTTCACAGCTGTCTAACAGGACAGGAAGGGTGATGGACATTTTCAAGATTTTGCCACATGTTTGCTGTGGAGCGAAAACTGAGGTTCTTTCGAGTGCTGGCCCAGTGTTCTTTCTGTTCCACACGTCTACTTGAAAGTACCCTTACTTGTTCTTTTTAAATGTTTGTTCCAGCCGAGACAATAAAGGCAGTTTCATTAATGAGTTGCCGGAAGGACATTAGTTATCAACCATAGAGTGTGCTTGTACCATAATGGTGGCTTGTAGCTGATGGTACCCATGGTTAGATGTGGTTGTGTGTGTGTGTGTGTGTGTGTGTGTGTGTGTGTGTGTAAAATAAAGGAAGGTAACATTTGCACCAGGCTCCACATTCAGAGCTTTGATTCGATCCTCACAGTTCTTTAAAATCACTGTTTCCATCTTACAGGTGAAGATATTAAAGCTTAGAGAGGTAAACTGAATGGCTCAAGAAAATGCACATAATACATAACATGTCATATAGGTCTGACTGTAAATCCTATGTTTGGAATCACTATTTTAACAATTCTCTCACTACTCTGCTCCACACTTGCACTTGGTCAGAATTGAAGTCAAATTCTGTGTCTCTTTGGTGACCAGGAGGCCAAGATGTCAGGGTAAGGGAGCAAGTGGTTTGGTTTTCCTCTCAGACAGTACTTCTGTACTTGGATGAAAATATATCTAGATATCACCTGTGGATTAATTTCCGGGCACTTGGTGCATACTTACCTGTGTTATGCAAAGAGGCTGGAATTTAGTGAGAAGACCAAGTTTAAATTTTAGCTCTACCTTTTACTACTTGGTGAAGTTGCATTACCTTGTTGTGCTTTGATTTCTTTATTTTTTTACACAGAACAATGCTCTGAAGTATTTATTATTATTGTAAGAGACATTAGTCACAAATGCTTTTCAAAGGCTATGAAAGGCCTAGCCGCATCAGTTCTCACCATGACGAATACCAAGCAGCAGTACATACTGTGCCAACCTCTGCCACGCTGAGCCTAACAGGTGGTGCTAATGCCACTGATGGGGACACCAGCTGCATTTGGCTGTGTGAGAAACCCTGAGATGGGTAGCTGTACCTCAGTGCCCACTTCCTTTGAATGGAAGCAACCTTTACTTGGGGGAAGTAGTTTTTACTTTGAACTTTTTCTCCAGTAGCATGGTTTGCCCATAATTCCTCACCCAAAGTAGCAGAGGATGGAGTATACTAGGCTTCTTTAAGCATTCCCTGAATCTGTGCCATCTGTAGTCAGGACCTGTACCCTACTTTCTCCTCAAAGGAGATTGACATTCTAGTAGCTTCTTGTCTAGGTGAGGACAGATTCTTGACTCAAGACCTTCTTGTGGCTGGCAAACACACTTCCCTTTGTCCTGTGCCTCGTGTTCCTTGTTCCGTGCCAGTAGTCAGGGCATTGTAACTGCTCCTGGGTGTGTGTGAGAGGCCAGCATGCAGCAGAGGCCCTACCTGTGTTTCTGTGGTAAGGGAGGATAAGGGAAGTAGGGAAGGTGTTTTCAGAATCTTTTTCTTGGAATCCTTAGCAGTCTCCACAGCCCAGCTCAGAGGGGAAGCTTCATCTAAAGGTGTCCCATCATTATTTATCCCTCCCAGCTTCTCTGCCAACTCAATTTTCTATCCTTATATAATCACTCCACAGACTCAAACAGTATGAATTCTCTCTATCACATGTAAGGAATTTTGTTCAAAAATTTTCCATGTGATTGCAGTTTTAATAAACTGAGTTCTAATAAACTCAGAGCAGCCACACCATCTGTTAATGTCACACCGTTTTAAACTAACTTGAACTCTCAGACGTGTTTCTCAAGTTCCTTTACAAGATCCACTTTGAGGAAATTCACACCACATATGTATGCTCCAAATACATAGCAGAAATGCACAGCTTGCAGGCTTTCAGAAAGCAAACACTATCTAAAAACGGATCTTCACTGGCATGCCGTGTCCTGTGCCAGTTCACTAAATGGTGATCTGTCCACAACGCAGACACACTGGATTCTTTATGTTTCTCTCTTTGAAACTGTGCAACATATGAAACAATCAGCCCTTTCCCAATAAGGACTACTCAGTCCAGAAATGTGTCCCATATCCCCATAGATCTCAGAACCCCTGTGAATTTAGTACTGGTTCATATTAAGGACTACTCTCCAGTAAATTCAGGATCATATGGATTTCCAGAGCAATCAAGTTAAAATAGCTACAGTTGGAGAATAGGACATGATGCATCAAAGCGTTCCCTCAATGATTCCAGTATGAACCAGAGTTGTGTACCTCTGCTGGTCAGGCTTCAGGTGTGTTGTCTTAGGCAATTCAACTCAATTACATTTGATGTGATTCTATTCAAAAAGTATTTGTTGCTAACCTACTAGTGTGGCACTGTGTGAGACTTTCTAACAACGTAACTTAACAAAGGAAATATGATGCTCAGATACTTGTTGGGGGCAGGGGTCACTGGATCGTGAACCACCTATTGACTAAACTAATGGTCTCTCTAAACTGTACTCATCTCTATAAGTAGTACCTGCACACATTTACATGTGTTGTGGTTGTTTCACCCTATAGAAAAATTAAGAACAAAATTTAAGAACTGAATACAGAACTTTCATATATTCCTTCCACTCTTTGAAGAGTTTTTATGTTTTATCAGCTATTTAATATGCATTTTTAAGCATCTACTAGTCATAGACATGGAATAAACTATAGATCAGCTGTGAAATTCTTCATAATGTTCTATATCCATAGTTTGAGCTCTCTCATTTATTTTTATTTTGTTGTATACAGCATATTGTTGGATTTTTGTTTCCTAATCCACTGTGCCATTCTATTTCTCTTAATTGGTGAATTGAGTCCATTTACATTGATGGCTATAATTGAGAATTATTGACTTATGATTGATATGTTATTTACCTGCTGTTGTTTACTCCTTTTTCTCTTGTGTTTAATTGTCTGCCCTACTTAGTTGGTTGCTTCTGTTTTCATTCATGGAGTTCTGATCATTTTGGTCTCTCTCTAGAACATTTTTCAGGAGCCTGTGTAGGGTTGGCTTTGTCATCATGAAATTCTTTAGCTGTTCTTTGTCATGGGAGTATTTCACTTCTCCATCAAACTTGAAAGAGAGTTTTGCAGGGTATAGTAGTCTGGGCTGGAATTTGTTTTCATAGAGGACTTGAAGTACTCTGCTCCATGCTCTTCTTGCCTTTATGGTTTGTGAAGAGAAGTTGGCTGTAATTCTGATGGGTTTTCCTTTGAATGTGATCTGCTTCTTTTCTCTAGCGGCTTTCAGTATATTATTCTTGTGCTGGATTTCTGGGATCTTGACTATTATATATCTCAGTGTGTTTTTAATTGGGTTGAGGTTACTTGGTGTTCTGTATGCTTCGGTTACCTGGATGTCAGGTTGTTTCTTCATATTTGAGAAGTTTTCTGCTATTACTTCTGCCCATATTTTTTTTTAATATCATTTGTATTGACTCCTTCTTTCTCATTGATACCTATTAGTCTCACATTGTTCATGTTTGCATCATCTTGCAGGTGATGAATTATTTTTTCCTGCATTCTAATTATTTTAAGAGATCTTTTTTTTACCTTTTCACTGCTGCACCAGCGTCTTCAAGATCTGAAATGCTGTCTTCACTTTCACTTAAATGGTTTTGCAAGCTTGTGATCAAGATTTTAAGTTCCTCTATATCTCTTTGACTCTGCTTCATGCAATCTATTTCTTTCCTGTATTGCTTGTTCAAGGAATCTGTCACTTTTCTAATCTCCTCTATTTTTTAATCAATGTCTTCTTTAGAAGCAGTTATTAATTCTTTTACTGTAGTGTTTTTTTTTTTCAGATTGGTTTTCCTCCCTATGTTTCTCTATTCGATTCTTTACCAGATGCTATGAATTCAGAGATTTCTTTTATTATTTCCAATCTGAGGTCCTCTATATCTTTCTGCAGTTGTTTCTTTACTTCAGACACTCTTGATTCATTGATTTCAGCTGTGTGATTCCCAATTTGTTCTGTGCTAGTGTCCTCTGCACTTGTTATGGGTGAGCTTGGGGTCTGAGATTGCATTTTGCTCCTTCTCATTGGCATTTTGTATAGCACTGTCTTCTGACCTTTGTTGTAGATCTTTGGTGCAGTTATAACCTTAGCACCTACTAAAATTCAGGTACAGATCTACAAAGTTTGGATTTATCTAGCTGTGCCTGGCTTGGGTCTGGCTGCTGTGCTCAGCTCCTTCCTGCTGCTGCCCTTGGGGGTGAACCTGTTGTGCCCCTCTGGCAAGATGTTCAGTTCCTGGACTAGCTGGGTGGTTCTGTGGGGACTCTTTCTTCAGGGATGGCAGCTGCAGAGTTTCACCCCAGGCCTGTATGCCAGGCCTGAGCTGAGTCTGAAGGGGACAAGGGGGAGCGGGAGGAAGGGAAGCTCTCCCATGCACTCACTGGGCCTGGGCTAGGGCCAGATTTGGGGGTCCCAAGATTGCAGAGGAAGTTCTCACTCACTCAGTGGGTGTTTATGTGGGGGTTGTGGAGTGATGGTGGGGTCCCAAGGGTGCAGAAGAAGGTCTCACTCACGCTGCATGCCTGGGTTTGGCTGGAGCTATTTTTATTTTCTATTTTAAAAGAGAAAAAAGTTTTATAAACATACTAGAAATGATATAGAATTTTGCTGATGTTCCTTTTATTCATAAAATAACAGGAATTAAGCAATGGTTATTATATTGCATAATGTTGCTTTTAAATTCATTGTTTAGGTTACCATATATAAGCATGCAAAATTGGTAAAAAGAAAAGTCACAAGAAATTAAGAGGAGAAAAAATATTAAGCATTAACTGCTCCTTTCAATAGACCAGCAGAAATCAGCAATACAATTATCCAAGCTAGCCTGTCTATATACATAAATATATCTTTTTCCCTTCCTTTCTTTCTTTTGTCCTTTTCCTCATTCCAGTTATTCCTTCCCTTTGAACAGATTCTTTCCCTTTTACAGTATCTATTATACCTTTGAGATTTTATTTACTCTGTCTGTTTCTTGTACTAGTTAGACAATATAATATTTATACATGTGGGTCTGATTTATTTCACTTAGGAGTATGGTCTCTAGTTGCATCCATTTATCTGTCAAAGGCTCAAATTTATCCTTTTTATAGCAGAGTAATAGTTGTATAAAAAATCACATCTTTTTTATCCATTCTTCAGTTGATGGGCACCTGGGTTGTTTCTAAGGTTTAGTTATGACAAATAAACATGGGCACATGTATACTGCTGTAGTATGATGTTTTCAGTTCTTCTGGAAAAATATCTAGGAGGGGGATAGCTGGGTTCAGTGGGTCCTCTAATCAGGGTGGAGGAATCTCCACCCTGATTTCCACAGTGGTTGCACCAGTCTACAGTCCCACCAGTGGTGCAGAGCGATCCTTTCTCCACACAACCCCTCTAGCATTTGTTATGATTGACCTCTTGATCTTTCTGGGGTGAGATAGAATCTCAGGGTTGTTTCAGTTTGCATTTCTTGAATGACCAATGATGTTAAACATTTTTTTATGTATTTATTTGCCATTTATATTTATTTATTTGCGAAGTATATATTCATCTCAGATGCCCATTTTTTGTTTGAGTCTTTGAATTTTGAGAGCCTGATTTTTTGAATTCATTATATATTCTATAGAAGTCCTTTGTTTGAGAGGACAGTTGGCTAACATTTTTTCCCAATTCATGGGTTTTCTTTTTACTCTGTTGGTGATTTCTTTTAAAGTACAGGAACTGTTCAAAAAGATGAGATAGCTCTCTCATTTCTTAAAAAAATGTTGCTGATAGTACCATTCAGTACCAGGGCCAATAACATCTGGATATTGTAAATATTCAATAAATGCTGAATATATGGACAAATAAAAATGAAGGATCTAGAAAAAATGTAATTTTGTCCTTAGGAATTTGGGAAACCACATATATTATTGACTAGAGGAAATTTCAAAAGTAAGTAAATTATTATTGAATCTCTGATAAAGGAGATGTCATAAATACAGGCAAACAAGATGTAAAGACGTTAGTGATAGTCTCCTCTTTGTTACTGGGACTTGGTTCCTTATCATTGTCATTGTCACTGTTGCCATTGTCCTCACCACTGTCATCACAGTTATGGTTATTGCCCCATGTCTACATCAAGCATTAAGAGAGAAACACATTGGGGACTGGGGGAGGGAGGCAGAGAGAGAGAGAGAGAGAGAGAGAGAGAGAGAGAGAGAGAGAGAGAGAGAGAGAGAGAGTGTTCTGTGGGAAGATTGAAGTGTGTGCGTATTATGTGATTCTGGCAATTTTAAAGTGCTATCCCACCAGTACAAGCCACTTTATTGTTCATGGGGAGTAAAGTGGGTTGCAATTTGGTCTTTGTAAGAGGAGATGACATCTTGGCAGTCTCATGGAAGCTGCACCCAAAGGCTTCCCAGTGCTGTACCTTCCTAGAGATATAGAAGCAGAACTGGGGAAGGCTACACTGGATGGTGGCACTTATCCTTTGAGGGCTACTCCTTTAGATTCAGAGGCAATGACAGCATGTTGAATTTTATCATTGTGATAAGATGCTAACACAATATCAAAGGAAATAAAAAGTAAATGCAAATCCTAGCAAGTTATTTTGTGGATATTGACAAATTGATTCTAATGTTTATACAGAGAATTAATCTCATTTTTATACTTTTCTGCTGGATGGTTAAGACTAAGACAAAGCAAGACCTATATGCTTTATCTTGGTCTTAATCATCCAGCAGAAAAGTATAAAAATGAGGTATACAAAGTAAAGCCATATTAATACAATGAGCTGTAAAAGGCTCAAGTCAATAACTTCTGAGGATAATCCACTAATATTATAGACTGCTGGACAGTGTTAGATTGTTTAGCTGAATTCAAGCACCTGTAGTATTTAGATGCCAATAGAATATCCACCTCTGACAGGACTAAACAAAAAAAAAAAAAAGGATACAAAGAAAAGATAATTTTGTATTTATATATACAAAATAGTTAGGATAGATGTACATCTACTTTTGTCTAATTCAGTGAGAAGAAAGAGGTGTACTAACAGTGTTTGGACAGAATATCCTGTCTGCTTCTTGTACTATGGATAACCACGAAGAAGATAACAATGTACAATGTATTGATTATCGAAACGGTCCTATTAATCAGCTTTGAAACTGTCTCATTCATATTTCTCAATAAAATTAAAATAAAAAACCAGAAAGTTGAAAAAAAAGCAAGACCTATATAACAAGAAATGGAACTTTTGTGTGTGACAAGGTCAGTCAAATCCCCTCAGGATTTACCCTGAAACCCTGTACCACAGTTGGTCGATCTTTTGTCAGTGTCAGCCATGTGGAAGAGTCACAGCCATTGCTTGGCCAATTTGCTCTCTGTGAAAGCCTGAGAGAATGTTTTCTCTCCATGTGACTCTCCTTAGGCACACTCTATATCATTGATCACTTTCCTCTGTGGCTTGTAATCTCTTTGATCAGCAAATTTGGGACACAACTGAGTTGTGTTACAGTACAGGTTCTCCTACGTCTTGAGTCTTCACTGACCTTGAAAGGCTAGGGCCAAAATGTTGGCTGTCCTTGCAGCCCTTTTTTCTCTCTCATGTTTGGTCTTCATACTTAAGTTGTTAACCCTCCTGGAGAGCAGCTTAATGATATTATTACCCTATAACATAGGCAGTTGAGCTTAACCTCACTACTTGTCTGAATATCAAACATCTTAGACATAGCATGGAACAGGTATTTTCCATCAAGCATTGATATGTTAAACTTTAAATCCTTACAGAATGTGAAGAAAAAATTTAAAAAACTAGAAATAAACAATTACGTATTTTTACACAGAAATTAGAATAGCCAACTCAGTATTGAAAGAAAAGAACAGTTGGCGAACAGGCACCACTGGACCTCAAGATGTACAAATAAGCTTAGTACTCAATGCCAAAGAGTAAACAAACAGATCGGGGCAGCAAGACAGAGATCTGCATGACTGTAGTCAGCTGATGTTTGATGAGGGAATAAAAGCAGGATGATGAAGAAAAGACATTGAACAAATGGTGATGCACAACTCCACATTCAAAAGCAAGTACAGTTGATGTAGACACAGTCCTGACACACTTCAAGAAAGTTAATTACATGTAATTACAAAGTTAATTATGAAGTTAATTACATAAAATTATACATATGTATATGCAAAACTAGAAAACTCAGAAGATAACAGAAAATCTAGGTCACCTTGAGTATGGTACTGTTTTAAGATACAATACCAAAGGCACCATCCATGAAAGAAATAATTGATAATTTTATTAAAATAAAAAGAAAACTTCCTCTTGGGAAAAGGCAGTGTGAAGACAATGAGAATACAGGCCTGGGTCAGGGCAATATTTGCAAATGACTTACCTGATAAAAGACTGGTACCTAAATTATTCAAACTATTCTTTTTTTTAAAATTTATTTATTTATTTATGTGTGTGTGTGTGTGTGTGTGTGTGTGTGTATAGCTCAGCCCACCAGGGGGTGGGGCTGGCTGGCATGTGGTGCTGGGGGATTGAACCTTGGTCTCTGTGCTTTGCTTAGTTTGTTCTAGGTAGGTACTTTAGACCACTGAGCCATCTCACCAGCCCCAGTTTCAAACTATTCTTAAACTCAAGAAGAAGAGAATGGATAACCAGCTTAAAAAAATGGCCAAATCATCAGAACAAATACTTCAAAATGAAGATAGATGGGAAGTCAACATGTGTATTTATTTATTTATATTTTTAAAAGAAAATAAAAAATAGATTAAAAACATTAGAAATGGTACAAAATTTCACTCAACAAAACTGATGAGAATTCAACAGTGGTTGTTATATTGCATAATGTTGTCTTTAAGTTACTTATTCAGATAATCACATATGAACATGCAAATTTGTTTAAAAATTAAAAGGAAGAAAAAAAAATTTAAGGGCCAGACAAATAGCTCAGTGGATTAAAGTACCTGCAAGCAGGTACAGGGGTCGGGGGTTCAATCCTCATGTCTGCCATGCCAGCCCAGCCCCCGGGGGCGCACTGAGACTGCGATTGAGACTGGGCATGGTGGTGCATTCCTGTAATCCCAGCATTTGGGAGGTTGTAAACAGGAGAATTACTGTGAGTCTGATCTAGTAGTGAGACCTGGAACACCCTGTAGACCATTCCCTAATTGAAGAAAAAAAAATTTCAACAATAACTTGTTTTTTAATAGACCAGTAGAAATCAGCAATACAATTATGTAAGCTGGCCTGTGTATGAATCTCAATCTCTCTCTCTCCCCCACCTCTCTCATTTCCTTCATCCCAGTTGGCCCTTCCCTTTGAACAGTTTCTTTCCCTTTATCAGTATCTATCAGATTTTATTTACTCCTTCAGGTTTTTACATTAAGGAGACGATACAATTTACCTTCTTTACATATATGGGATTGATTTATTTTGCGTATGAGTATGGCCTCTAGTTGCATCCATTTACCTATAAAAAGCCTTGAGCTTATCCTTTTTTATGGCTGAGTAATACTCCATTGGGACTTCCATCTGGAATAAAATTTTTTTAAAAATCAGGCCCTCATAATTGAAAGACCCAATCAAAAACTGGGCATCTAAAATGAATACACATGTCTCAGATGAAGAATTACAAACGGCAAATAAATACATGAATGTTTGACATCATTGGTCATTTGAGAAATGCAAATTAATACAACATGGGCATTCCATCTCATCCCAGAAAGTATGGCTATCTTCAAAAAGTCAACTAATAACAAATGCTGGAGGGGCTCTGGGAAAAGAAGAACCTTCTTCACTGTTGTAGACTAGTACAGCTACTATGGAAACCAGGGTGGAGATTTCTCAGAAATCTAGGATTAGCAGTCCCATTCAATCCAGCGATCACCCTCCTGGATATTTTTCCAGAAGTATAGAAAGCATCAGACCACAGTGGTGCATGTGCACCCATGCTTGTCGCAGTGCAGTTTGTCATAGTTAAATCTTGGAAACAACCCAAATGCCCATCAACTGGGGAATGGATAAAACACGTTCAATGTCATGTGTCATGGGGAATCGCAAGTTACAACAGCAGCGTGGCGCCGCTACCTACCGATTATAATGGCCAAACTCCAAATCACTCACCATACAAAATGTCACGGAGAGGCGAGGCAAAGGGAATCCCATTCACTGCAGGTGAAAATTCAAACTGTTATGCACATTTTACAAGGCAGCTTGGCAGTTTCATACAAAACTAAAAACTCCCTTGATATATAAACTAACAGTCACACTCTTCAGCATTTGCTCAGATGGACTGAAAAATTGTGTCTGCATGACATGGATTTTTGTACCAGTTGTAATTGCCTAAACATGGAGACAAAACCTGAGCAAAGCCAGTCTGAAAAGCTACTTACTATGTGCTTCCCACAACATGACATTCTTTGTTGTTTTTATGAATTTAGGACAGGGGCTACAGGGTGTTCAGCATCTTACCATTAGATCGGACTCATAGTGATTTTCCTGTTTTCAGCCTCCCAAGCGCTGGGATTACAGGCGCACACCTCCATGCCCAGTCTCAATCTGCGTCTCAGCGCGCCCCGGGGGTGGGGCTGGCGTGGCAGGCCAGGGATCAAACCTCGGCTGCTGTGCTCTGCCTAAGCAGGTGCTTTAATCTGCTGAGCTATTTGGCCGGCCCTCTGATTTCACTTTGGCTACTGCTTTCATATTTGAAGACCGACATTGTGATGTTGTCATAGCCTTGAGTGTTTTTAAGATAATTTTGTTTTTCTGATAAGTACGACCATCATATCCTTAACTTGAATAATATATATTTCACAAAGATACTCAAGGCAGAAAATTTTAAAATTATTTAGAAAGATGAGTTCAACCGATTGACAGCAGATATTTGGAAATATTTTAGTCTCAGCTTGTAAATTATAACCATCTTTTAAAGAATGGTCATTTAAATTATTATAGCTTAACAACATATGAATAGCCTCACTTAAAATCATCTTAGGTAAAATGGTGGACCAAGAAAGAGTTAACAGGATGAGATTCTGATTTTAATTTTACCATATACTAGCATTTTAATTTTACCATCTACTACCATTTTTTACCCTCTTTGCATTCAAGTTTTCTCACTGTAAAGGGCATTACACAGTTTCTGCATCACTCTGTTCAATTGCGCTAATCACTTTCCTCAACAAGCATCCACACTGCCTGTGAAGAAGTCCTGAGTCCTGGTGGTCTCTGGTCTGCTGGTGCCTCCAACTTATGCTCTCATCATAGCATTCTTATTTTAGTTAAAAACCACTCATCTACGGATCTGACATGCCACAGGGCTGGCTTTGGTTACAGTTTGCTGATGGACAGGTGACACAGTTGTGTTGAAATTATTCAACACAACTGTTAAAGATAGAGTATCTTCAGGGTCTGATCTATGGTTAATCTGGGTCTGTATCTGTTGTATAGATATTTTAATATGCAGAGAATGCCTGTTGCTGTATGTGCCTTGGGCAAATTCTTTTTAATAGCTTCAAAGGTTCACAAATTCAGCAAAATTAGATAGTCACCAAACTCTGTAATAATTTGTTTCAATGCTGTTCCATTTGATAATTTGTGAAGTTGTTTCTTCAAGATAAGATCAATACTGTGGTGATAGGAACTTGGTACTGAGCATCTAATCCAGTCTCTAACAGAGTCAGGGCTAGAACTATTCTGCTTTGTGTGTTTATGCCTCCAGTTTCTACATATAAATGGGTACTTGCTGCCGTGTAACAAATCAGATTCTAAGTCACCTCTGTGCTACAGTGATCTACGCTGCTGTGGCTGAACAAACTGCACTTCCCCACACCATGCAATGACTTTGTTTTCCACCACATGCATTTCTAGATTGGTTCTTGACTTATTCTGCCTTGTGTTTGGCAATTGTACAGTTGTAAACACCAACGAGAAAGCAGGCACTGACATTTTGTGATGGCCCTTAGTACCATCTATATCGAAAGGCAGATTATATGTTTGAAGTTACAAAATTTTAAAAATTATAGAAATCTTTAAAAATTATTCACTTGTTTTTAAATTTGGAGACAGGGTCTTGCTAATTCACTTACTTTACCAGGCTGGGTTTGAACTTGCCATCCTCCTGCCCCAGCCTCCCAGTGCAGGGTGATTACAGATATGTACAGTGCAGTGCATTTGGCTAATTCTAGAAATCTTGTAGGCTGCAAGATTACACTTAAACTTTCAGACACACTGCATTCAAACCAAATTTAGGCTCAATACTCCTTTATTAGTAATTAAAATAAAAATTGTGGTGACTTCAGCGTGATCCATGTCTATTGTGCACCAGTATTAAATTAAGCACTTGATAAGTGAAATCTTATTGAAACCTCAGAGTGACTGTGTGAGATGGGAATTATTCCTAGGAAGACACAAGACCTTACAGAAGAAAAGGCCAATCCCATGGCAAACAAAAAACATGCCAGAATTTGAACCTTAGCTTTCTCACTGCAGCAGGAGAGCACCCTTACACTGAACCCCCTACCAGGGATTAAATCCAGGACTTTCACATTAAGCTACATCATCATCCCCTTTTATTTACTTTGAGACAAGGTCATGCTAGGTTGCTACATTGCCCCAGATAAATAAATACATTAAATAATGTTCAATATTTCTGGCCACTAAAGAAATACAAATTGAAGGAGCACTGAGATTCTATTTTGCTCCAGAAATAAGGAATTTCATCAAGCAATCAAAGAATTACAAGTGCGGGCAGGGCAAAGGGGAAAAAGAAACACTTCTACATTGTTGGCAGGGATGTAAACCAATATAGTCACTGTGGAAATCAGTGTAGTGATTTCTCAAAAACTGAAAGTAGAAATTCCATTCAACCTACCTCTCCCTTTTAGGTATCTTCCCCACAGAGTTAAAGATATAAGATTAAAATGATACATGCCTACCCATATTTATAGCAGCACATTTCATAAAAGCTAAGTCTTGGAACTGGTTTATATGTCCATGAACAGATGAAAGGATAAAGAAAATGTGTTGTTTCTACACAATAGAGTACCATTATGCCATAAAGAAGGATAATTAAACCATTTGGGGGATCGGCCGGGGAGATGGCTCAGTGGAATAAGCGCTTCCCTGGCAAGCGCAAGGGCCTGAGTTCAATCCCCGGTTCCACAAAAACAAACAAACAAACAAACAAACAAACAAACAAAAAAAAAAAACATTTGGAGGAAAATGAAAGAATTTCAGAACATAATGTTGAGTGAAATAAACCAGACACAAAACTGATATATTGCATGGTTTCTCTTACATAAGAAACATAAAATATAAGGAGCAAAATAAAAGACAGGCAAAGGGAAGTAAAAGCAAATCCTCAGGCTACAAGGATGGATTGATTTATTTGAAATTATCATGGGTCTCAAAGCACTCACAGCTGCAAATGGAAAGGAGATCAAGAGACAGAGGACAGGAAGAGCCTATGAAAGAGCCCGGATGTATCACATACATGTGCCAACTCCCCGTGAAGAATGTGATTACTGTGTACTTCAAACACTTATTAATTACAAATAAAAATAGAAAGAAATTGCTCAGGCAACACTTGAACTTGCAGTCTCCTGGTTTGGTCTTCAGAGTGCTGGGATCCCAGGCGTTCACCACCATGTCCAGCTCTTATCCTCTTTTATTATTCACTGTGGGGCTCCGTTGTATGATGTGAATCTCTCTTATACCATAAATAGGCACAACAATTTACATTTTGTTTAATAATTATCCCCTTATGTGCCATTAGGGCCAGTGGATCTCAAACTTTAGCATGTTTCAGGATCACCTGAATTTTTTTTTTTAATGCAGATTCCATGCTGCACTCTAGACTTACTGAATAAGGAATTTTCCATGCAGTGTCCAGGGGACCTGTATTTGCTTAAGGTACGTCTCTCAGGCAGCTCTGGTGCAGGTCCCCTCTGACCACATTTTGAGTAAAACTGCATTCAACTGTGGATGCTTCAAGTACCATGATTGCTTAAAATAAATTAATCCATCCTTGTATCTGAAGGATTTGTTCACTAAATCTTTATTGAATGATTAAGAGAATGAATGAGGGAAAGAGCAATTGTCAAGGGAAACGTGTTCTTGGGATGAATACTCATTTGGCTAGACTCTTGGAAAGTTTCAAGATGCATGTTTAAATATCACTTAATATTCCTGGTCTAGACTTTCCCTCCTGGAGGCCAAGTGTAACAAGGAGCCTATGGGAAGGTGGGAGAAAGCACAGCTTTGTTTATAAGAAAAAGGGTGAAAATCCCTTGGTTCAGCTGTATGAGGTAGAATAAATCTTTCCCCCTTTCCTAATAACCAAGGTTAAGTGAAGTAGAAAGATTTAAATGGTCTTGAAGCCCAGAAAGAGTTGTTTCCCTAGGTTTTGGCTTAAGTTTTATAGACTTGAAGTTTTCTACTTACGAGTTCTGAGGTTAATATGGATTTTTTTTTCTTTTATTCAGCATGAGATCTTTGTTAGAGTGTGTAATGGTTTAGATCTAACGTGTCCTCTTAAAATCTCATGTGTTTAAAGGTGGGGCTTTTGGATGATAATAAGATCCTGGGAGCATTCTATCTATCAGCAGATTAATTCATTCCTGAATGCTCAGCTGAACGTTCTGATAGGAGATGGGACTTGGTTGGAAGACACAGGCCAGCGGAGACATGAAGGAAGGGCATATTCTTATCCCTGGCTTCTTCCTTCTCTCTCTGCTGCCTGGCTTCCTTGTGGTGAGCAGTTTTCTACCATGCTGTTTCTGCTTTGAGGGCAATCTTTATGATTATGATTATAGTTTTTTTTTTCAGGGATCGAACTTGGGACCTTGCACTTGCCAAGCAGGTGCTCATTCTGCTGAGCTATATCCCAGGCCCCTTTGTGTCAATCTTGACATGGACTAATCCCTCTGAAACCATGAGTCACTATAAATGTCTCTTTTACATTGAGGACATTGGTTATTTTGTCCCAGTGATGGGAAAGTGTCTAATGCAGATTGTTTACTACATGTTTGATAAAGCATAATCTTTTCCCTTTTTGAATTTATTAGGAATTAGAACACGTAGAATCCAGTAAAAAAGCAATGCATGTAAACCTGGGGCTAATAGCTCAATGTTGGTAAGGGTAGGGATGTGTGGATGTGTTCGTATAATCAGAGGCCCAGAGCTGGACACAGGAAAGTAAGGACTAGAAGGAAATAAACAGACACAAAGCAGAAAGCAATAGTGCAGAAGCTTGGCAGTCAGTCCACTGTACCTGGAATAGCTCATGGTGGAAGAAGAGGCTATCATGGTAGGAAACTTGTCCCAGGGGCTGTGGATTGCATTTCATTGTATAGGTGTGTTTTATGCAGTTATGAGAAATTTCAACAGCATGTAAGGCAAGTTGCAGCGGAGAAGAAATCCAGTCATGGGGACTCATTAAAAAGTGGTATCTGTCTGACATTGCCAGTCCTAAGGATAACTCAATACTATTACGGACTACTGGACTATGTTGGATTATTTTACTGTATTCACGCACCTAGTTAAATGGCAATGGAATACCCATCTCTGACAAAACTAAACAAAAAAGGGATAAAATGAAGGACCATTTTGTATCTGTATATACAAAATAATTAAGATAGATATAGAGCTACTTTCTCTTAATTCAATGAGAAGAAAGATGTGTACTAATAGTATTTGGATAGAACGTCATGTCTGCATCTTGTATTATGAATAACCATTATGAAGACAACAATATGCAATGTATTAATTATTAAAATTGTCCTGCTAATCAGTTTTGAAACTATCTCATTGCTATTTGTTTCTCAATCAAATTAATAAAAAAGATAAAAAAGTGGTAATTTTAGACTGCAAAGGTGAAGAGTACAAAATAAAGCAGGAGCAGATATAGAAGGACACGGACGAAATAGTATTACCACTAGTGTTGGACAGAAGCAGAGCAGAACTCACATTAGCTTCTGTGCAGTATATGAGAAACTAAAAATGAATTTTCCCATAAGAGGCTGAGGTTGAAGATGAGAGCCTTATGCTTATAGTAAGGCTCTCAAGTCAAAAAATCTCATGAAGTCTTCTTGCCCTTGTTGGCACAGCTGTATGATAGGTGAAGACTATTTGTTGTTCCTTAATTTCTCCTTCATGGCTTCCCTCCTGGCTGTCACAGTGAGGAACACTCAGTGGGGACACTTTCAATGGGACCTCCAAAGGAAATCTTCTTAATGAGACTTAGGTGGTGTTTTCCAATGTACAACTCTCGGAAACTTGTGGGTTTTTAATAGGTAACAACAGGGGTGGCGTAAGGGCCAGAGTTCTGTGGTCAAGCATATTTGGAAAATGTTGTTAGAGAATTAAGCCAACTTCTTCACTGCAGGACTTCTCAGGGTGTTTCATAGGGTAGTAAAAATGTCGACTAAGACAGGTGCAGCTTGTAGTACTCCTTGCTCTTGTTGGACCATGGGACACTTTTTAGGGGAAGTAGCTTGAGAGAAGAAAAACACAGCATATGTTTTGAGAAATTAGGGATTGGAGAACTTGCCTTAAAAATAAGTCTCTTGCACTAGAAGTTGACAGGGTAATGAAAAGAAATAAGAGCATAGCATCTGGATCTGGATCTACTGCTGACTGGTGATATGGGGCAAGTCATTGATCCATGTTTGGCCTCAGTTTCTACGATGCTGTAGTCATGTTGGATGAGTTCTTAAATCTTTTCACCCATGAAAGCCTGAGCTTATGTGTATATTCAAAAGAGGAAGGCAATCTATGATTTTTCTACTCTATAATAACAGGTGGTAGTAGTAGTACTAGTAGTAGGTGTGTGTGTGTGTGTGTGTGTGTGTGTGTGTGTGTGTGTTGTGTGTTGTGGGGAGGGGACAGGGTCAAGAGGATGAATAAGATGTGGTTTGATCCCCTGAGTTGATTATATGGTTGGGCATAGTTATAGTGCTGGACTTATATAGCCAAAATAAATGAACATGTTCGTTACTGTGTAACTGAGCTTCTCTGAACCCAGCCATGTCACATTGTACATGGCCAGCTGTTCTAGTTGCTAGCATGATACTAATTTCCAATGATCACTTAATCTATCTGGTCCTGGCTTGGCTACTTAGAAGTTGTGAGGCTTTGAACAAATCTTTTAACCTTCAGAGTTTGGGTTTTTTCATCTTTGAAATAAAGTTGAATTAGATCAGAGTTCCTAATACTTTGTGAGGAGGGACTCTTTCTAGATTATTCTAAATCTTACCTGGAAGGTGGTAATGGAAACAGTGATGCTCTCTGCCCACCACCTAACACCACTGAAGTCCACAATTCTGTCTTTGGTTTCTTCTTCCCAGATCATCTTACCTGCCACAGACTTGTGTGACTGCTTTCATGCAGTGAAACTCAAACATCTATGTCCAGCACCAAATTTTTTGAATGCCTGATTCAAATTTCTACCTCTCTGTTGGCAGTATCTACCTTTTCTATTCTAAGGAAACCAAATTCCTGGTGTTCAACACCAAACTCACAATATTTCTTTACTAATGAATGTCTCTTTTTTCTATAGTGTTAGAAAAATTAGAATGTGTTCCTGATCACATGCAGACCAGCGACAGAGGCTATACTGACTCCTTACTTCCCTCCTGTTGCCTTTCCTGGGTCTATCCTCAATCCTCTTCACATTATTATTATTATTATTATTATTATTATTATTATTATTATTTTATTAATTTTATTGAGAAACAATAATGAGACAGTTTCAAAACAGGATAGTAGGACAGTTACAATAATTAATACATTGCATATTGTTGTCTTCATAGTAATTATTCATAGTACAAGATGCAGATATGATATCCTGCCCAAACACTATTAGTACAAATCTTACTTCTCATTGAATTAAGAGAAAGTAGCTCTATATCTATCCTAACTATTTTGTATATACAGATACAAAATGATCCTTCATTTATATCCCCCTTTTTCATTTAGTTTTGTCAGAGATGGGTATTCCATTACCATTTAAATATTGTAGGTGTGTGAATACAGCAGAATAATCCATTATAGTCCAGTAGTCATAGTGGGTTATCTGCAGGACTGTGCAGACCTCAAAAGTCATCTCTGAAATTGCTGGGCTCCAGATCATGTTCCCTGCTGTAGCTGTGCTTTCTACCACACATTATTATTAAACCTTCACACGGTACCCTTCCTGATGTCATTATTCTAGCTCAGGCTTCTCTTGGTCCCCTACCCCTTTCAAGCACCCCACACAGAGGCTCAGGCTCACAGAGCTTCCTGTCCCTGCCAGTCCTCTTTTATAGAGTGTTTTCTGGTTCATCTCTGTCATCGCTTGCCTGTATTCACAGCCCTGTGCGTCCCATCACAACCATCTTCTAGCATTCTTCTCAACTGCATCTGTGTTCCTGTTTTCTAGCCAACTGTGTATTGACTTCCTCACCCCATAACCTGCCTATTTGAATTGACCCCTTTTCCTTGTCTTTCATCCTCACTTTCCACCTGAGTGAGTCGTGCATATGCTTCATGGGTCAGCTCAAACAGTACATCTTTGATCCTTTAGCAAATCCTTAAGGAGCACTCAGCTGGTTTGAGTTTTCCTTCTGGTGGCTCTTGAATCTTTTCTCCACTAACCCAGATACAGAGTTCCCTGTCTGTACTATATTTGAGAGACACATCCATGGACTCAGATAACACCAGAAAGAAAATACTTGAAAGTTTTAAAAAATTGGAGAGGCAGAGCTTTAGCTTCCCATATGCTGAACATTATGCTGAATCCAGTCACGTGAAGTGTGCCAGCCTAGGTAGCCATCTGTCACTTCACTTGTCCTCAGTCTCTCGCCAAGCACTGCTCCTATGACCATGGGTCCTGATACATCATCCATGTCC
Source organism: Octodon degus (assembly GCF_000260255.1). Classification (NCBI taxonomy): domain Eukaryota; kingdom Metazoa; phylum Chordata; class Mammalia; order Rodentia; family Octodontidae; genus Octodon; species Octodon degus. Next base: position 4,089,746 of record NW_004524692.1, on the reverse strand, counting down.
TACTTGGCCAGGCCAGCGGCAGTTGCATGAGTACTGAACATATAGTTTTTTTTTTTTTTGGTTTTGTCATTATTCCCTAAATAACACAGTGTAGCAACTATTTACACAGGATTTATATGGATATCAGATGTTGTAAATGTTCTACCAAAAAATCAAAGTATACAGGAGGATATGTACAGACTATATGCAAATGTTACTGCATTTTACATAAGAGAGGTGAGCATCCACAAATTTGGGGATACATGGGACTCCTTAGACCAGTCCTCCATGTTATTTACATTATAATATGTGCTATAACCTTTTGAGACCAAAGAACATGTTTTCTTCATCTTTATGTCACCTACAGTGTCTATTATATACTGGGATTTCATAGATTCTCTTGAATAAATTGATATTTAATTATTAAGCTATTAATCAAAAGAATAATCTATAAATTGAAATAATGTAATAACCACAATCATTAACCTGCTAATAAAGTACTAATTAACCTTAAATAAACTCAGTAACCTAATTACTAATTACTGATAATAATCCAAAGCTACTTGAGTCATCTTGGTTTTGATATTCTGACAACCCAGCTTTGTGGCTAGTTTAGGAATGATTTTCTGAGGAATTTTTTATTTTAATTTTAATGACAATATTGGGTTAATAAGGTGGGCATGTTGGTTCACACCTGTAATCTCAGGGCTCTGAGAGGATCACAAGTTCAAGTTCAGCCCAGGCAATTTAGTAATTCTACAAGATCCTTAATATACTTAAAGCCATCAGCCTTTGCTAAAGAAAGGAAGTGGGAAAGGAGGGTTGTACCAAGGCCCCAAGTTCAGTTCCAAGTACTGCATCTATCTATCTATCTATCTATCTATCTATCTATCTATCTATCTATCTATCTGCTATCTCTCTGTCTATCTGCTATCTCTCTGAAGTCAGCTGGACTCCCTATGCCATGGCAGGTGGCAGTGGCAACCTTCCTAGGTGGAGCATCACGTGAGGAGTGATGGGAACCTGGGCTCTGTTGTAGAACAGACTGGACTTGGAATTCTGACTTTGCTCTTGCTAACTGTGCTACCTTGGGGTAAGCACCTCTAAACCTTCTTTCCCTTATTTGTAAATGGAAGCAATAATATGTCTGTCTTGTCCTGTGATGATGGCTCTACTCCCAGAATCATTTAAAAAAAGAAGTTATTCTTGGGGCTAGGAGTACAGCTCAGTGGTAGAGCCCTTGCCAGCATGTGTGAGACCACTGGGATTGATACCTGGGATCCTGGGATTGATTGCCCAGATTGGAGAGAGAGAGAGAGAGAGAGAGAGAGAGAGAGAGAGAGAGAGAGAGAATGAGTAAACCATCTTTCCCTGAGAGACTACACAATCTGAGTAGAATTGCTCTAGGTTCTATGGACTTGCAAATACTGGACCAGGCTATGTAATTTCAGAGTCATACTGGAAAGTTGAAACAAAAGGGCAGGACTATTAGTGCCCATTTTCCTGGCATGGGAAGATGGAAAGCTGGCTGTGCCTCTGCTCATGAATCACACAGATGACAAGCACTTCAGGAAATACCCTTTTGGTTGGGAGAAAATTCTCAGCCATCTATACTTGCCCCAGTCTTCTTTATCAACAGACTTTCTCAACATTAGATCACCTGGGTCCCCTGAAAAGCCAGCATAGTTGAGGACACAAGGAATAGTCCCACGAAACATTTCCATTCATAGAACATCAAAAGGCGGGAGGATAACAATTACTCAGTGTTGAATATCTGCCATGTGTTAGGACGGTTTTATACATAATTGCAGCTATTCTTCTTAGTAACTTTAGAAATAGGCACTCTAATCTCCACTGTTCAAGTCAGTAGAAGCTCAGTTAGTCCAGAGACAGTACAGCTAGTGAATCTCACAGGAAAGCAGTGAACCCAGCTGATCTGTATGTTTAGCCTTCGAGGAGGCTTTCACTGTGATTGGACCAAATTAGCCATATGAGATGAGGTTAACTTAAGCTTCTATATCCGGGAAGTTGTGAACCAATAGGATTAATCATTCTCCACCTAAGTTCTTTAGGGAAATCGCTTTCAGAAATAAGTGTTCAGGAAAGCTGGAGCCCTGCTTCCTCCCTTGTGATGCTGATGATGGTAGATGCACTTCAAGAAAGGCTGATGCTTGCAAACTTCTTACACATATAGGCTCAGAATGTTAGCGCATGCTTTTTCTGGAAGAGTGAGGCAAGTTCCAATTAGAGAAAGAGTCAAGTAAGGTGAAAATCTGGCTGAGTGTTCTCAAATCTGGAAGACTTTAATCACATGTCTTGTAGGAAACTAGAAAGTGGAGGAAACTTTCTGAAGATGTGTGCCATCTAGTCTTGCTTTGCACAACTATTTTATTCCCATTAAGAAATTGGCAGCTTACAGTAGCCATTCAGTAACATACAGCAACCCTCCATCTAACTGTATATGTGAAATCATACCATTAAGAGGATATGTAGGTCACCGGACAGGAAGGAGTTCAAAATTATTTTCATAATAATACTAAAATGTTTTTATTGTTTCTTTAGCTCTTTGTGTCCCTTGAGTTTTCAAAGGCTAAATGACAGGTGGTATTACAGCAAACTGAGTCCAGAAGCAGATATAATAATAATCCCAATGTGTTTGAGGCCAGACATCTAAAAGGTGACCAAACATGTAAGAAAATGCTAATCTTCTCCCCAAATTTGCTTTGAAAGAAGGTTATTTTAATTTTTTTTTTTTTTTTTTTTTTGCAGAACTAGGGATTGAACTCAGGCCCCTGCGCTTGCCAGGGAAGCGCTTATTCCACTGAGCCAGCTCTCCAGCCCCAGAAGGTTATTTTTAAAAATAAAAATTTTTAAAAACATAATTACTGTCCTTTGAGGAATTAACATAGAATACACTTAACATTTTCAGTGTCATCCAGGACCAGTGGTGCATGCCTACAATCCTAGATACGTGGGAGGCTGAGGCAGGAGGTACACAAGCTTAAAAATAGTCTGGGCAACTTAGCAACCTAACAAGACCCTATCTCGAAGTGAAGAAAAAAAAGAATAAAATCCAAAAGAATAAAAAAAGCTGGAGATGTATCTATGGGAGCCTCTGGGTTCAGTCCTCAATACTGCAGAAAAAAAAAAAAAAAAAAAGGAAAACTTCAACTTTATTTTGTAAGTGGGCAACTGTCAGGAGATATAAACAAAATTCCTCCAAGGTCCTCTGTATTGCATCCAAGCCTTCACAGCTCAGTGTTCTTGGAAGTTGTGTTGTGTAGCTGTGGACAGGAATGCCATGGAGGAGCGAGTGAAGCAGAACTCTGTAATGTAATTTTGCTTTCTCTCTTTTCCTTCTCCATAAAGGGAGATCTCCAAGTGGCCCGGGGTTGAATGCTCTACAATGTTTTGAAGCTGTGGTTTGAATTGTTTTAAAGAAGCTGAAATAATTGAAGAAAGGCAGAGGCCAGCTGTTTTTTGAGGACCCTGCTGCAGGGAGACTATTCTGCACGCATTGATGTAAGTAGAGCTGGTCACTGCTCTGTCACTGCAGGAGTCGAAGGTGGTAGCTGGAGACGTGGCTCCCTTTGAAGCTTTCATTCATCCTGCATATGGCAGGAGGATCATTGGGCGGTTGGGCTCAGTGTCTAGAGCCAAGGACATAGGTGTTCGCTTATATAGAAAATGTGATAGTGGATGCCAGTTAACGCTTTCTACTTCTGCGGATTCAGTTGTAATCAGCCCTGGCTTAGAAGATAGTCTTGGGTGTCCTGGGTCACAGCTCTGAGTAAGCCAGAGTATCTGGTCTCATGCTGGGACTTCTAATCTCCACTGGACCTGTTGGAACCTCTGGGATCCTTAGGTGAATGTGTATTTTCTAATAGGATAATCTCATTAAAATTGTTTTATAAGCTGTGCTCTTTTAGCAATATTTTTTTATTATATTGTATATTCTTATCTTCAAAGTAGTTGCTCATATTACAACATATAGGCATGAAAACTTGATCAAACAATATCGGCACAAACCAATGAAATAATACCATAGGAGTATAACTAACTTAACTGT
>NW_004524692.1:4084559-4085568 GCF_000260255.1 Octodon degus | reverse complement strand
TTTATATTTATATTTATTTTCCTCCTTCTTTTCTCCTTTTCCCCATTCCAGTTTTTCTCACCTTTTGAACAGTTCCTTTCCCACCCACAATATCTTTTGTACATAATTGGAGGTGAGTTACAGAAGAACAATACCGAATAAAAGTACCAAATCCAGGATAATAGGATAGGATTCTGTATAAAATATGGAGGACTGTATACATAAGAACACGGAGCTCTAAAGATTAATACAACACTAAGCTGACGTGGGCAAAGTGAGAAGAACGCTATGTTATTAGGAAATCAGGAGGCATTCCCACATACCAGCGCGATCTGCTGGAGGTGAATTTAGTTCGAAAGAATTTGGTTCATGGTTTGTAAAGCTCAGATCTCATCAGTAAATGTAGCCTGCAGCGATTTTGTGTCTCTGAGCCCAACCTAGTTTTGAGCTCACTGAAATCGGCAACTTCATTTCTTTCTTGCCTGCATCTCTCTCGCACTTAGAGAAACTGACACATGGAAAATGCTTAGTGAGAACCCAGGGACGAGGCTTAGGCCTCCCTATAGCCAGTAAGCTTCCGGAACACTCACTGCATGAGTGAATCATTGAGCAATGGGAATGTGGGAAAGCTGGCAGTGCTGGGTGGTTGTTAAGTAAGGGTAGGAGGTGAAGCAGTATTTTTTCACATTCTCCAGGAGATTTTTTCTCATTATCACGATGCTTGTTGGATTAGACACTGCTCTGTTTATTACCTAGAGAAATCATCATTACTTTCTAGCCTCCTTAGGGTGATAATTCTTTTATTTATTTATTTATTTATTTATTTTTCAAAGTTTTATTGATAAACAGATAGCAATGAGACAGTTTCAAATCCAATCGGAAGTACAGTTTCAACAAGGGTGATAATTCTTAGTTTAATTCATAGCTTTAAAGGAGGAAAGGAAATGTTTGAAATTTGGTTTTTCATTATTTCTTCTCTCCTGTCCTTCCCTTCCCTTCCCTTCCCTTCCCTTCCCTTCCCTTCCCTTCC
>NW_004524692.1:4029908-4084446 GCF_000260255.1 Octodon degus | reverse complement strand
TTCCTTCCTTCCTTCCTTCCTTCCTTCCTTCCTTCCTTCCTTCCTTCCTTCCTTCCTTCCTTCTTCCCTCCCTCTCTCTTCTTCCCTCTCTCCCTCATTCCTTCCCTCCTTTCCTTCCTATAACAGACTTAGTACTGAAGAACTAAGAAGCCTTAACAAAAGCCTTCACAACATGCTTTTCAGAATGAATAACTCAGAGCTGTGCTTAACCACTAATTAGAAGTTTTTACAGGATTAGAGTAGGGTTTTGTTACATTAGAGTTCTCATACTTTATCTATGGCTGATTTTGCCTTATCTTTCAGACACTATGATTGCGGTCATTTCTTCCTTCACCATCATATCTTAAATAACTATTCCTAGAGTCATTTCAGTGCCCACAGCCTGTGCCCTTCCCACCACAGTCTCTGAGTAGGACACCTGGAGCTACCTCAAGTACTTTGGTCCCCTAGGCAAGAGTCTTTGTCACCAACCCAGTCTCATGCTTTTCTGGAGAAAGATGAGACTGTGTTAGTCTGTTTAGAAATTTAACAGTTTCTTGTTTTCAAAGAACTTTTATCTTCAGGACATATGGAGAGGAAGTAAAATTATAGCCTTTAAGGTTAAACTCCCCAAATTCTGGTCAGCTGTTTGCTAGAGAATAGGGAGTTCAGACATAGATTTCATGAGCATTGGTAGTGAGTCAGCAGGGAGTGTTTCACCTTTGGATGCTACCGCTTCCTGGAAGACAGAGCAGGTTGCTGAAAGAGCCACCCCATGCTTCTGGGACACAGCCACAGGCAGCCTTCCCCCTTCCTCTGCCATCTCCTCCCTCTTGTTTCTTTCACTCTTTATTCCCACATTGCCTGCCTCCCTGCTCCTCTCATTTCTCTTTCTGATTCTAATTCTCTCACTCCTCCATCACATCTCCCCTCTGTGTTTCTCCTCTTTTGCTTTCTTTTTTAGTTTATCATATATATATATATATATATATATATATATATATTTCAGATTCATTTATCTATAAATCTTTATCAAGTTAATTATCATAAACACAGATTACCAGCCAGACTAGCAGACCCTGCCTCCGATAAGAAAATTATGCTACATCATGGTGCACTTTAAAATATATTCTCCATGCTGAATTAAAATAATACCCCCCCCTTTTTCTGATTGTTTTTTCTCTTATCTTGGGTAGATTCTTTTATATGGGTATGCATACATCTCTGTGATAGGATGTCTCTAAACTTTTCAGGAAGATACTAGAAGGGAAATAGATCAAATGGATTTTAGTTTTAGTTTTTTGAGGAATCTCCATACTGATTTCCATAGTGGCTGTACCAGTTTACACTCCCACCAGCAGTGAAATGGGTTCTTCTTTCTCTAAAGCCTCTCCATCATTTGTTCCTGGTTGGTTACTTGAAGATCACCATTATTTCTGGAGTAAAGTGGAAAATCAATATTGTTTTAATTTGCACTTTTCTAATAGCCAGTGATATTGGACATGTTTTCATATGTTTATTAGTCATTTATACTTCCTCATCTGATAAGTATTTACTCATTGCAGATGCCCCCTTTTTTGTCAGATCTTTAGATTTTGGGAGTTCTTTATAGTTTTTGAGTTCTTTGTATATTTTAGATATTAAATGCTCCTTAAAGGAGTATTTAGATACTCCTTTGAGGAGTAGCTTACAACTTTTCTTTCCTACTCTGTAAGTTGTCTTTTTATTCTGTTAGTTGTTTCCTGTGCTGTGTAAAAGAAGTTTTTTAATTTGATGTGCTTCCCTTTGTGGATGTCTGGTATTATTTCTTGTGCCTCCTGGGTTCTGTTCAGAAGGTCTTTGTCTATGCCTTGGTCTTCAAGGATTTTACTTATTTTGTCTTCTAGCAAATTAAGTGTTTTTGTTTTAATGTTGAGATCTTTAATTAATTTTTATTTTATTTTAGTTCCTGTTCTGTTTTTCATTTGTTCTCTCCTTTTTCTTTCTTTTTCTCCATCTTCTTCCTCCTTTTCCTTCTTCTATCCATTTGTCACTAAACCATCTTCCTTTCCCCCTCTCTCCCCAAATAATTCTCCTCAGACTGCTTCAGGACAGCCAAAATAATGACTCTACTGACAAGAATTTAACCTTGAAAGATAAAGGCCTGTACTTTTAATGTGCATTGATTTACTTTCAAGAGTGATAATCTGGTTTTTTTTTTCCCCCCTTAGGATATAGCAATATCCTAAGGATGGTTAATTTCTCATGTGTCTCTGATCAGAGGTTTTGATTTCAAGTATCCAGATCTAGTACTTCTCATGGCATGAAGATAAGAGTCCTGGGTGTCAGAGATGGGATGGCAGTGGGGTAGATGGAATTCGAGGCTGTGACAGAAACATACCTGGTAGTCACCTGTTTGTTACACAATGGATTATGGTCAAGATAAATGAGCTACTGTGACTGTGTTGCTGCAAAATCTCAAGGGATTTCAGATCTGAGATTTGAGATTTGAGATTTTGGAATTGGGCTATGCCAGGATTTTTAGGTACTACAATTGATCTTAGCCAAAAATGCCAAGAAGTGATTCAGGATTATTTTAGGAAAGGTAAAGTTAGGATAAGAGTCCAAATAATCAGGCCACAGGGATAGCTCAGCAGTCGAGGTGGCTGCCTAGGCAAGTGTAAGGACTTGGGTTTGATCCCTGGTACCACATGTCGTGCCAGCCCTGCCTCAGGTATGCTGAACCAACCACCAAGACTGGGCATGGTGGTGCACACCTGCAATCCCAGAGCTGGGGAGGCTGACACAGCAGAATCACTAGGAGTCTGTGCTGCATAGTAAGACCCTGTACCAAACACATAAAATTTTTTAAAAAGAGTTCAACTAATCAGAGATTGCACAGCTAAATTAATAGTGACTAAAGAAGAAAGCTTCTCAGAGGGGAGTGAAGGTATAGTGTTCAAAGATTACTTACACACGCCTAGATATGCAGAGGTCTAGAAATGCTCTGAAGAGCATAGCCTTCAACCGTATAAATGAACAGTGTGTGGGCTAGTGAACAATAGGTCTTTGTGGGGAAGAGGAAAGGGGGGACACAGCAGTCTCCTTGGAGCACTGAGTGAGCGGAGGAGTCGTGGGAGATAAATCTGGAAAGGAAAGCAGCTGCCAAACTTGGAGGAGCCCTGGTTGCTGGCTGGGAAGACATCTGGACACCATCTTAGGGATGCAGCATCTGCACTGTGCCTGCTCCAGGAGGGAAGGGGACGCTCATTTCTGATGTCTCTCTTGCTCAGTTTGGATACAGTTTTGAACCAGATTTAAGGTATCATCACAATAATCTATGTGAGGAAATAAGTAGGGGTCCAAAAACTAGAAATGCATGAGACAGTTTGAACCAATATTTTCCACATTCTCTATCTTCTCTTATGCTCTGACCTTTACAGAGCCTCTGAAGAGTAGCATTAAGGGTTGGCCACAAACTCTGTTGCTCTCAGAGCAGACCTTGGACTGCTAGCAAAAATGCTATTTTCATTGTTTCAATTCTCTTGGCTGTATATTTTTTCATATTACATTAAATATTTTCACTCCACATTGTGGTCTGTGGTAATCGCGTTGCTAATGTTCCTGGCTGGCAGTGTTCATAGAAATGCCTCCCGAGCTTGAATCTACTCAAAGCTGCAGCTTCCTGAGCCACAGAGACCCTAGGTACTCAATTTAGGTGCACAAGGGGAATGTAGCTTTTTTTTTTTTTTTTTTTTTTCAGTACTGGGGACTGAACTCAGGACCTTGTGCTTGCCAGGCAGGCACTTAATCTGCTGCTGAGCTATCTCCCCAGCTAGGGTCTCTTTTTTCAACACATACCATTTTTCAGAACTTCTCACTGGTGCCTAGTTGTCCTATGAAAGCAATTAGATAGTTTCCTATGTTGACTAATTCTTTCATGTTGGAGTTTTTCTTCTTTGTAAAAGATTGTAATGCCCTATTAGTTAAGGCCTGAATCTCTCTCTCTCTCTCTCTCTCTCTCTCTCTCTCTCTCTCTCTCTCTCTCTTTTTAAAGATAGGATCTCACTAAGTTGCCCAGACTGGGTTTGAAATTTGCTCTTCCTGACTCAGTCTACCTCCATGCTGGTAGGTCTATTGGCCTCCTGATGTAACAGCCACAAATCTCATGTGAACTAAATGTTAAGTGCAGAGCCTAACACTATTTTTAGCTATTAAATAATGATAGAATAACTAGACCTCAGAGTCTTCTGCCCCCTTTCTCCTTTCTCAGTCTAAAGATAGCATCCTCTCCTCACAGTGACACTTCTGTACAGAGAGAATGGTTTACTACAGAACTCAGCAATTTATGGTCCATGAGCTTTGTAAGTAAAATTTTATTAGAGCATAGCTGTGTTAATTTCTTTCTTTCTTTCTTTTTTATATTTTAGAGAAGGGTCTACAAGGTTTTCAGGGTCTCACTACTAGATTGGACCCATAGTGATTCACCTGTTTACAGCCTCCAAAGAGCTGGGATTGCAGGTGCATGCCACCACGCCCAATCTCAGTTGCCATCTCAGTGCACCCTGGGGGTGGGGATGGCATGGCAGGCCCGGGGATTGAACCCTCGGCCCCTGCACCTGCTTGCAGGTGCTTTAGTCTGCTGAGCTATTTGGTTGGCCCTGATTTCTTTACATATTATGTGTTGCTTCTTGTGTGCTCTTATTGAATGAGTTGAATAATTATGCTAGAGATGTATGGCCCCCAAAGCCTGAAATATTTATCATCTGGACCTTTATAGAAAGTTATTTGCTGACTCGTGCTTATAAAACAAACCCTAACATGTGCTTAAAGGAAAGGAAGTGGGTGTGATCTTTTACCCAGTGGCAAGATTTTGTAAGCCCATTTTAATTCATCTGTATTCTTAGAGAAACTAAACCATAAATCAAAATTCCCAAGGGGACAACAGAGAATCTTGAGTCCAAACGAATCCAGATAGTAGTATACAGAGTGTGTGACTTTCCAAAGCCCATTTAATACCCCCTTGCTTGCAGAAATGATTGTAATTTCATAAGCTCATTCCTTCCTCTACAAATTTATTTTATTGGGTATCTTTCTTGAATAATTTGAAGGCACTAAGAGGAAATTCTGAATAGAAATATGTTTGCAACCAAAAGAAAATAGAAACAATGCATGCATTGTATTTGTGTTTCATGTCTGAAAAAGTAGTGTTTGGTCTGAGCCTGCTTCTTGAGCTGTTCTCTGTGCAATCAGATTCACATGGTGTGGACATCCTCCTTCCAATTTTCCTGGAGAGTCTCATCACCTGTCTTTTCTTTGGGGTTTTTGAATTATGAAATGATGGCGCACACAACTCCAGGGATAGCCCCGTGTATATGCCAAGCACACACAGATGAAGCTGAAGCTTGTGCCAAGGAGCAGGAAATGCAGAGAAGGGGCTGGCATGGAGGCCTCTGCTCCACAGGAGCAGTGACTGGAGCCGGCCGTCCTGCAGGAGGAGGTAGGCAGCATGAGATTCCTTGAGGATGTGGGCACTCTGCTGTGATTCCCAAGCCTTGCAGAACCTAGCTTTCCTTCTACAGCCACACTTCAGAGGAAGTGGGTATAGGAGAATTGGGACCTGTCTTCTTCATCCAGAGCAAGCCAGAGAGGTTCAAAGTGGGAATCTTTGCTGAAGTTTAGGAGTTCTAGTTTTAAATCCATTTCCTTCTTTGTTACTTGACTTAGGACCTTAACAGAGTATTTTGAGAAGGTTGGGCAAACATAAGAGAATCTTTTTTTCCCCTCAATTCTAGAGTCTATCTCACCTCCAACCACTTCTAAGAGTGTAGGAGAGAATTGGGGCCTCTTATACTGAGAACTGCCTGTCATGTTGCTGAGAAATCCTCATGGAATTCCTGAAGGTATGTGAGCTAAGTTACTGCTTAAGTTGACATTTTAGCTCATCTCTACATTAGAAGAAGTATCATTTGTTTATTCATTTGTTTGTTCATTCATTCATTCACTCACTCATTTACTTATTTATTCATTCATTGATTCATTCATTCATATAATTATCAATTGAAAAACTTAACATGTAAGGGGAAAGTGGGAAAAACATGAACTGGAGAATGAGTCCACACTTGAGTTCATATAGTAGTTTTCCATCTAAAGGCTAACTAAACCCTCATTCAAAATATAGTTCAGTTGACATGATATGTGTCTCCACACCCATCTTCCCCAGATCTGCACATCAGTCTGGATATTTCTTTTCCTCTGTTGCAGCAACCATTGTATACTTACTCTGTTTTTAGACCACATTATGTAGAAATCACTAATTTATGTGGCTACCTCTCTTCCTAGACTGTAAAGCCATTGATTGAAGATAGCATCATTCACATAGTTTCACCCCTAATTGTTATATAGTTTAGAAATTAAACATGCCCCTGGGGCACTAGAGGACCTGGTTGTGTGACTTCACTTCCTTATAGTATGGCTTTTTCCCATGTAAAATGGGTGGTGACAAAGACATACCTTGTGGATCTGTTGTGAGGATTAAATCAGATAATGTTTGGAAGAACGTTCTGTAAATATGAGGCACTCTACAGGTATCATTATGGTTGCTCTAATATCTGCATTGACTGGAATTTTATAGAAGACAAGAATAAGAATACCAAGTAAGCACATAGAGATGACCTACACTGAATGACTGAGCAGGGAGGATCTGGAGACCTGGACTTGTGACGCCTGGTTTGGGTGACTGAGTTGACATTGGACAGAGGCCTGCTCTGGAAAGCTCTATGTCTCTCACACTAGATTATATACTCACAACAATGAGGACGTACTGGGGCTGAGGAGATAGCTCAGTGGTCTAACTGCCTGCCTAGGCAAACGCAAGGATCCAGGCTTGATCCCTGGTACCACATGCCGTGCTGGCCCTGGGTGCCAAGCCAGCCACTGAAACTTGGCATGGAGGTGCACTCTTGCAATCTCAGCAACGGGGAGGTGGCAACAGGAAGATCACTGAGTCTGAGCTGTGTAGTGAGACCCTGTACTAAATAAAAGATTAAAAAAACCCCAACAATGAGATCTTATCTTACTAATTGCTATAGGTCTTTATTTCCCTAAGTATAGCTAAGAAAGCAAATAATATAATAATTGGATTTTGATGGACTCTGCTAAGCTAGAATCTTTGGCTCCCTATATCTCTACATCCCCAGCCTGTATGTGTCTTGTTTGGAGAATCCAGGTAGTGGAAAACATAAATTCGGGAGAAAGAAAATGAGTCAGCTTCAAAACATGATGAGTGTGAGCTCTGGCAGCGCTGACGTCTAAAAAGGGACGGGATGTGGAGCCTTGTTATTTAACTTTCCTCATGTCTCTTTCGGCTACCAAAGTAGACATAGATCCCGTTCCACCGAGCTCATAGTGCTTCCTGCTGTGAGTTACTCATTGAAAAGTACATAATGAACGTTTATTGGTTCACTAAAAAAAATTAGACCTTGTTCCTGTATGAGTAACAAAGAGTTTAGGTGTTAGAGCAGAGTTGAGAAGATCTGTAGGCTGATTCGGATTTTGCCCCAGGAAACCTTGCTCTTGATGCAGTGTGTAAGCATGAGCGGAAGGGAAAGATGCCGGCAGAGGCGATACTTGTTAGGAGACTCAGCAAAGGAGCGGGTGGGTGGAGAGGGAGCCTGTGGCACAGCTGTGCCTGGTGGAACAGAGACCAGAGGACTTTGGCTACACAAGTGGCTGGGGACTTGGCTTTGTCCTTAGTATTATCCCAGGAGAAGTCCCTGCGCTGGGAGGAGTGAAGACTTGAGGCTTTAGAACAAAAGGCGGTGATCGCATCCAAAGGAAGATAATGAGAAACACACAGGACGCGGAGATGAGGGAAGCACCATTAATCTTCCCGCCGTAAAGCCACATTTTCCAGCTCCCTGGGCAAGACTGAGAAGTTTCAGCATGCGGACCGTGCTACGAAATGCGAAGTGGAATCCCCCTAATAAATCACCGCACTGATAACGTCTGAGACTTTGAGGGGCTAGGGAGCACAGGGAGTGGATTTCCTGAGAAAGGAAGGAAACGCAGTGCTGATCCGGAGATAAGAGGAAGCGGCAAAGAGCAAATGGGTCAAGAAACGAGTAGCCACACTTAATCTAGATATTTTTCCACCTCTAAAAAACTAATGTTATATTCTCCAAATACGGAATACGTATTAACTAATGCAAAACTATTAAAATAGGAGAAACTACAACCCCAGAATTGTATAAATTTTCCACTTAATAAATAGTAATACATCAGATAAGATGTGTGGGTGATTTTTAAAAAATTCATACTATTTGATCTTGGAAGTTTGTGAAGCTCCTCTAAAGAAACACTAGGAGGGGCCGGGAGATGGCTCAGTAGAATTAGTGTCTTGCCTGGCTAGCTCAGGGGCCTGAGTTCAATCCCTGGTTCTGTAAAATAAATAAATAAATAAATAAATAAAGAAAGAAATAAAGAAAGAAAGAAAGAAAGACTAGGAGAGGAACAAAACTTATACACAAATGTATTTATCATAGCATTATTTATTAAATGTAAATACCTCACTTTAGGATACGGTTAAGTACATAGGTTAAAATATTTAAAATGAATGAATAGGGGCCAGGGAGATGGCTTAGTCTGAGCTGTGTAGTAAGAAAAAGCACTCAGTAGAATAAGCGCCTGCCTGGCGAGCACAAGGGCCTGAGTTCAATCCCCGGTTCCATCAAAAGACTAACTAAATAAAATAAAATGAATGACTATGCAACCCCAACATGTACTTATGGTATTATATGAAATAGGAGCCATGAAGTTATATAAACCTATGAAGTCAATAAGAAAAAAAAGAAGGAAAAGGAATATATATATATATATATATATATACACACACATTGGGACAATTGTACTGCTGATTTGTTCTGGTCTACTGAAAGGAACAGTTAATGATTAATTTTTTTTTCTTCTATTTATTTTTTTGACAAATTTTTCATGCTTATCTCTGGTAATGTGAACCACTAATTTGAAGACAGCAATATGCCATTGTTGAATTCCTATCATCTTGCTTAGTGAAGTTCTGTATTGCTTTTAATGTTTTTTAAAATTATTTTTTATTTTCTTAAAAATAAAATGCATTTGGAAAACACAATAAATGCATAGAAAACATGCCAAAATGTTAACTGTTGGGTATTAGGTGAGATTATGGTAGTATCTTTGGTTCTTCAGGTAGCCTAAATATGTGTCCATGCATACTTTTACATCAGAAAAAGAAATAAAGTATATATGCTTTTCCAAAAGTGAAAATATTATAAAAATAAAAGAATATTTTCCCTTTCAGAGAGTGTACAGGAAAAGTCTAGGCAATCTTTTCTTTGCATTCTGAGATTTTTTTTTATCTCCAGAAATATTTTTCCCTGATTCTTGTTAAATTATTTTCAGCTATGTTCCTGAGGACAAAGTAATTCCAGCTTTGCTATTTGAGCTTTTCTCCAACATATGGAATAGTTCTCTGTAATCTACATGGGAAACAAGGTCCCACCCCTTGGACCATGGCCTCTCAGAACCAAATTCCAATGGCTCTTTCCAATTTCAATTCCCTTCATTCCCTTTGTGTGTTCTCCTTAAATCAAAAACCCTTTCAGACTTTCTTATATGTGTCTTCAACTTCCCACTTTGGAACTTCAGTTTCTTTCTGGGGACCACACAGTCACAGAGCATTCATGAAACACTGTAAAATGGACTGAGGATATATTTCAACACGACCAGGTGGGTACCACTGTGTGGCCATTGCAATCAGTCCACTAGCTGGCTCTCACACGGCCCAGCTGTGAAACCAAGGTGTGTAACAGGTAGGTTGTTGCCGAGGTTCCTGGAAGTCCTGCAGCTTAGGGAGGCTTTTCCACCCAGGTGCGCCCACTCACCTGTCCTTGCCTCACCTCAGATTTTACTGCTGCCGTAAGTGGCTCCTCTCCTCCTTTCTGCTTGCCCTATTCCCCGTGCTCTGGCTCATGTTCCATTTCCTATTTATTTATTTATTTATTTGCCATACCAGGAGCCCAGCCTAGGAGTGCTCTGCCACTAAGTTAAGCCCTCAGCTCTTTTCCTAGTATTAGTATTAGTATTTTGACAAAAGACTTGCTGAGTTGCCCAGACTGATGTCCAACTTGCGATGCTCTTGCCTCAGGCTTCTATGTAATGGGGATTACAGGTGTGAGCCACCAAGAATGGCTTCTGTTTTCCTCTCGACAATGTCCCCAAGGTTTCCAGTTAATAGTGACTATGTGTGCTGGCTACTCACACATTCTACCCTTTGTCAAAACTATAGTGCACTCCAGGTATGTAAAAGAGAATAGAATTTGAATAAAAATTCAACTCCATGGATGCTGGCATCAACTTTAGTGAGTTTTTGAGAATAAGATGTGTATATTTCTGTCTTTTGTTGATGATCCAATAAAACCCAATCTGTGTTCCAAGCTATGTAAGGAGAAAGGGATGTGTGGATTATTTTCAGTATTTCCAATCTTAAAAATAACTACACACAGGTCCTTTGTAAGTCTGTGTTTCATTATTTTGAGTCAGGGGACTTTTCCCCCCTTCTAACACATAAATATGAACTTTACTCTCCTTCAGAGAGTAGTTTCCACTTCTAACAACCATTGGCTTAACTTTTATTTCCTATATATTTCCTAACATGACCAGAGAGAGCCCTTCTCCCTCTTCAAATTTCTGCAAGTACATTGGTCTCTGCCCTTACCACTGATGCATCCATATTGGACAGAAGCAATGAAATTGAGTGTGAACGAAAATACCCAGAATCTTCACTGTGTTCTAGCCCAAGGGACCCTGTCAGGAGGTCGTCAGAGCCATCTTCTGACTCCGCCTCACAAGGGCAGCCAGCACACATGGACAGTTCTCAAATATCTCTCTCTCTCTCTCTCTCTCTCTCTCTCTCTCTCTCTCTCTCTCTCTCTAGCACTGATTTTTCTCCCACTTCTTATTACCAACATCAGGGACTTTAAATTGCTCAAATGCAGAATCGTGTTCTGTTCATCCTTGAGGCTCTTTGTAGAACCAAGTATGGTGCTAAACAGAGTAAGAATTCGGTGAGAATTTGTGGAATGAATGAATGAACAAAAGCAAGATAGACAGCTTTGATGGCAACCGAGGTAGTATGAACTTGGAAAGAGCACAGGGTCACAGTCAGATTGCGGATGGGCCACTGCTCCAAACGACTGGTGACTTAACTTTGAGTAAGTCCCTTTAGCACTGTGGGGTTGGTCACCTGTCTGTTGAAAGGGGTATATGTGTGGGGTAAGTGATTAAAAATGCATGCCTTAAGGAAAATGTACGTAAAAATCATCTGGCATACTTAGGGAGCTGAAGATTTGGCATTTATGTAGCACTTCTTTTTCTTAACTTTTTGCAAATTAAAAACATTGAAAACCACAAAATAATAGTAACCCCTAACTCCTCCACTTAAGAACACTATGAAATGAGAAGTACTGTTTCCCTTCTTAGCTACCTTTTCTAGTTCTCCAGAGCTGTCTGGTTTTCTAGTTCTCCTTCACATTTAGCTTTGGATCTCATACTACCTGACATTTTCCCCAAGTTGCAAAGACATATCTATGTGCATATGTGGTGTAAAATATTCATTTAATCTGTCCACCAGTCAATTACTTTTGAATGAAAACAATTGCTCATTGTTTCAACATACCATAAGTTACCACCAGTCCCTACTTCCACTGCTTTATGAACCACAAAAAACTTCAGTGAACCACATTATACACACATAACTGTAAGCTTTGGTGTAGCAGGCACTTTTGTCATCAAAGCGCTTGAATATTTATTATTTTTTTAATCTTTTAAAAAATCTTTTCTTTATTTGGTACAGGGTCTCACTATGCAGCTCAGACTCATAGTGATCCTTCTGTCTCAGCCTCCACAGCAGTGGGATTACAGGGGTACACCACCATGCCTGGTTTTAGTGGCTGACCGGGGTATGCAGTATGGGGGATCAAACCTGGGTTTTTGTGCTTGCCAGGCAGGCACTTAGACCACAGAGCTATCTCCCCAACCCCTTGAACATTTATTATTCTCTTAACTTGTGACCACTATGAGAAAGAAGGTTGGAAATTGTTGCTCCATTTTATAGATGAAAACAAGAAAGGAGCCAAGTGATTTGTCCCAGACACAGAGACCTGTGAAGACAGATTGCAAGAGAGCCCAGTTTCCCAGTGCCTCGGTGGTTGGGGACTCCTTTCAGCTTTCAGGAGACACAAATCTGCAGGGTACATCCACAGCCACACAGAAAACCACGAGTCAATTAGCAGGCTGTTCTATTTTATTGTATTAACCCCCCAAAAAAATACATGTATGCCAGCCAAAAACTCAAGGCCAAACACATTACAAAGATGTTTGGAAGAAACACATTAGTGGTGAGCGAGCAACAGGCATGATCGGCCTAAGATAAGCTGCTCTTTAATTAGATGCCATCTCCTTTGTAACGTGCTCATATCCAAATGCTGCGCAATGTGGGTGCATGTTAGGATATCAGGGTGCATGGATGTGGCAGGAAAATGATGAAGGATACCCCAACAATGGCACCGCTCTTCTGTCCCGAGGGAAGTAGCTAGGGAAAGCCTGTAGGCATTTGGTTAGGATTAGCCTTTCTGGCATCTTTCTCAATGATTCACAGGAAATATCAGCTCTAGTATTAAAATCCACAGATGCGATCTATTGTCCTGACCACTGGGAGCCAGGAATTACCACTCAGCAGTCAAGACCCTGGGAGAGCAGCTGGCAGCAAGGACAACAGTTCAGCCTGTAAAAAAAGCACAAGCTAATGCGTTCAGGGGGCAAAGTAATCAGAGGTACGAAGGGTGAGGCGCTGAGGCACTTGCCTGGGATTCTAACTTTGAAGGATTAATAAAAAAATCAGGACCAAGCTAAATATTATTTATTATTATTATTATTATTATTATTATTATTATTTTGGTGGTACCAGGGATTGAATTTAGGACCTTGTGCTTGCCAGGCAAGCACTTATTCCACTGAGCTATTCCTCTACCCCCTAAATATTATTCATTTATTTTTAAAGATTTATTTGGTACAGAGTCTCACTATACAGCTCAGACTCATAGTGAGCCTTCTGTCTCAGCCTCCCCAGTGTTGGGACTATAGGTGTGTGCTATGATGCCTGGTTTGAGGAATCGGCACACAGCGGGCCAGCACTTGAGATACTGGGGATAGAACCTGGGTCCTTGTGCTTGCAGGGCAGGTGCTTGGACTGCTGAGTTATCTTCCTGGTCCCAAAAGATTATTTTAATATGAGATGCAATAAACTTTTTGACAAACTGCTGTCCAAAGGCTAAAGCTTATTTGTAAATAAATCTAAATGAAAGAGCCACTGAAAGTGGAAGTACAGCATCAGGGGAGATCCAAGCTAACATTTTGCTTTGTTTTCAGGGCTGGTGCGGCATGTGGTGCCAGGATCGAACTGTGGTCCCTGTGCTTTGCCTAAGCTTGCCTAAGTGGGTGCTTTAGACAGCTGAGCTATCTCACTGGCCCCCTAACCCTTTTTTATTTTGAATTTTGAGACAGAGTTTTGTTAAGTCACTAAGCAAGGCTGAGTTTAAGCTTACTATCATCCTGGTTTGGCCTCCTAGAGTGTTGGGGTTGTAGGTGCATACCGCCACACCTGAATTGACTATTTGTTATTTTCCTGGACCTGCTATAATGAATGACCAGAAACTAGTGGCTTAAAGCAACAAAAATTCATTATCTCATAGTTCTGGTAGGCAGAAGTCTCAGATGCAGGTTTCAGCAGAGAAAAGGCCCCTGAACGTACACTGATTTGGAGTCAGAAGAGTGAGATCTGGACCTCTTCTACAAAATGGGTGAGCACCATCTCTTTTCTTGCCTCATGTGACTGATCTGTAGCAAAGGTCAAGCATATGTGAGGGAGAAATGTGAGGGACCCCATATCCCTTTTGGGTACCTTTGCATTCTTTTGTGACTTCAGACCTCCTCTGATTCCTGGGCTATGGGCCTGTTCTCTGTCACCCATCCCCACTTTCCTGCTTAGGAACTTGCTTCTCTTGAAGTTCTTTTCTGCATCTCATGAAAAACTGTGTAGATCTGACTTCTGTGTCTTGAAACCTGTGTCTTCATCACCTTTAGAGTTAACACAACTAGAACAAGTGAGAGACACTAATTCGGGTGCTGTGTGTGCATTTAAGAAGATCAGTGGTAATCAGTTAAGGGCGGGGTCAGGCTGCTGTGGGGAGGCAACCAGGGAGCCTCCCATCCATCAGAGAGCCCAGAGAGCTCCCCCTTTTGTATCTCTGACTTCTACAACAGTACCTTGGAAACGTGTAAACCCTCAGCAATTATTATTTTTATATTTCTAATTTCCTTTTGGATTAGCACACTGTAATTGTACATATTCAGGAGGAGAGGGACTCAATGAAAGCATTAGGAGAGAAAAGTTCTGCATCCTGTTGCAAAGTGAGGGAACTGGAACAAGCAATGATGTGCATTTCAGCATAGCTCTAAGAAAGGACTCAAGTGTTACGGCCACAAAGAAACAATACTGAGGTTATGGATGTGCTGGTTTCCCAGTTGGACTATGGAACACGTACACGTGTCTCAAAGCCTTCATAATTGCTCACTGAAGGGGTGAATCTGCTCAGAGGCTCTCCCTGATTGGATTCAACCAGAGAAGAGAACCAGCAAGAGAGATATAGTGAGAGACTGACCTCAGCACTTGACTTAGGTAATGACCAGGGCTTGTGAAGCATTCTCTACAGAAAGGGTCGGAGGGAACTGTTGGCTTGGCCTAAGTTGCTGTCCATTCATAGAATTCTTCAGAGATGTCTCAGCTCTGCCTTTGGAGTCTTTGCAGTTGATTGGAAGAGGTTCTCTTTGACAGTCTCCATTTCTTGAAGTCAAACCATGAAGGACTTTGATCTCCTGTGTGTGGTGTGCCCTCACACCACCACCTAGCTGAGTGTTTGACTAACTGGGACAATGGCTTAGATGAGTTGAAGTGCCAGCAAACCTTGGCACTGACGGTTAAAGAACTTTCAGATCTCCTCTTAAGCATTAAAAATTTCGCTAACATAAACTGCAATAGTTCAGGTAATGGTGACCGAATTCAGCTTTGTTGAGGCCTCTGACTTTAGTTGTTCTGAGAGCACGGCCCTGGCTGCTGCTGTCCTATGTGCTGCTACCCCAAGGCTCATGGAGTCTAGAGGGATGAGTGACTTTTCTTTGCTTTTCCAGAAGCAAGTGGTTATGTGGATACTAATTTCTGTGATTTGACGCTGGTAAAAGTTCTGTGGAGCCAGAGGGTGGATGTTGCTTTTTCCTCTGGCCTTGGTAAACATCTTATGCTTGTTATGGTGGTTAAAGCACTGGAGTTGATCTTTTATTTGTGTGCCAGGAGGTTCGCAGTAAATGAGAGGTGTGGTATGTCAGGGAGAAGTGGTGGCTTGGCTGCTCTGTACCCTGCCAGTGCACACATGTTCTGGGACATGTGAATGCATCTTGGGGTGCTGACAGGGCTGCTTCTGAGAAACGGTGGGTGCTGGTCTGGGTTGGGAGGCGGTGGGGTGCTGCAGACACAGCACTGGCTTTTGAGTGGATTTTCTGTGGTTCCATCCCTCTGACCTTCAACTCATTCCCCTACCACTCAGGAAGTAGGACGGCCAGGCCAGGAATAAAGATTTCAGGATTTGGAAGTGAACAGGATGGATATAAGCAGAGTCGAGTGGGGTCGGGGAGCTTCTGCAGGCAATGATTGTCAATACCTTTCCTCTTTGGTGTAACTCCTTTCTTTTCTTTTTTAGGACAGGCAGGGTCTCACTACATAGATCAGATTCGTTGTGATCCTCCTGTTTTCAGCCTCCCAAGAGCTGCGATTAGAGGTGCGAACCACCACACCCAGTCTCAATCATTGTCTCAGTGCGCCCCAGGGGCAGGGCCAGCACAGCACACTGGGGGTTGAACCCCAGCCCCTGCGCTCTGCCTAAGCAGGCGCTTTAGTCTGCTGCGTTATCTGGTCGGCCCTTGTAGCTCCTTTCTAGGACACTCTTTTGTTTCCTCTGAGGCGTTCCTGTGACAATCCCATGCTTCCGTCTTACTTCCTGTTCTGGTCTTCACAGCCTTCTCTGGGACCAGAGGCTCCAGCCTGCTGTTGCGTTCCAGCTCTTCTTTTTATTCAGCAGCTGCCTGACCAGCATCTCCTTAGGGGGCGGCCCTCAGCCATTTCAAAGATGCAGCAGCCATGAGAGCTCAGCTCGGCCATCACATTCTTTCCTTTGTCCCTCTCTGATAATTTACCTCCCACTTTTTTTGTCACTCAGGCCCGAAACTCCAGCATCTTGGACCTCACATTTCTGTCATGTATTCAGGTCTTACATTCCTGTGGCCATGATCTTACTCCCTTCTCCTTCCACTTATTTCACCTGCAGTGCTTGTCCTGCTGTCTTGGCCATTTTCCAAGACAGGTCCATATTTCCTGCACCCTCCCAGCTTATAGTGTTTCCTCCACTTTTTCCAGAGCTTAGCATGTGGGTAACAGTGAATGAGTTCTGTACCACTGTGCACGCTGGTTATTTCCTCTATAAGGTAGTCCTGTCCACTTCATAGGGTTACAAAGGGGACTAAATGTGTCACTTCCAGAAGTGTCTGGGATAATGTCAGTATTTCATGCAAGTGGATCCTGCAGCACTACCTTTTATCTTTTAGCTTTTATACCTCCTATTATCTACTATATGTCTAAATTTTTGGGGTGGGCCAAATAGCTCAGAGGATTAAAGTGCCTGCGAGCAGATGCAAGGGCCAGGGGTTCGATCCCCTGGCCTGCTGTGCCGGCCTCCCCCCACCCCGCCCCGGTCATGCTGAGATGGAGATTGAGACTGGGCCTGGTGGCATGCACCTGTAATCCCAGCACTTGGGTGGCTGAAAACAGGAGGATCACTATGATTCCGATCTAGTAGTGAGACCCTGAACACCCTGTAGACCCTTCCCTTAAAAAAAAACAAAAAAATAAATCAAATTTTTTTACAAAGTGGTCCACAAACAGTGACTGAATCTATATGAACTTTATGCCACATGATATAGTTTTCTTCACATTCCTCAAAGATATACATATATATTACATACATAAATAACATATATGAAAAGACATTATCTATCTATCTATCTATCTATCTATCTATCTATCTATCTATCATCTATCTATCTATCTTCAGGTGTAATCTTTGTGAGTGTGTGCATTTGTATGGATACTTTGGCTTGAACTCTGCCTTTGTACAGGGCCTTACTAAGCTGCTGAATTGTCTAGGATGGGCTTGAATTTGCAATCCTTCTGTTTTAGCCTGGATTGATAGGCATTCACCACCATGCCCAGCTCCACTGTTTTGATTCTTACTCCACTGTTTCAATGATGCTTTTAAATGGAAAACTTAGGCAAATCCCTCCCCATTGTATCATGTTGAAAAGTGAATGTTTGCTAACGCCCAAGTCACAGCATCCCTCTCACTAATCATGAGAGGCGGTGCTGTGTTTTGTTCATCCAGTGTACCAGTCATTGGACTGACGATGGCCTCTGCATGCCGCCCGGTCTGTGACAGTTATCTGTGGGCCTGTTCTCCAGGCCTCTCTGTTCCCAGGACGTGGCCCCACCTAGAGACATGGAAAATCTCGGAGATGAGCTCATGCAAGTGACTTCTGTGATGAAAATAGCAAAGTGAGGTTGCTCCAGGGACTACAGGTTATACAGAGTATAATTAGGATCGTTCCCATATTGTTGCCCACTATAATTTCATCATTACGTACATGCTTTAATTATGGGGTCTAATACTCAACTTTAGTTTTGTAATTAGATATAAACACATTAATTTTGTAGATATAACAATCAGCTCAGATATACTTCCAGATTCTTTCCCATGCCCCACCTTTCCAGGAAAATTAGTGCATCATTAAAACATTTGTGTGGGGAAAGCTGAAAGGCAGCTTTAGGGAGCCAGCGGCATTTCTGCAGGAGGGACCCTGCTTCAGGAAGGGCCTGGGGACGTCGCCCCAGTTCTGGTCTCCGTGAATGGTCCTGCTTTGTTTCAGGTGGGCCTCCTCTGATCTGCAGAGCAAGGAAGGACTCCCCTAGTTCATACAGAGCTGGCTTCTTGTCACTGGAAAGTTTAAAGGTGACATCAATGCTTAGTGAGTCACAGGAAAGAGCTCATGTTAAGGCAATTCTGGACTTTTGTTTTTCTTGTGGCTTCATGAAAAGATGAGAGGAGGAGGCACTGTGGGTTGAGTTTGTGTTCTTTATCTGTATATTGGCAGCTGATGGTCATCTGTCCTCTGTGAGTCTGTCAGAGAGAGAGAGAGAGAGAGAGAGAGACAGAATGGAAAGAAAGGGAGAGAGAGAGAGAGAGAGAGAGAGAGAGAGAGAGAGAGAGAGAGAGAGCTCAAGGACTCAGCTGAGCAGTGCATGTGCTGTTTGATTAAACCAGTGTCTTAGTAATTTTCTCATGGCTGAGACAAAATATCAACACTCAGAGTTAAAGGAGGAAAGGTTTATTTGGTTCACAGTTTGTAGATGTTTCAGTTAATCACTGACTGGCTCTCAGGCAGTAGGGAGTGGCAGAAAGGCCTGGCAGTGGAGAAATAGTTAAAGACAGGGAGAAGGCAACAAAACAGCAAGCAGCTACTTTCCTACCATTGCTTATCGTCTATCCGGGCTTCCTGCCTTTAGGGCGGGTAACACTCACACCCGTGGTGGGGTACCCTTAATCCTAGCATCACACCATAAAACAATCCAGCATCATACACTCTAGATCCAGCCGCCTCCTAAAAGCCCATGTGAGCCTTGAGGGGCTATCTAGACACAAGCCATTACAGTTAGAATATATTTTGTAGCTGGGTATGGTAACACATGTCTGTAATCCCCACCCTCTGGAAGGCTGATGCAGGAGGATCACAAAATCCAGGCAACTTCATGAAAGCCTGTCTCAAAATAAAAAATAAAGAAGAGCTAGGTGTGGAGCTCAGTACAAAGACCTTGGGTTCAATCCTCACTATGGAAAGCAACAACAACAACAAACAAAAAATCAAAGGGCTCTACGTCATTTACATCTCTCTTCATATTTTTCTCTATCTATAGCACTCTACTTAAAACAAACACTGACTTCAGGGATTTCTCTGTAGTCCATGCTATGTCTATTTCATCCTACATAATCTACATATGTATTTATTTGCCCCCATTTATAAATGAACTGAAAAGAAGGTAGTATAGTAAAGTGGTAAGAGCCTTCGTAAGGATCCTGGACCATTTAGCTTCTTTTTTCTGTGCCCATACACTCTCTCTGTACATCTCACAGCATCATGCTTTCAATGCTACGCCTATACTTGTTTTTTTTTTTTAGACAGGGTCTCACTGTGTAGTCCAGGCCTTGAACTCTCTTATGTGGCTCAGGCTAGTCTCAAACTCATGTTGATTCTCCTGCCTCAGCCTCCTGAGTGCTGGGATTATGGATGTGTGCCACTACGCTTTGTGCATATGCTCAAATTTGTACCTCTAGCCTAGGCTTTTTCTCTGAGTCCCAATTCAGGTAACTCTTGATGTTTTCCCTGGATGGGTCATAGATGTTTTAAGCTATCCACAACTAAATTTAGTTTCCCTCAAAATCATTGCTAGGAGTGATATGCATTCGATATTCAAGCAGAGTCACCCTGGGTCTTTCTTCTCCCCACATCTGAGCCACCACTGGACTCCTTTGCCAGAGCACATCTTCAGGGCATGCCTTCCAGCTCTCTGATGTCCTGTGCCTCTATGGCTGCTGTCCTGTCCCAGCAATGACACCACCACTTCAGTTCAGTTACCCACCTAGCTCACAACTTCATGCTTTTCTATCTTCAGTGCTTGTCTGTCTCTTCTTCCCCATCACCAGCAAGAGCCTTTGTTATGGCCAATGAATTAGTTTGAGTCACTCCCTTTCTTACTTTTATGGACTTCCTTAAAAATTTGAAACTCAAATTTCATATCAGTGCATCAGCACATATCATTAATGTACCAGCCTTATGGGGTTGCTATAACAAAGTGCCACACACTGGGTGGTTTAAGCAGCAGAAATTTATTTCCTCACAGTTATAGAGGCTGAAAGGACCAAGATCAAGCTCTAGCAGAGTTTGAGGATTCCCTTCTTTGGCTGCACATGACCCTCCTCTCAGGTGTGCTCAGGATGCAGGAGGAGCAGGTAGAGGAGAGAGAGTCAGCTCTCAGGCTTCATTCATTATAGGGCCCCTAATCCTGCCATCCCAGGGCCCTACCTCTGTGATCACAGCTCCTTTGTGCAAGCTTATTTATTTGTGTGGATCAACCAGCCCTACCTTGCCGCCTCCTTCAACCGTCCCTGGGTGGCTCCTCATCCTTCAGGTCTGAACTGGCACCTTCTCAGGCTCCCTTATCTGAAAAGCTCTGCATTATTTTCAATTGCTAGGTCCTGCCCACTCCTTTTGTAGAACCAGGCACAGGTTGCACTTAGACTACCAGCCCCTGCACCTTAGTGTGTTACAAATTACACCAGGGCAGCAATACGTACAATCTTGAAACACCATAGATGACCCAGAACTTAACACAGAACCTGGAATGTATTAAGTGCTCAGTGATAGTTACAGAACAGTGAAAGAATGACAGAAACTCTTGTTCTGCAAGTTAGTAAGGCAGATCGGCATCGAGCTGCTTTTGTAAGTAACCAGTGAGTAACGTAAGCTGTGGTACTTCTTTGGTGAGAGCAGACCACACATTTTGTTTTACCAAAAAGTTTTTGCTTAAACTGGTTTTTTCATCTGTAAAAAGTTCCTTAAATATTTATCATTCTCTGCATTGGATAGCTTCAAACTTCTTTTCTTTAGTTCTTTATGAAATACATAATAACGTATTGTGAGTCATAATCTGTACTGTGCTATAGGACACTAGACCAGATGTTTTCTGTTGTCATTACCCATCATCTAACCTTTCACCATTCCTCCCCTACAACAGCCACTATTCTGCTTTCAATTTCTGTGAAATCAGGGTTGGGGAGATGGCTCAGTAGAATAAGCACTTGCCTGGCAAGTGCAAGGGCCTGAGTTCAATCCCCGGTTCCGCCCCCCCAAAAAAACTTACATGAAATCAACTTTTTTCTTTTTATTTACAGTATATAATGATTGTGTTTGTCATAGGGAGTTGGTACATATACAGAACACATTTTAATTCATCTTATTTTTCCTTCCCCTTCCTTCTTTCCCTGTCCCAATCAATTTTTAAATCTTCAGCATGAGTTCTGCAATATTTATTGTCTGTGCCTGATTTTTCTCACTTAACATTATTATCTTTCAGTTTCATTTGGCTGCAAATTACAAGATTTCCATCATTTTTATGCTTGACTAATATTCAATTTATATCTATACCACATTTTCTTCATCTGTTTTTCCATCCATAGTCACAGATTATTTCCATTTCTTGATTCTTTTGAATAAACAAGGCATATCAGGGTTTCTCCAACCCACTGATACTTTCTTTTGGATAGATACCCAGTAGTGGGGTATAGTACCACACAGTAGTTCTATTTTTAATGTTTTGAGGGACCTCCATATGGTTGCCCACCAGAATACTGTGTGCTCTAGCAGAGCACAAAGATTATATATTATTTGTTAGTTCCACTATAATTATTATGACTAAAGCTAGCATCAGTGTGAGGAAGTGTTTCCCAGAATCTCCTTTCTAGGATCACCTTGGTAGGAAGGGATAAGAACTATGCAACTGAGCTGTCATGGTTAGGATCAAGGAGAAACACTGTCTACTCAGCCAGTGCTTCCTATGGGTGCTTATGGTCTGGGGACTGTGTAGTTGCTGGGGACAGGAAAGTGAATGATACAGAGACCACAGTGTGGGGTGAGCTTGTGCCCAGTGAGCAGAAAGGAGGCAACAGAGGTGGAGTGGGACCACAGGAGATTTGTGAACAATTCTGCACATGGGTAGGAAGTGACAGTGGAGAGGTCCTGTCATTGTGGATTGTGGGGACATTATCTGTCAGAGATATAGGTGAGTGAAAAAGCTGGAACCTGGAGATGGCCCATGGCTTTCAAGGAACCCCACTTTCTGGCCTGTTTCAAAAAGGACGTGCCTGGCCCAAGGACTTGCACATGGTAGGCTCCTGGCTAACAGTTGTTTAATACATGGATAAAAGAAGCAAGAAGTAGATTGAGAGGTTGGCAGAGGCAGGACCATGGAGACCTGGCTGATCATACTAAGATAGGTGACAAGGAGTAGACAGTTGCTCAGTAGAGCTTTGTTTAGGTAAGAAAGAGACTGTATCCGTTGGAGTTTTAGAAAAAAATCCCTTCAGCTATAGAACAGAGGTTGGGTGTGGAAGATGAGATTTCAGCAATGAACATGGACAGGAGAGGTCACCAAGCAGCAGAAGAAGCAGAAAGAGTAGACAGGAAGTGTGTTCAGATTGGTCAGGGAGAAGTACTGGGCCTGGCCTAGCAGGAGAGAGGTGAAGATGGATGGGTGGAGTCACTGCAGTTACTGATGGAATGTGTAAGTCAGCTTGATCAGGGTGTGTGTGTGTGTGGGTGTGTGTGTGTGTGTGTGTGTGTGAGAGAGAGAGAGAGAGAGAGAGAGAGAGAGAGGGAGAGAGAGAGAGAGGTGGTGGTGAAGAGCTATCCAATACTCCTATCTTGGCCTAAAGGCACATGAGGTCCTCCTTACGCCTGACTCCTGATCACGTGCTCCACGTCACACGTGGAAAGGGCACAGTAACTCTCTCCTGACTCACGCTGCACCGTTAACTGCCCCTCCTGCCCACACAGCACTTTCCCCTGGAGCACTTGTCTTGCCCCTGTTATTAGTTTATATGATTCTTCCCTTTTGCTAGGATGTGAATTCCTTCAGATGGAAAATGTGCTATTTATGGTTTTACTCACAGAGTCTAACTCACTCAGGCACATTAGAGGTTTTCAGGTAACAGAGTTGAATGAACTAAAGAAAAAGCCACACATTCGGGACTATAGCGAGCCAAAACAGTCTCCAAAGGCAAAGGCAACATTTCCTTGTTGCTTCTTGTAACTTCTAGAAATAACATGAGTAGCAACTATCTTTTGCTAAGAACCTACTATGTGTTGAGCACAAGGCCAGGTACATTATGTGAACATTTTTTAAAATCCTAGGAGGTGAATACTATCAACTGTCTTCTACAGATGACAGAAGCCAGGCTCATTGAGGCCTTTAGCCGCTTGCCGAGTTGCACAGCTATAAAGTTGAGAACTAAAATTGGAACTCAAAGCCTGTGCTCTTAACATTCAGGCTCTGCAGCCTTCTCTGCCCTGTGATACCTATGTCCAGGTTCTTCTTTCCTGCGCAAATGGAAACATCCCTACCCTGCCTTTGGGAAACAAGAGGGTCTAATTTATTTCAAAGGAAACAGTGTTTCCTCTGTGCTGGGGGTGGGATTTAGTAAATCAGAGAGAATGGACCAAAAACAATATTGTCTCAGAGATGGGTCCAATTTGGGTATGCTCCAGCTTTGCACACTACGAGGGTCCCAGGAGTGCACAAGGAATGCTAAAAGTTCACTTGCAATCCGAGTCCTTGGTGGGTTAGGGGTAGAGCTTTCCCTTCCCTTGAATTATTGCTGTTTGCTTTCCTTCCCCAAGGATCCAGGCAGGATCTTTCCTATTCCTGGGGGAGCCACTTGCAAAAGCTGCTCTGTTACTGAGTGGAAACATCAACATGTGAATGGCAGACTTAGACACAACAGCAAGGATTGCAATCTCCAGACTTGCGCGTAGAGCTCATTAAGTGAACATTTTACTTGCTGATGCGTTATAATTGGCTGTATAATTTTGAAGGCTCTATTCATTGGTAAACTTTAGCTGGTCTTTTCGGACTGCCCATCTTTCCACAGCGGGCCTCTCATTGTCATGGGTAACCCCAGGAAAAACAGCACCCAAAGGGATTTCTCCTGCTATAACAGGTAGGAGTACCCAGCTGAGGTCTTCCAGCTTTTCTTTCTGCTCAACTACTCAATATTCTCCAAGTTGGATGCTTCATTCACATAATGTTTTAATTTAGCATCTTGGAACCTAATAGCACTTCCCAAGCAACCTTTAATCTCAGAATCAAGCAGAAGCAACAAAATGGGGAGGAGGGCTATGAATTTGAGAACAATCTATGATTTCAGGGCCTCAGGAAGAAACTTGTTTTTTAAACCTCGTCCCCGTCTGCTGGGTATGGATGTCATTCTCTCAACATTTGACTTTGACTATTTGAAGCACAACTCTTCATCATCTCTTCCATTTTGTATTATTTATAGCTAATATAAAAAAAGATTCTTTTAAAAAAAAGTCAACTTTACAGGTGGGAAGCCATGATGAATTTGGGCAACTTGTAGTGAAGCAGTAGAGTAAATGTTGAGAAACTTAAAAGCCAGTCATGATCCCTGGGGAAGACACTGAGCTCTGAAGACAGTCTTTTCTGCAAGCAGTGGCAGTTAAACACACAGCTGGGGAGTCCAACCTGCTGTTTGTGTGACCATGAGCAGGTTCAATAACTTCTCTGAACCTTGTCTTATTGCCATGTAAATTAGCTGTAGCTGTAATTTCTACCTCACAGGATTGCTGTCAGGACTAAATGAAGCTGCATATGCTGCATGCAGAAGAACAGGGCTGACGTTCAGTACACACAAAAATGGGCTTAATCATGTTTGGTTGCTACTTTCTCTTCTCTGTGGTGTCAGTGTCTCACTAGTTAAGTCCTCTGGGATTGGACTGCAGATTGTCAGAGCTGAGGGAGTCTCAGCAGTGTCTGATTCAGACCTCTCTTTCCTAGATGAGGAAAGGGGGGCAGCAGGTCAAGGAGCAAGTCACCTCCTCAAAGGGTGGGAAAATTCTCTCAAGTCTAGTGCCTAGAGGACATTTCTCCCAGAGAAGCTTCCCATTCTTGGCCTGGAGGTCACCATGTAAGGACATCTGCCTCACACAGTTGTCCTTAGGATTATGAAGCAGGTCATGTTCAAAGGCCAGTGAGATAAAGCTACTGCCACCCCTCCCTACAGGCCTCCAGCTTGGGCTGAAGAGGGGAGCCCAGCGAAGACTGAGTGTCCCAGAGCCTGGTGAGTCTAGGATACCCACAGGGAGGGGTTTCTGAAAAGGATCAAAGGTGAGGTAAGATAGCAAAAATAAAGACAGGTAGAAAGGTTTCAGAGGACATCATAATTTAAACTTCTACTTTTAATCAAAACAGCAGCTTTAAGACAAACCCAACCAGACATTCCTAAGGTCCTTAAAGATACAGTAAGCCTGGATCATGCCTGTTTACCTGAAAATGGGTATTTTCACCTGTGACTTGAGGCCATCCCTTTCATCTGTAACATGGGCCTTAGGGAGGGCCTATGACTCTATCCCCTGTGGTGGCTGTCCTTAGGAATGGACTACCACCTCTGCCTTGTATGTACAGGCCATGCCTTTCGACTGTTAGTTGAACCCACTCTTTGCATAGATTCATATGTTCCACAGATCTTGGGCTGGTTCCCATGGTGCTGAGCCCCGGTCTCAGCAAGAATGACACCCTTATTGAGCACTTCCTTCAGTTCAAAGGCTTATACATATTTGGAATGGCATTTAGGAAAATTATTCCTTTGCCAAAAGAAGTGTAGAAGTAATAAAATAATAAAACCCAACCTTGCAGGAGGTTTTCTGGGAAGAGAAGGGAGAGAACTTTACTTACAGCCCTATCAGTTGTTTTCTGTAAGCAGGCAGTTTTTATGAAGTTGACATTAGACAGCGAAGGCAGTTCTAAGAAAACTAATTCAGGCAGGGGCTTGTGGATCATCGTCAGGGAAGTCATTGTGGCTTCTTTTCTGGAGGGAAGAGAATTGAATCCTTACCAATCAGTGATGTCTTGTTTGTTTTTGCGACGGAGTGTGGTAGAATGGGGAGAACATTGTCAGGGGCTAAAGAATCCAGATTGAAAACAGACCTTATGTTGGGGCCTGGCTCTAGTTTAGCTGGATGACCTTGAGAAAGTGTCTTAACCTTCCTGGATCTGGTTTCCAGCTTTTGTAAACTAGATTACTGCACATCAACTTGCTTAACACGGACTGTGCTCGCTTTGCCTGTGTGTCGTGACACACAGGGACTCAGGCCTCAGACGTCATCTGTGTGGCTGTTGCCCTCATGTTGGTTGGCTGATCTGTGCAATGTAGAATTGTGAAATAACTGAGCATCTTTTGCTGTTTGCTTTCCTTCATGATGGTCCCCAGGCACTCTCCTCTCTGTAGTGAGTAAGGCCATTTACCAGAGCATTTTGTATTCCTTCTTTCATGAATTAGGCCACTCAGCCCACCCAAATTCCCAGAGACCGGGCATGGATGTAGGATACTTCCCATTCTATTCAGGTTGTTCTAACAAGTCACTTAGACTAGATGACTTACAGACAATAGAACTTTCATGTCTCACAGTTCTGGAGGCAAAAAGTCCTTGATCAAAGTGCCAGGAGATTTGTTGTCTGGGGACAGCCTGCTTCTTGGTCCATCAGTAGAGTCTTCTTGCTGTGTCCTCATGTGGTGCAAGGAAGAAGAGAGCTCTCTAAATTCTTTTTTAATCCCATTCATGAGCATTCTAGCTTTATGACATAAATAAGTTCCCAAAGGCTCCAACTCCGAATACCATCACCCTGGGAGTTAGGTTACAATATATGAATTTAGGGGGTGGGTGGCGAATGTGAGCACTTTATGCACACGCCTCTAGCAGGGAGTGTATTTCACAGCACAGGACTATTCACAGCTGACAAGAGCCTCAAGCTGTGTGCAGACCTCCACTTTTCTGCTCTGAGTCATCCTACAAGCTGCTTCATTCCAAGGGAGGAAGTTTAATTTTGGGTCTCCCTTAAAGCACTTAGGTAATTCCTGCCAAATCTAGGATAGCCTTGAGCTTATACAGACCCTGGTTGGGCCATGTTTCTGCTTTGGACCAGACCCACGTTGCTGCCCTTTGTCTTCTCAGAACCCCTTCCTCTTTCTTGCAGAAATCCACAGTGAGGGTGGAGGAAGGGGTTGTCGTTTACCTTGGGGAGCCTCCCTGGAGCTGAATAGTGCTGCTCTGTTGTCCAAAGTGAGATCCACCCCTCCTTTTTCTATTGGTCAGGACCCTCCTTTAGGCACTTGGCCTGCCAGTGACTTGGTCTCAGATTCCAGATCCTCTGGGGCATTGAGGCAAGCACCGGTGTACCCTGCCTGCTCATCCTACCAGTCATGGCACCCAGTGGAGCCTGGTGCGCTTGGCCGCCAGCACCATCAGGCCAGAGATTGTCAATTCACTTGTCTTCCAGATGGAGCTGGAACTCACTGAGCAGGTAGCCCCACTAGACTGTGTGCAGCCTGCTCTGGACCCACTGTAGGAGAGGGAACGAGGCAGCCCGGCTTGGTGGCTAGCTCAGGTAGATGAAGCAAGCACCCAGGGCACAGGAAGACTGCTGGACTGGTTCCAATTCCACCACTTCCTGGATGCTGGATATGTTAACATCAACAAATACATTTTACCTTTTTGCGTCTCAATTTTCTCCTGTGTGAAATGGGCATATTGTTTTTAGGATTAAATGAACTATTTTTTTAGAGATCAAAAACAAAGCAAACACCTTTATTTTTGCTGACTTTTTAGCCAATGCCTTTTACCACGTATTGTCCTTACTTTACACCAAATATATTGAAGAAAACTAAAACTTTTAAGAATAAAACTTTTAACGTTGGGGAAATAACTCAGATGCATAAGTTCCTGCCTGGAAAGCACAAGGTCCTATGTTCAAACCCCGGTAACACACACACACACACACACACACACACACACACACAGGATTAAACTTTTCACTACTGTTTCCTCCCTCCCCTACAGAAATGTTATCTTTCTAAAATGTTCAAAACAATTGCTAGCCCATTTAAAATGAGCAAATCTTCATGTACTCTACATGTAATTTACATTCAGCACCTGCCTTAATAATGGGATAAAACACTGAAGAAGGGACACTAGAAGCTGGGACACAAGATACACAGACACAAGAAGACTGTAGATCCCATTCCAGAAAGAGTGCACCAAACACATTCACATTTCTTTTCTTTTCTTTTAAGGAAATAAGAGAGACCCAGTTTTTACTAGCTTTTATAAACCTAAGCTTAACATTACACATTTAAACAATTGTCAAAACTTTACTAAGTTGCCAGCATCCATGCACAACTAGAAAACATCCTTAAATTTGTATTAAACCAGAAATGTATTACCATTAACGCATATCTTTCATTACTAAATACTGAAAAAAGTGGGAGTTTTTTCTGTGGAGGACCCGTCCTGGCAATGTTAGCTTCACAGCAGGCGGACACTACTTGGCTCACGTTTCAAACACAATGGACAGCAGATTCATGCTGGTGTTAGACTACAGTCTTGTCCTTGCACTACTCAAGAGTCAAGGCCTATCTTAGATCACATTTAATAAAAAAGCAAAGTGGGGGCAGAGGAGATAGCTCAGTAGAATAAGTGCTTGCCTGGCAAGTGTAAGGGCCTGAGTTCAAGCCCCGGTTCCATCAAAAAAAAAAAAAAATTGCAACAATTTTAAATATTTATTTATTTTTATTTATTACATTTATTTATTGTGTGTGTGTGGCCAGCTCAGCCCACCAGGGGGCGGGTCTGGCTGGCATGTGGTGCTGGGGATCGAACCGCGGTCCCTGTGCTTTGCCAAGCTTGTTTCAAATAGGTGCTTTAGACCATCTCTCCAGCCCCAACAGTTTTAAAGACAAAAAATGGTCCTACTGTGTGGTCCCAACAATAAACTCAAAAGTCTAAGACAAAGAAGGGCTCTGATTAGCTGTTTATAAATACTTTAAATCAGGCACAATTATACTGAAAGTTGAGCTTGTCTGAAATCTTCAAGAAAAAAAAATGTTCCTGTTAATCCTCAAATGGTGCTTGTTATAGTTTAACATTTCTGTGAAATGTGCGCATTGAATTACTTGTTATCCAAGCATAGCAGCTGCTCCTTACCATTTAGTGTTAAGGACTTTAACTGTCCATCTTCTTCAACTTCTACTCTTCCTTGACTATTCTCCACAGTCCTCTTTGTGGTGATTTTTCTACCATTAACGATTTTAGTAGAAGGTGACATACATTTAAAGTTACCCATTCCACTGCCGCCAAATGATGTGGGTGAAAATGAAGTGAGGCCCCCATGACTTAGGGATCCAAATGAGGTAAATCCTGTATCAAATGAAGAAAATCCATCTCCAAAGGATGGAAATCCACTGAAGGTGGAGAAAAAAGAGCCTGTATCATGGCTTCTGCTTCCTTGGGGACCCCTTCAGTTTCCAAAAATGTCTTCAAATGGATCTTCATTACCAAAGAAGTTGAATAAAAGTGGGCTCCTTCCACCAAAAACAATTTCCTAAAGACATCTTCTGGGTTCCGGAATGTGAACCCAAACTCAAATGGACTGTCAAAGTGGCGTCTACCTCCTCCACCACCATTTAATCCTTCTATGCTTTATTTGTCATAGATGTCCTGTATTTTTAGCATCTGATAACATCTCATATGCCTCAACCACTTGTTTGAATTTTTGCTCAGCTTCTTCATTATTCTCAGGATTTTAATCTGTGTGCCACTGAAGTGCCAATTTCTGGTATGCTTTCTTGATATCCTTGGGGGAGGTATACCTCTGTATGCCTAGAACTTCATAATAATCCACCATGTATGAACAGTGCTGAGAAGAGCCTGAGAACATGGATGACAGATAGTAAAAAGGAGGAGGTGTGTGGCTGGTCCCCTTGTGGCTCTGGGACTATACACTGGTGATGGCTGTGGTGGTTCCTCTAAATGAACTAATACGTTAGGCCTTTTACCAAGATGATGCCAAACATGAAGAAGAATGCTCTTGCCACTCCCAAAGCTGAAGCTAGAGTGAAAGCTTTGAAGGCCAAGAAGGCTGTGCTGAAAGACATCCATGGCCACAAAAAGAAGAAGACACGAATGTCACCCACCTTCCACCATCCCAAGACAATGTGGCTCCAGAGGCAGCCCAAATACCCTTGGAAGAGCACCTTCACAAGAAACAAGCTTGACCACTGTGCCATCATTAAGTTCCCCCTGACCACAGAGTCAGCCATGAAAAACACTGAGGACAACAACACACTATTGTTCATTGTGGGTATCAAAGCCAATAAGCACCAAATCAAGCAAGCTGTAAAGAAGCTCTATGACATCAGTGTTGCCAAGGTCAATACCCTAATCAGGCCTGATGGAGAGAAGAAGGCATGTGTTTGACTGGCTCCTTATTACGATGCACTGGATGTTGCCAACAAAATTGGGATCCTTTCCACTGAGTCCAGCTTGCTAATTCTAAATATATACTTTTTTCCCCAGTAAAAAATAAGTAAATAAATAGGGGCCAGGGAGATGGCTCAGTAGGATAAGTACTTGACTGGCAAACGCAAGGATCTGAGTTCAATCCCTGGTTCTGAAAAAAAAAAAAAAAAAGAATAAAAAAAATAAGTAAATAAATAAATGAACTAATACATTAGATTGAAACACATACAACTGCTGATATTTGTTTTGAATTTATAAAAATAACAAAGATTAACACAATGCTTTAGCAGTCCATTGCCTTAACCACTCGGCTACCTTGTCCCACACCAACACAATGCTTTAAAAGCCTGATCCAAGCATATTTTGGCTATAATAAACTTGTTGGAATTATAAAGATATGACATGTGCAAAGAAAAAGGATGAAGAAAGCTATATCATGCAAATATTAATCAAAAGAACACAGAAATAGCTTATAAATAACTGTAGAAATGGGGCTGGGGAGATAGCTCAGTAGAGTAAGTGCTTGCCTGGCAAGCACAGGGTCCTGAGTTCAATCCCCGGTACCACCAAAAACCCCCAAAACTGCAGAAAGCTTAGGTAAAACATTAGCAAATTGGAGGTAGCCATATAAAACCATATTCTATACCACATCACATAGAGATTTACTCCAGGAATGCAGTGGTGCTTCAAGATAAATATTATAGGATGATGTTAATTGATGCAAAAAAGTTTTGAAAAAATTCAGATTTCACTCAAAATAAAATCTCTCAGTAAGTGAGGGTTGAAGGATTTACTCCAACTTGATAAAGAACATCTGTTAAAAATCTACAGCTAAGCTCGTTCTTGGTGATGAAATACTGTTTCTGTAGGACTGGAGTCAAAACAAAGATGCCTGCTGCTACCACTCTTATTCAATACTAGAATTTCTGGGCATTGAGAAAAAGAAACTAAAGGCATACAGATGGGAAAGGAGGAAAGAAAATTATCTTTGAAAATGATAGAATTGCTTTATAGAAAATTCTAAGAAATCTACAACAACGCTATAAATGGGTTCAGCAAACTTTCATATACACATTTGTGAACTTCTCTACACCAATAGTGAATTTATGGAACACCAAAATTAACAATACACTGTTATTTATAGTCATTCAAAGAAAAAAAAGTAGCCAGGTGTAGTGGCACACATGCCTGTAATCTCTGCTCTGTAGCAGGCTGAAGTAGGAGAATCACAAGTTTGAGCCCAGGTTGGGCCACTTAAAAGCTTAGCAAGACCTTATATCAAAATTTAAAACATGGTCTTGGAATATATCTCAGTGCCAAGGTCCTGGGTAATCCACAATACCACAAAAACAACAAACAAACAAACAAGCTTAAATGTAAATATAACAAAATATAACTATGACTTATGGGCTGAAAAATATAAAACCTGATAGAAAACAACTTTTAGAGATCTAAATACATGGAGATATATATTATAGAAGTATGCAACATAATAAAGACCTAACAGTAAAAAAGTGCCAATTCTCCTGTTATGGTTTGTGTCTAGTTGTCCCCCTAAAGCCTCATGCACTTATGGGGTGGAGTTTGTGATTAGTTTATGATCCAGTGCTGGGATTATGGGTGTGAGTGCTTCATACAGCCTGGGGCAGATAGCCTGAATGCAACATAAGGGAGACAGACTTGCTCTCGGTAGCCATTGTTGCTGCTGCTCCTCCCTTTGCTCTTTGATGTTTTCCGCCACCACGAACTGCTGCCCTCTGCCATGTGCTACTCTGCCTTGGAGCCCGTTGAGTAGGGACTGAAAACTCCACTAACAGTGATCTAAATAAACCTTTCTTCCCTTAATTTTCAGTGTTGAATGTTTTGTCTCAGCAATGAAAGAAAAGTAACCATGACATCCTGAAACTGATATATAGGTTTTATACAATTTCTTCCAAATCTTAGTCAACTGTTGTAGCTATAGACAGTGGTATTCTGAAATTTAGATGCAAAAGAAATATAGTAGATAGAACAATTTTGAACAAGAAGAATACATGAGGAATCAGAAAATTTCATTTGAAGATTTATCGCACAGCTCCAGTAATCAAGATGGTGTGCTGTTGAAAGACACACATGTAGCTCAAAAAGCACAAGGCAGAATCCAGAAATAGTTCCACATGATTGTGATCCTGTTGGGACTTTTTTTGTTTTAATAAAGCTGTACATCTAGAATCAGAAAGCCCAGGTTTAGGTGCTAGGATTACCATTCATTTACTCTGTGGCCTTGGGACATGACTTCTTCCAGTTCCAAATCTCTTTGACTCTCTGGGTGGGTCTAAATCACTGTCTCAGTTTCCTTTTCTGTTTAGTGAGGGAAAGCCTGCTCTCTTTCTTAAAAGTCTCTATTTGAAAAGGGATGACAAAATGTCTTTCTCCTTTAAGACTTAGGAATCACACAGACAAAAAGTTATATTGCATTTATTGATATTAGTAATTCATCTTAGTACCAGGGGAACTTCACAGTATACACCCAAAGTCAAATGTCAAGAACTTTAGTGTAATTCATTAATTTCATTTCTTTCTTCATTCCTGGTTGACACCATTAATACTCCATTTGCCTCATTAATAGTGTGAGAAATGAGACTTAATTTCATGGAGGTGTTTTTAGAATTCTTAAAACTCAAAGCTCAGAGTTGATGTGACTAACTTCTGAGAATGTCCAGCACCAACAGATTTTATAACAATTTAAGAGAGGCTTAAAGATATAGAAATCCTGTTCTCCCATAAAATACTTCAGTTTGTATGGACAGGAAAGGTCTTTAAGCAATCCAAACTCTCCAAACAGCAGAAATTCAGGATAAGGGCTGTAGAGATAGCTAAGTGGCAAAAGCACCTGCCTGGCAGGCACAAGGTCCCGAATTTGATTCCACAGCACTGAAAAAATAAATAAATAAATAAAAAAAAGAAATTCAGGATAAGTGTATGTAAATTCATGTTGTATGGATTCTTCACAGCTTTGAAAACCATACAGTATAATACACGCACACACACACACACACACACCCTCAGCACCAGTGCCACCATATGTGATTACTACAATAAACAACCATAGTTAAAACCAAGCAAGAAAATTTGAAATCTGTAGGTGGAATAAAAACACATTTGAGGTGGGACATAGTGACTTTTCCCTCTCTAGTTCATAAGGCAGGATAGCAGAGTGCTTAGAAGAGCTGTCAGAGACAGACTGCTTGGTTCTAAACAATGTCATCTTTTGTTGCCTGTGATTCTAGTCATGTCATTTAACTATTTTGGGCCAAGATTTGCTCTTCAGTATCATTGAAATAATTGTAAGACATGTCTCATAGGATTGCTACGAGGACTTGGATAAGTCATTAATACTCAGTTTCTTATACCTGAAATACACTGAGAATAGAGTGCATGCATGAATACATACATTCCATTCAGATGATGTTTGGGTGAATGGACACTGCCTTAAAATAATGTCTCTGTGTGTCATGACATGGTGCTCTTGTCATACTGATTCCATTATTATTATTATTATTATTTTTTTTTTTGAAGAGATGCCAGAGAGTGATCTACCATTTAGTTTACGAGACTGAAAGGCATATTGGAGCTCTAGCGTAGAGGTCTGGGTCTGATCTCAGGGCTCCTGATGACAAGGTATAGATACATCAACTGGTGGCCTGGACCTCATTCTTACTGAAACAGATCTGGGAGATCTGGGAGATTCTTTGTGATTCTAGTAACCTAAAAGACAGTGTGTCCCATAGGTGAAGAAACTGTTTTATCAATACAAAAGCTAGTATTTATTGAGCACCCCTTCTGTAGCTGCCACTATTTTAAGTCCTGTGAACTAATCAATTCTTGCAGCAGTCCTCTAAGAAGGCCTTATCGTTTTCCCCATTTTGTATAGGAAAAAACTGAAACATAGAGGCTAAGTTATTTACTCAAGACATTGGTATGAAACGGCGGAGGTGGGACTCATACTCAGATGAACTCGGGTATACATGCACAAATTCTATGGCACACCAGACAGCTCTAGGCAAAGAAAAGGCATTGGGTCCTACTGATCTTGTTTTCCACACAAACCTGTATGAATATCTGGAGCTTCTAATACATCCTTAAAAAGTATGCATTATGCTTTTCTCTTTTTACTGAAATTGAACCCAGGGCTTTGCTGATGCTAGGCAAGTGCTCTACCATTGACATACATTTCCAGGCCTTCAAAAATAATTTTTTTTTGATACAGGGTCACCCTAGGTTGGCCAGGCTGGCCTTAAACTTGCAATCCTGAACTACAAGTATGTACTATTTCACTGAGAAGATATTTATCAATCTTGTTGTTATTCATGATAAAAATGCATTGAGTTGAATTGATTTCGGTATTCCAGGTTGGTAAGAGTATAGCAAAGTTGACATGTTAAGTTTTATTGTCTTTTGTTAATGTTATCTATATAAGATGGAGGTTTCACTTAGGGGCACAGGAAGGCTCCAGGTACAGCCAGAAATGGGAAGAGAAGACAGTAAGACCGCCAGGCTTTGGGCTGCTTTGGCCTCTCTGCCTGACCTATCTTCCCTTTACATCTGGTGAAGTCATCTCCTCATATTCCTAGGAGGTGGGTGGAGTGGCACCTGTCTGATTTCCCTCCAAGCTGCCCTAGAGGAAGAAAGAGAGGTCACTACCTGACGCAAGAATACTGGCAACTTAATTGCTCCTCTTTCTATGCCTCTTGGCCTTATTCGAAGCAACAAGTATGGCCACCATGGTGGTGAAATAGCACTGCTGCTCAGCTTGTTATCCCTGGCTTCTGTGAGTTCTACGCTACTTAGGCAGAGTCTCCCTAGCAATGCTGAAAGCTTGCTTATTATTTTAAGAAGGGACCAAAGAATGTTGGTGTGCTTTGAGGTTTTATTTTGGTTTTTAGCTTTTTATAAGTTATTGAAAGGGCATAATCTTCAGAAGTATTTTCCAAGTTGTTCAGAGAAAAAACTATGGCCTTAGAGCCCCTAACCTCCTGTGTACTAGTCCCAGGTTTGGCTGGAACCAAATCTGATACCTTAATGATGCTGTGACCTGTGTTCTCTTATGGCCAAGATTTCTAGTATTGATGGAGCAAATGAAAAAATGCAATCAACCTGGCCTAAGCCAGGTTGGGGATCCAGAGAGGGCTTGAATGCTAAGATTTTGACCACATGAGTTAGGGCTTCCACAGAGTCACACGCCTGACCTCTCTGAATAATGAGTATTTAAGGTACATGGACGCTGGGTGCTAATGGGACCATAGGTGGCTCATTCCTGTAGGTGTCCATTTGTATTTCGGCAAGACATGATGTAAGTAAGCATCTGGTGTTTTTACTCACAATCTTTTGAAACTTCAGTCCAACCTAATAAAAGTTTCTAGGCCAGCTCTGTCAAAAGGTGATTGATTTGGAAACTTTGAATGAGATTGGTTCAGGGGCTTTAGGTTATGCAAGTGGAGGGAAGGGGTCGAAAGAGTCTTTGCTCTGGACAGTCTCTAAGTGACTTTTACCAGGTACAATGTGGGAGTGTTTGTTCAGAATAAAGTAAGTGAGAATAACTCACTTTTCCAGCCCAAGCACCAGCATGCATAAATACATACGATTGTCTCTTCTGCTCAGTATGAGACTTCTTGGTCTTTTTTTCCCTTAGATTTACTATCAGTCCCAATCATAGAGAGCCTGGGTCTGGTGCTCACTATTTTCTGGGGAATTTGTTATGTGTTTTACACATACTAAATCATCTCATGTCAGGGAAGTACTGTGCGGGAAACATAATTGTTATACTTTAGTGATATGGCAGCTGAGGCATGGAAAGATTAAATATCCCCTCCAAGGTAAATAAGTGGCATAGTTGAGATTTGAGCACTGGCAGGCGTTGGCTCTAACCTCTAAATCTTATCCACAACATTACTTTAGCTCTATAAAATCCACCTGTTTATTGATTTTAAGCTGTGTTCATTGAAGGACATTTATACACAATCACTGTCAAGAATCTAAGCAAAGTGTGGGTTCTAAATTTGCCTGGAAAAGACCTTGTCTTGGCTCACTAAGGTGGGATATCCAGGGTCCATCAGTAGATGTGCAAGTCCCAAGTCTGTCCTGGGTTGAACTGAACTTTGCTTTTGCCAGAACATTGGTTGGAGACATTCCTGGGAAATTTCAAGGGGTAGCCAGCTTCCTATCTGTTCCTTGGTGCCTGCCACTTACTGCATGGCTGGGTCTTGCTGTAATGCTGGCCCTGCTCAGACTTTTGTCAATGGGTTGGTTCACAGGAGTGTGTCTCCACTGATGATGGCAATCTGGGCTCCTGGGTTCCCTTCATAGTATCTGGCCAGAAAATTGTGCACACTTTTGTTGTGTGACCCAAGATCCATAATTCAGACTGGTTTTCATGGGATGCCATTTTAGTGATCAGTATTGGCTTTGTATGTTACTTGTACAACCCTTCAGGCTGTGCGTCACAGTATGGCTCTGGTGCCAGTTGCTGTGTGGTCTACATTGACAGCCAGTAGCAAAGACTACACTAATGTCATGTAGTTGAATGTATGGAAACTCATGCAAACTCCCGTGGATATCTGTTTACTGGACTACATGTATTTCCAGTAAAATGCTGAGGATTATTTAAGTTTCCCCACAGCCCCATGTGGTGAGTGGCTATTAAACTCATTTTACAATTGAAGTAGTATAAACACAGACAGGGAAAATAACATGCCCTAGGTCATACAGTAAAAAACAGAGGAATTATTAAAACTTAGGTGGTTAACGTCCAACATTTGTGCTCCTGACCAACAAGCCAACTCACCTGTCCTCTGCCAGGTCCTCTAGGGAATAAAGTCATGAGTAACACAGGCTATCCTTCAAGCATTGTCTTGTGGGTCTTAGTTTCTTTTAAAGCTTTTGATAGCCTTTGCATTTATCTTAAGTGGAAGGACTATTAGAAAACAAAAGGTATCATACATACGTAATGCTTTAAGGTTTTGCTTCAGCTTAGTTTTCAAAGAGCTTACCAAGAACACGGAAGACTGGATACTGGGCCATTAGGGACAAAGCTTTAGTCCTAGCCTACCACGGAGCATTATGTAACAGAAGCAGCGCATGTGCAGCATGTGAGCTGGACACCTTCTGCATATTTTAGAATGTTTCCTTACTTTATTCTCTTGCCTGCTCCCTGGGAGCTGGACTGTGATTTCTCCATTTTGTAGAAGAGGAAGTTGAGGTTCAAAGTTGTTATGAAACCCACCCACAGTCACATAGCTCACAAGTGGTGGGGCTGTGTGGGAGCCCGGGCAGTCTGGCTCCAGGCTCCATGCTCTTAATTAACCACCACTCTAGGGTGGGAGGATCTCCGGGCTTGGGGTTAGGATACTCGAGCCAATAGCCAGAATGCACTGTGTGGGCTGCTGGTTGAAGGGGGCATGCCTCTGCTTGGGTTTTCATTCATTTTCATTCCAGAGCTATTTCTAAGAGACCTACTGTGTGCTGGGCATTGTTAGCACTGCTCACACTCTAGTGACTAGTACAGGCTTGTTCCGTGCTCTCCTAGAGTTTGTAGTTGAATTTTCAGTTTCCTCATCTATAGAACCAACATTAACATAAATGAATATTTTTCATCCTCTTGAAAATCCACGACTCTTTTGGCAGATACGGTTTTGATTTCCTTAATGTTCTTTGAAGTTTCCAAGTAAGTGACTTACCATGACTAAAAATAAATGAAATCAATTACAGTGTTGAGTAATTTTTGTTGAATCACAGGTCCTCCTCCCATTTCAGAGTGGGTTCTCCTATGTTGCTGACCCCCCAAGCCCGGGCATTCTTTCGGTTAAGAAACACTGGGATGGTATCCTCTCTGTAAAAACAAAGAGTTCTAGAGATCAATTTGTGGATTGCTCTGAACTGCCGGGGCTGTGTCTGTTTAATTTATATTCATTCTTTCACCAAGTTTTGGCTCTGGGGATTGTGCGGCAAATAAAACCTTACTCATTCGTTTTACTGAAAACCTCTTTCCCTCGTGGGCTTTGTTGGTGTGAGTCACGAGTGCTCTCATCAGCTGATCGCTTCCCCATCCTGTTTTGGAGGGAATAGCAAGGACATGCGTGAGGGCCTGACCCCACACGCACATAGGCACCTCACTTAGGGCCTTGTGAGTTAGATGAGCTTTTGGCTGCAGGAAAGTTCTGGGCTGATTTTATCCAAGAGTTTCTGGGGAAGGATGCTTTACGGACCTTTAAGAAGGAGCAACCAGCTTATAAATACTTCTGAGGACCTGGCATCGTCGGGAGGTCCGGCTTCTCTGTCGTGCTGTCTTGGGTGCACTGCGCGGGAGCTCATGCGGGCTCAGCGGTTCACCCGTGGGCTCTCGGAGCGGCCTCACCGAGCACAGTAAGCGAACATGGCGCACACTGTTCATGATACCACAGTTGCAGAGACCGTGGTTCTTCCAATCATTTCTTGAACACTTTATTTACTTTGGGTCCTAAAAAGAGTGAAAGATACTGAGAAAAATGAAATTTTAATCCACTCTGCGTTGATGCAGCTGCCCAGGTCCACACAGGGCTGACTAAAACCAGGATGAGGCTGTGAGCGAAACAGGGAAAGCTGTCACTGTCATGAGCTTCCACTTCCATGGGCCTACTATTACACATTGCTATTTTCAAAAACCCGCTGAAGGTTCTCAGGATCATCGCCTTAACCAGCTTGTGCACATAAGTGTATGGCTTTGCCCCTGTCACGTTTCTTAGTTTTTCTCCTTGCCCTCTCTTTGTTGTCTAATCCTTAAGTTCTCGCTTTCCTTTTAATGGTGTTATACCCTTCTATTTTTATTTCTTCTTTTGAGTTCTTACACTAGGGAGACTATATGATATTTATACATGTGGGTCTGGTTTATTTCACTTATGAATATATCTTCAAGTGGCATCCACCTAAATATGAAGGCTTCGAGTTTATCTTTCTTTATAGCTGAGTAATACTCCATTGGATAAAAATACCATGTCTTTTTCATCCATTCCTCAGGTGATGGGCATCTTGGTTGTTTCCAAGATTTGACTATCACAAATAGCAAGGGGCAACCGAACAGATGTGGAAAATATCAAGTGGTAATAAATGCACTGAAGTAATATTAGGGGGTAAAAGATTACAAAATAATAGAGATAGCATTTGTATACTGATTAGAATTGACTTTCTATGGGAGGACTGAAGAGCTAGTAAGGCAGTACTGAAGTAGAACCTTACTTATTTCTTTGTTTGTACTGGATCTTAACAACTGAGCTACATCTCCTGCTGTTTCAAATGTTTGAAAGTAGTTTTTATTTTTATTTTATGTATT
The DNA here is from genome assembly GCF_000260255.1 of Octodon degus. Classification (NCBI taxonomy): domain Eukaryota; kingdom Metazoa; phylum Chordata; class Mammalia; order Rodentia; family Octodontidae; genus Octodon; species Octodon degus. The sequence continues at coordinate 4,044,749 of NW_004524692.1, read as the reverse complement.
TTAGGACAGGGACTATAGGGTACACTATACAGATCATACTTGTAGTGATCCTCCTGTTTTCAGCCTTCCAAACAGTGGGATTACAGGCATGTGCCACCATGCCCAGTTTCAGTCACCATCTCAGTGTGCCCCAGAGGCAGGGCTGGCACAGCTGGGGATCAAACCCTGATCCCTGTGCCTGTCTAAGCAGGCACTCTAGTCTGCTGAGCTATTTGTCCAGCCCCTTATTTTTCATTTTTAGATAGGTCTCACTGTGTTGCTGAATTGCATGTGCTGGGCTGGAATTTGTGGTCCTCCTACTCAGCCTTCTACATGTTCTGGGATTACAGCTGTATGACACCATGCCAGGCTTTGAGTAGGAACTGCCTGAAGGGAGCGAGTGAGCCTGAGAGGTATGTGGGGGAGAGTGTTCCTGGCAGAAAGGACAAGAGAATCTGAAGGCCCAGTGGTGGCACTACCAGGTTCCAAGGCAAAAAACTAAAGCTCATTCTTGGTTTCTGTCTTTTGTCTTTACTCTGATATCTAAGGCAAGTCATGGTCCATTTGATTTCTTATCTAACCTCTCTTCATTGTCTGTCTTTCCTCCATCCCTATCATCACTGCAAATTAGGGCAATAATTTCTTAAATTCGCCTTCTCTTTTCCCATTTTTTCTTTTGAGATTTGAAGCTTACTAATCTGATCGCGCTACTTCTTTGCCTAAATCCCTCCATTGACTGTTTTGTGTTCAGATAAATGACCTGCCAGATTTCTGCTTTCCTCCCTGGTCTCATTCCTTCCTGCCATGCCTTATGGTATATGAGTGCTCAGGTCATATTAAAATGCTTTGGTGGGCCGGGGAGATAGCTCAGAGGGCTAAGTGCCTGCTTAGGCAAGTGCAGGGGACCGAGGATCCCTGGTACCACATGCTGTGCCAGCCCCATCCCTGGGCGTACTGAGCCAGGGACAAGTCCATGCGTGGTGGCCTGCACTTGTAATCCCAGTGCTGGGGAGGCTGAAAACAGGAGGATCACTATGAGTCTGACCTGCATAGTGAGACCCCGTACAAACAACAACAAAACAAAACAAAACACAACAAAATAAAACAATGACTTGGCTTCTCCTGATTCCATGGAGGCCCTGGACCCTGTGCTTGCCTACTTAGGTTTGATTCTGCCCACAGTGTTCTTTCTTCCACCTACCGATTTCATTCTTGCAAATACCTTAGGCCTCTCCTTAGCTGTTCATTTGGTCTTGGAAACATGTTGGCCCATCAGCCTTGGCCAGGTGTTCTCCCACGGGGCTCTGACAGCATCTCATGTTCCCCCCTCATTTTCCTCTTACATCATTCTACAATCAACTTTTATTTTTCTGAACGTCCCACCAGACTATAAGACAACAGGTGGGAAGTAAGGTCTGTTTATCTCATCAGTACTTAGCTCAGCTCCTGCCATTTAGAAACTGCTCAGTAAATGGTAAACAAATGAATATGTGTTAAACTAGATCTTTATGATATAGCCTAGAAATATTTTATTACTAACCGATGGAAATGTCATATGGCCCAAACAATACAATATTTATCAGCTCATGATAGCCAAACCAACTTTGTGTCTAAGTTTTTAATTCCTGGTAATTTTGAGTTTTGTGTATAATATGTATTCAAACACATACATATTATCTTTAAAATAATAATGTTACCTTATTTTGCTTAATCATATGTAAAATTTCAATTCATAAAACTTTGAATATATCTGTGAAAAAACTTCAAAAGTCAGGATCCAAATGTCTTATTCTGTTTGCAGAGCAATAAAATTATTGTGATTTATTTCTGGATTTCTAGAAAAAAATTCTAAAAGTTATTAGCTTTGTCAATCCTTTGGCATGCTGGGAAGATGCTCTTTCCAGTTTGCTACATCTTCTTCAATGGGAATGAAAGCATTTTACCCCATGGGAGGGAGGGAGGAAGGGAGGGAGAAAGGAAGGGAGGGAGAGAGAGACCAGAGAGATGGGGAAAGGTCTCAGGCACAGAGTATCAAAGTGAAAGATGATCCCTGTGGAAGAGCTGAGCAGAGACTTAAGATGGAGATAGAAGCTGGGTATGATGGTGCACATCTGTAATCCCAGCACTTGGGAGGCTGAGGCAGGAGGATCATCGTGAGTTCAAGGCCAGTCTGAGCTGCCTTGCAAGATCTTGTCTCAAACAAAGAGAAAGAAGAAAGAAAGAAAGAAAGAAAGAAAGAAAGAAAGAAAGAAAGAAAGAGGGAAAGAGGGCTGGAACTAGAAGTCTATCAGTTAAAATATTAGTTTGTATGGGGCGCTATGCCAGTTTTTTGAAGACCATTTTGTTAGGATTATTTGGAGAATTATTGATGTTTAAACATCATTAGGTACTCATAATCATCTCTGAGCTGATCACTGTGCCAGGCACTATCATAACAACTTTAAATAGATGATTTTATTTAATCTGATTTAACATCACTTGGGATTAGTACCCTCATCCCATTTTATAGATGAGCCATTTAAAGTTGAGGGAGGTTGAATGATTTTTCCTAGGTCACACAGCAGGTGGGTACAGCCTATCTAATAGTGGAGCTAAAAGTGCCTTGCTTTAGGTCATTGCTGTTGATTATGCACAGCACAAAGCCCTCACTGTGCTCCTGTGTTGGTTAAAGGGTGGTAGGGAAGCCATAGCAAATTCTGTGGGTTCAGCAGAGCATCTGACCTGTAGAAGACACTGAAACAACACCCTTTACAACAAATAATATAGAATAGGCTTCGCTGACCAAGGGGTCATAAAAGAAGCTCTCAAAATTGTGGGTGGAGCAGTTGACTCCTCTCTGAGCAGAGTTTGTTCTTGCCTAGAATCCTGACCCTGGAGAGAAGGGAGCAGAACAGCTGGCCTCTCCCCCTGCAGGGCCTGCAGCCTCTTGCTGGCCTCAGGCTCAGGGCTCCAGCCAAGGGTGTGTTTGCTTGGCTGTGACTCCTTCCTTCAGGTTCCCTCTCTGCGTGTCAGATTTCATGAGCTCTGGGGCTGAGTCTGCAGCAGTGCTCAGGATCCTGCTGGTTCCCGCCAGAGCCTCTGGCTTTAATCACTCCTCCTGGGCCAGAGCTGGGTGAGGATTTGAAAAGCCACACCGATTGGATGCACATTTAGTGGAGGCGATTGCTGGACAGGCACCTCACCAATCCCCAGCTTAAAATGAAGCTGACAGCTACACCCTCCTGGTTGGGACCCAAACCCCTGTCTTGTTGAGAGGGGCCCCTTCCTCCCTCTTCCCACCCACACCCTTGTGGCTTGTCCAGCTCCTCCTGCTGAAGGCAGGGGAAGCCATGTGCCCTAGCCTTCTTTCCTGTTGCAGAGCCTCCAGCCACCAGGCTCTTCTAGGATGGAAAGTCCTTATGTGTTGGACTATGTCCTTCCTGTGTTTGGGGCTCCAGATACACTGGGGCTCTCTGGGGCAGAGCTTGTCTAGAAAGTCCAAGGTTCAATCCTCATTGCAATCACAAAAGAATTACTTGAGATTCCAGAATCTCCTCCCCAGTATCTGAGCAGGGTCTCCGTGTCCAGCTGTCCAGAATCTCTACTTTTTTTTTTTTTTTTTTTTTTTTTATGAGCTGAATATATTTACTGGGGGAAAGAAAGCTCCTGTCTGAGAGAGGGATGGGCAGTGGGTTCCCCAAGTGGGTGATCCCCCCAGAATCTCTGCTTCTCACTGAGATTTCTCCTATACTGGAACTCCACCTCTCCTTGTGCCTCCATATCTCCTTTTCTGGGTGCCCCATTACCATTCTGTGTGGGTGGAGGCAGGCAGGGGTACAGATACCCTAAGTCAGATCTTATGAAGAAGAGTTGGCAGAAAAGTAATAACATATTTACAAGCAACTCTTTCTCCATTAATTTGTTTGTTGAACTTCATAGAATTCATGGCTAAGGATGATTGGCTAGACCACATGTTTATCAAAGAAGATGGATTTATGGTCAGTTTTCAAAAAGAACCAAAGACTGCCCCCAGCAGTGCACAGACAGCTCCAGCTGTTGGAGCCAGAGTGGTCTCCTGGGCAGGCCATAAAATTCTGGTCAGAATGATATAGGGGAATGAAACTCCCAATCTGAAAGGTACCTGGGACAAGTTCATGTTCTCTAAACCTGAAGAATGAATTTTAGGAACAAACAGAGGTTAAGAGCAGAATATTTATTGAGGGAAAGACAGCTTCTGTATGAGAGAGAGGGACAGAAATGGGACCTGAGTGGATTGTCTCCCAGAAGCTGTCTCTTCCAGAGACTTTTATAAAGTAAAATCATGTGGTGGTGGTGGTGGTGGAGTGTCTAAGGTGGAGAACATGGGAACTCGCTCAGGTGGGCATGAGGTGGAACAAAACTATTGTCAACCAATGAGATTACAAGCGACATTGCTCAGGTAAAATTTATTAAATCCAGGACTGAATGGGGAAGTGAGTCACATAGCAAGTGGGCATGAATATGGGACAGGAGTTTATCTGGTAGCCAGCCAGTAGCAGTTGGCTTAGTGACTTCCTGGCTTCCTTAAGGTGATGATCAATCCTGGATGCTTATCTTTAAGGAGATAAGCGTTTGTTCGATCCTTGGTCTTTAGGTCTGGCCCACAGCAAAAGATTCCATGTCACAATTGCAATGCATCCTGTTTTTAGTGCTATCTCCTTGAGGGCCTGGCCCTCTGACTGCCTATAATATTTCTATCTAATTTAGCTACTTACAACACTAAGAACTCCTTGGCAGGCAGAATAGAGGCTGAAGCATTTTACACAGTCATTTGCTTAAAGTTGAAGGATCCTAACACATTTAAAACAAATGTAGGTTAGACATTTTTGGAGAAATATGTTGCAGGAGGCGATTGAACCTGACAACTTTGCATGCTGACCTGGACTGCTTCTTGTTAGCACAAAGGAGTGAGCCTTTTTGTTTGTGTTTAGTATGTTTGTTTTTGCTGCCAGGGTGTGTAATGTCATGATTATTTATATGTATGAGCCCTAACTATGTCCTAGGGAGCCAGAGCATGTTTACTATGAAGTGACATTAGCCCCAGTTGCTTAAGCAGCTCCAGTTGTAATAATAACTAAGACTCGATGCCAAGTTCTGTTCTAAGTATTAATTCATCTACTCCTTGTGCTAATCATCTGGGCAGTGCTGCTGTGAGCAGCCCATTTTCAGATCAGAAAACTGAGAACTAGATGTCTAGTCACTTTATTAAAATCACACAGAAGTAAGAATTGAGAGTGAAAACCAGTTACTCTAGATCCAAAGTCTATGTTGCCACATAATTGATAAGGTTGTTGAAGGTGTGACCCTGCAGGTTTAGATGGGAACAAACATGCCAGATATAAACAAAAAAGCCCACTCCTTTGTGCTAATAAGAAGCAGTCCAGGTTAGTGTGCAGAGTTGTCAGGTTTAATCTCTTGCTGGACCCTATTTCTCCAAGAATATCCAGTCCTACATTTGTTTTAAATGTGTTTGGGATCTTTCAATGTTAAGCAAATGGATATCTAGGTGGGGTTAATCCATTCTAATCCTCGGACCTGGAGGCCTTGATAATAGTGACAGTAACTGCCAATAGAAGACACCTGAACGAAACCGAGTTTAGCATTTGCCAATTTGTTGGTCACCAAGGTCTGCAATGGATCTGCTTTTTCGTTTGCACTAGAATGATCTTCTTAGTATTCTTTGCTGAATGAAATTGGATACTGGAACTGAGTAGGGTGAGACTGAGAAAGTAGGGTAATTGAGAGGGGAAGAAGATTGTGTGTTGAGGTTCAGTGGGGTACTGCGTCCAAGCAGCACAGTAAAAAGAGTCAGGGGCTGGAGAGGTAGCTCCGTGGCATAAGAGCCTGTTTGGAAAGCACAAGGTCCTGAGTTCAATCCCTGGTACTGAGAAAAATAAAAGAAGAGAAAGAGTCCTCAGAAGCTGCCCAAGTAGATGCTCTTCTTCTCAGAGTGGGAGCACCCCTTGTGGTGTGCCCACTTGTAGTGCCCCTGAAATCAGAGGACAGACCTCTTGTGCTCTTTCAAGTTGTGCATTCTCTCTCTCTACTTTTGCTCCCCAGTAGCACTCATTCAGCAAATGGTGCTTGACCTGTCCTGCACTGCGAACCCAGACTTCTGTGAAAAACTTATTCTAGGACGTCTTCTTTCAGGGCATTGCTGACTTCCATGATATTATTTTTTAGAGGCGGTACAGTAGTTCGATTGTACCCAGAGTCTTTGGACTGAACATCTTACCACATTTAAAAAATTTTGAGATAGAGTCTTGCTAAGTTACTAAATTGCCCAATGTGGGCCCAATCTTGTGGCCCTCCTGTCCTGGCCCCCCAGAGTAGCGGGATTATGGGTGTGTGCCACGATATCTAACTTGATTTTGAAGAGTATGGACTGTTATTGCAGTCCAGTTCGAAGCTAAGTGTGGTTATATACTTATTAGTGGTGGGGAGATATCATTGTGCTATTCTCTATTTCTTGTTTGATTTAAACTGAGAGAAAATAAAAAGCAGTACATTTGACTTCTTTTAATTCATTTTTATTTCCTTTCCATAGGAATGATTCATTATTTCTATAATTTCCATTGAATTTAAGAGATAACCCAATTTTATTTGCATAGACTATAGACACAAAATTAGAGCTAAATTTGTATGGTAAAATTCTTGGACATAAATGGCAAGATTTTCAGTTTTGCACATCAATAGTTTAGATAACTCTCAGAGTGCTTCCTCCTAATTCACTTCTAGTCTCACCTGTAAATTTATATCAGTTGACATGAGATTCAGGAAAGTGAAACACACTTTCTAATTATAATCAGAAGCATCTGCAACTGTATTTGCAAACAAAAGTCGCTACTCATGTGGAAGCCTCTTTAAACAGTCACGAACCACACTGAAGAGGGCACCTGTCACACCAGCAGTGGTCATGACTTTACCTCAGTCTATCTCTTGCCATGTTTATTTCTAATATTGCGGTGTTCTAACTACATGGTTTGATGTCTTGTTCTCAACTTTTTCTCACTCTTCACTTGATGTTTAGCAGTAATATCCTGGTTTCTTTTTTTCTTCTTTTGTATTTTAGGCAAGAGTCTACAGGGTGTTCAGGTTCTCACTACTAGATTGGACTCGCAGTGATCTGCCTGTTTACAGCCTCCTAAGAGCTGGGTTACAGGCATGTGTCACCGCACCCAGTCTTAATTGCCATCTCAGTGTACCTGGGGGTGGCGGCAGGCCTGGGGATTGAACCTCCAGCCTCTGTGCCTGCCTGCAGGCACTTTAACCTGCTGAGCTGTTTGGCCTGCCCTAATATCCTGGTTTCTGCTGGCCAGATCATCTTCTATTTTTGGTAAATTTGTTCCTTAAGCCCTAGAATCCACACCCAGGATCAGCATCTTATGAGCACTATGCCTATTGGTCTACTGTGAACCCTGTGAGAATCACTTCCATATGCTGTATCCCTTCGTCAGGGGGCTGGGTCAAGGTCAACAACAACTCATTTGACTGCTGTCTTGATAGTTTGGGCCTGGGGGACTATTTTGTTCTCAGGAGATCGGAGACTCTGGGACTCCAAGAAAGAGCTGGGGTCTCAGAATTCTTATTACATGATTTCAGCTTTACACTCTTGGTGTGCACATAAACTGCTACAGAGAGGAACTATTTGCATGGAAGCATGAACTTTCTGGGGTTGGATCATTTTTTAATGAAACATGTTAATGTATATTTTAGAAGCAGTGGAACTCAATGACTCTACCATTGGCATTTGGGGTTATGTGAAGCCATTGGAGTTAATTATTGATAAAGAAAAAAGCTGTAAAGCATTACTCAGGATCATTAAGCTGTGTAGGGCACCATGGGACACAGATCAAGGCCTCCAAAAGCCTATAGCTTCTGATAGGGGCAGAATAGAGCTCTATGCTGTGCAGTTAAGCCTTTTCCCTCTTCTCTTACATAGGTTGCAGAGAAATGCAACAGGAGAAACACCGAGCAGTGTTGGTTTACATTTCAGTGGTATTCAAGACCTTAATAAATAATTTAGGATGTGAGGAGATGTGGACTTGGGAAGAGAAACTAAAAAGCTAAGGTAACTTATCAATGTATGTTCATAGACTAAAATCCTTCAGTAACAAAATGAAGATTTTGTAGATCACAGTGGATCAGCTGATTTCATCCAGTAAGTGATATTAAGTAGTTTGAGCATTTTCTCATGGAACTGATTCATTATTGTCCTTCAGATCTCATCTCACTGCTGACTGAAGTTCGAAGATGCGGCAGATAATTTAACTACAGTAGAGTATAGCATACATGACCTGGCATTCCAGTTTAGCCATAGAATCTGGGCCAGATGACCTGTGCAGAAAAAGAAGAAAATAATGACCAGCTGTGGCATCTGCTTGTGTATGAGCATGTGAGCATTGATTTCTCCATAAGTCCTATGGCCCTTGGCTAGAAGCCTTATCTTATGGGTCTTTACATTGGTGTCAATATAAGTAAAGTAGTCTCTCCACTCAAAGGCACCTGTGTCTGGTATCAGGTTGAGTTTTGATTACCCTAGTTCTGCACTCCGATAGACACATCAATTGCTAACACTGAGGTGGAGTTTAGAAGTGATGTATTCTAATACCCTGCATAGAGAAGTCTCCTTCTAAAATCCCCTGGATCAAAAGTTTATTTAGCCTCTATTGGAATACTTCCGGCAATGCGGAGCATGAACTCTCACAGAGAAGCACATTCTATTTTTGGATGCTTTTAATTTTCGGGATGTTCCTCTTCATTTTCTGTAACTTCTTTAGTACTAGTTTTGGATTTGTATTTGTACCATCTGAGTCCCTTCAGGACAGTGAGGCATATAACTGAAGAGCAAGTTCTCACGCAGCCTTCCCTCCCTGAGAAAGCCTCTTAGTGAGCTCTCTCATTTCCCTGTCAGGATCTTTCTCCTCACTACTTCCCCCTTTCCACCGAAGCCCTGCTAAGCTCCCTGGACTTTATGGTCCTAGAAGCACAGCTTCTTTGTCACAACGTCCAATTCCCTCTCCCTCAGAAGAGTCTTATTTTATTTGCACAGCATGAGGTTGATTTCTTTCTCCTTTTTGCCTTTTTCCCCCGGCAATCTCATTGTGCAATATTATTCTTTTTAAAGTACTGAATTATATACCTTATTTTTGCTTTTAGCAATTATTTTCAGGCTACTTCTCTTCTTAAAATATTTCATTCTTAAGAGATTTTTAACTTCCCCTGTCAGGTGAGAATAAAAGATACTCTTTTAGTCCTTGTACTTTCTCTTCCATTGTATTATATGTAGACAACTTAAACTTATAGCCCATGGAGGAGTTTATAAAGACTAAGAATGCAGTGCAGTGCTCACTCTCATTCAGGCTTATGTTGTGTGACTATTATCAGCTGAACTAGATTCATGGGCGTGACCCTGAGTATAAATTCTACATTGAATATCACACCTGCAGTGTCTGCAGAAGTGATCCCAAGTCACTTCTCATGCACTTTAAATTATTCCAGCTTAGTTGGATCTCATTCTCCTGATGGCTATAGCATTTTTTGTTTGGCTCCATAAGATTCAGTCACGTACGTTTGCTAATGTTTATTGTCCAGAAGGAACAAAATGGAAGACTGTGTGTGTCCTTAACCTTTGTTTTATAGGTTAAGAAACAGGATCTCAGGGATAATATTTGGCTGACCCAAAGCTACACCACTAGTTGTTAACATAAGTTTAGGGAAGAATTGGTCATGTGTCTTGTTGCCAGGCAAAAAATGTCAGATGTTCTTTCCACTAAACCACTCAGTTAGCTAAATTTATTTTTAATGAAGAGACTTAAAATGTCACCCTTCTGATTCCCTCTCTTTTTCTCCCCACATTGTTTTTCTTTTTATCCTCTATCTCACCTGGGGCATTGATATATCATAAGTTTTCAATATATGATGGATGATGAGCACTTACAGCCATTTTTCCCTTTAGAGAGTTGGAAAGATGCTTAAGAAGAAAATACTAAATTGAGGAATAAGGAATAAAACAGAACTAGGGAACACTTACTTTCAAGACAACAATATACAATATAACAACCATTGTTAGTTCCTATCATTATGTTTAGTGAAATTCTATATCTTTTCTTTTCTTCGGGGGGGGGGGGCGAATCCTGGTGCCAGAATGGCATGTGGTACTGGGGATTGAACTAGGGACCTTGCGCTGGCCAGGCAGGCGTTATGTGCTGAGCTACCTCCACATCCCTCTATATTGTTTCTAATTTTTTTTGCTACTTTTTGTATCTTTTTAAAAATAAAAAATAGGACTATAATGTCATGCAGTATCCAAAGGAAATGAAATTAGTGTGTCAAAAAGATATATATGCTCCCATATTAGCAGTGGTATACACAAGTGTTGGCACATGGAATCAACATGAGTGCTTACTAACAAAGAAATGGATAAAGAAAGCACAGGTCAGGTACACAAGGGAATAGCATTCAGCTTTTGAAACAAAGAAAGCCTTGCCATTTGTAACAGTATGGGTGAAGCCGAAGGACACTGTGTTCAGTGGAATAGGTCAGATACAGAGAGACAGACACTGCATGATCTCACTTATGTGTAGAAGCAGAAAGGTTGAAGCTGAGAGTGACACTGTGGTCAAAGAATCTGAGGGAAAGGAGGTGTTGAACCATGTTGGTCAAAGTAGGATGTGGGTATCCATTTCACTTAAAAGGTAAAGCATTTCTGTTAAACACTAGTATCTTCAAAAGATCAATTGTACAGTGTGGTGATTGTGATTAAAAGCAATGTACTGTATTTATAAGTCTCACTAGCAGAGTAGATTTTAAGTATTGTTACCTTGAAAATGACAAATGTGTGAAGTAATGGGAGTCATATCTTGAGAGACAGAGGCTGTAATGTTTGTTTGGAGACATGACATGATGACTAAATCATCATGGGTGTGCCATAATGTCTACAAACGCTGTCTTGATCTCAGTGAATTTATAATGAAACAGAATAGTTGAGGGCTAGGGAGATAGCTCAGTGGCCTAAGTGCCTGCCTGACAAGGGCAAGGTCCAACGTTTGATCCCCAGTACCAAAAAAAAAAAAAAAAAAAAAAAAAAAGAAAGAAAGTTGAGACTATTAAATGAGATAAAATAGAGGCAAGACTATAAAAACTATATGGAAAAAAATTAAGTTCTAGTTCAAAAGCACTTAGTCTACACCAACAAGGAGTGCAGAGAAGGGAAAGTAACCTCGAGCCTGCTGCTAGGCTGTTGTTCTTGTTGGCAGAAGGATGCCTGTGAAGAAGTCGGGGAAGCTGGATGGAAAATGAGAAGCAAGCTTGGTTCACTGTGGTACTGTTCCTCTACATACCCCAGTTGTATGTGGCAGCAGCCTGCAAGCTTATGATCAGCAGATGTTCCTGAGACAGAAGAGATTAAGAATACAAAAAAAGCAACAAAACTTTATGAGCCCCTACTGTACACTAATTCAACAAATATTTCCAGATCATCTGATCTGTGACAAGCACTGAACAACATTAGGTGTTAGGGGCTCATGGAAAATTAAGAGAAATAATATCTCTAACTTTACAGAGTGTAAATTCAAGTGCAGGTCAAACATTGTGCTGGGAATTCTACAAAACTATTCCACCGGGGAGGAGCTGAAGTGATGTAATCTCTTATTCAGGTATTGCAGGTTCTGGTTTTCTTACTTGGTAGATTTTCCTGGTAGCTCCTCCCCTTCCACCTAACTTCTGCCTTTTCCTAATTCTGTCTTTCCCAAGCTACTGTGAACATGCAGGAATCTTCATGACATTGGTAATTCCATAACTCATTAATCCTATTCCTCTGTCCACATTTACAGTAAATACTGAGCTGGATTCTGGCCAAATAAGTTCAGTTCTTCATTTGACTTTAGACCTTCCAGTTCCCTTTAAAAACTCTGACTCACATGATGATTGGGAAGACTTTTCCTGCAAACAATATAAGTTTAGGAAATAATTGCTCACATATATTGCTGCCAAGCAAAAATTCCTGGCCAATCTATCAATCTCCTATTCTAGCGGAGGTGCCATGCATTATGGGGCTCAGGGCGTGGATGTAGGGCATGCTGTAGAGAAGCATCTCCCTGCCCTACTCCCTACATATGCCAAGATGGGTACTCACTGTGTCCCCTAGTCACCAGGGAAGGCCTCATAACTGTGAACCCCAGCAGCCTGAGAGTCGTGGAGAGAGGAGATGCCCACCCAATGAGGCTGCACACATGAGCTTCTTTGTTGCCTGAGTCAAGAACTGCTTAATGCACGTGCCCTTCAGCCTAACTGGACGCCCATCACTACCAAATAGCTACTCATTTCTTTCAGCTGCCATAACAAAATACTACTATCTCTGTGGCTTATAAGCCATAGAAATTTGTTTCTCACAATTCTGGAGGCTGGGAAGTCCAAGACTGAAGTGTGAGCACCTTGGGATGTCTGATGAGGGTTTGCTTCCTCATCTGTAGGGGGCACCCTCTTGTGTCCCTGTGATGGGACAGGGGTTGAAATTTCTAAAGGCTTTGTAAGGGAATAAGGTAGTGCCCTCTTTTAGGAAGGCAACAAAAGAGGACCTCCCTCCCACAACCTAATCACTTGACCACAACTTTGCCTCCTGTTGCCATCACACTGGGGAGGGGGGCAGAATTTCAACGCAGAAAGTTTGGGAAGGAGATAAACATGCAGACCATGGAACTGTCTGCTGTGGCCTCTCAGAAGTCATGGGCCATTTTACAGAATTAACTTACTAAGGACTCTCTCTAGTTGACTAAACAGCACAGCTCTTGCTCTGGGAGTTGTTGTAGGGTCTGCCAGATTCCCCTGTATATCTTCTCTTTGGTTTTGGGGCCAACATTGTGGGAGAAAATCTGTGGCTCCAGTCCTTTCCCCAGGCCACTGGTTCCTTCTCTTCTGATTCATGCTTGTTGTTCTGCTTTGAAGATGCCTCCAGGACCCAGAGGGAGACCTTTGGCTGGACTCCTCTGGCTCTCCCTGGGGTGAGATTGTGGTTCCTGCAGCCTCAGGCTTGGCTTCAGCTCCTCCCCAGTGGCGCTGGGACACAGAGCTCCAATCTGACTCCAGCCAGCCTCTCTGTCCCAGTGTGACCTCGTGGGCTGTCCTGCTGACTGCCTTTAGGAGGCCCTGCCATTGGTGATTTTTATTCCACATGTGAGCTGCTGGGCTCCTCAAAGGGACTGGGTGGGCTTCTCTTGCCATCTCTGCCCCAGACTTGGTCTCACCACCCTCTCCTCTGTGGTTTGGATGAGGAACCATGATGACCTCGGGCTGCCCTTGGAGATACTCTTGGATAGTGAAGGCAGCCAAAGCTCTCATTACGGTAATCTAGCATGTGCCTGGGCTGGACCATGGTTCAGTTCTGCTGTGTTGTGGTGAGTCCTGGAGGATGTTGGCAGCAATGGTTGACAGATTTTACAGAGCCGGGTCCTGAGCCCTGGGGACTCCTCTACCCTCATTTATCACTGCCTCACCTTTGAATGAAGAGGGCACTGAATCAGGTCAGGGTCAAGAAAGAGGCTGGCTGCAGGGGGATTTGTGGCACAGTTGGGACTAGAACTCAGGTTCAGAGCCAGTTTGTTGGCCCTGGTGCCATCTTTGCTTTTGCTCCCCTCACTTGTTCAACATCCTCCTGCAGCTTTGAACCAAGTGAACATTTGTACAAAGCTTAGCACACAGCCTGGTGCATGAGAAATGCTCTGTAAATATCCATCATTGCTCTCAGAAGACCTCAGAGATAAAAACTATTCTTGCTTGTCAGGCTCTCGTAGTCTTGTTGTGGAGAGGGAGTCTCACACACAGAGATAAAGATGGTGAAGGATCCACATAAGTCCCTACAGGATTAGTTACTAAATTGAAAAGTGTCACTTCAGTGTGGCCAGTGAGACAGGAGATTGATTGTTGTGATATGCGAGGTGTGCCATGGAGGAGGGAAAAGCCTAATGGAGCGGGCCTGTGCTTTCCGTCTTCTTGATGCATAGCCGTAAGTTAGAAAGTCAATAACTACTTCTAGACTCCACAGGATACCAAGGCCAACCTTCCTTCTGCCTGACACACCACTGATTATCATCAGACTCTGTTCTCTGCTCTCAGAATCTAAAGACCCTGGTGCAGCCCCTCACATTAGGAGCTCACAGCCTTGCCAGGGAAATGGCACGCAGAAAGGTCCTACCACTACCGAGTGCTGCATCAGAAAACGTGTGTATTCCCGAAGCAATCATCTGAGTCCAAAGATGAGTGAGACGAATCAGATAGGATCTTAGAATATGAGTTTGGAGGGAATCATGGGTTTACCTGGTGAAAGAGGCAACTCAAAGTCATCCAACTCTTGTCCAAGAGGACTGGAATATGTATGTCTTTCTGCAGGAGAGATGCTGTCTGTTGGTGAGAGACTAGACCTTACCAAGAGCATTCTGAGGCTGTCTTAAAAAGCCTCTGAAGCCCGCACTGGGCAGGCTGTTGCTCTCCTACTTAGCCCTGGCAATGTGGTGGCTGTCAGTTGGGCTAAGAAATGGAAAGGTGTGGGCTTGCAGGATGGAGAGAGGGGAGTCCTCATTCATTAAGAGTAGGTACTAGGCGCTGCGGATCAAGGGGAAAGTTTCTTTTTTTAACTTCTTTGGCAGAACTGGGGATTGAACTCAGGTCCTTGAGCTTGCCAGGGAAGCACTTATTCCATGGAGCTATCTCCCCGGCCCTCTTCTTCTTCTTTCTTTCTTTCTTCTTCTTCTTCTTCTTCCTCTTCTTCCTCTTCTTCTTCTTCTTCTTCTTCTTCTTCTTCTTCTTCTTCTTCTTCTTCTTCTTCTTCTTCTTCTTCTTCTTCTTCTT
>NW_004524692.1:4003945-4029378 GCF_000260255.1 Octodon degus | reverse complement strand
CTTCTTCTTCTTCTTCTTCTTCTTCTTCTTCTTCTTCTTCTTCTTCTTCTTCTTCTTCTTCTTCTTCTTCTTCTTCTTCTTCTTCTTCTTTTTGCAGTACCAAGGATCGAACTCGGGATCTTGCACTTGCCAGACTGGTGCTTAGCTGACCTATATCCCTGGCCCCAAGGGGAAATTTCTGAAAGCCCCAAATACTTAATCATCTTACACAAATTTATACTTTCTGAACTGAAGAAAATGTCCATCCAGTGCTGTGAGGAGTATCGAATGAAAAAGGTCAGATAATGAAATTCTGTTGACCAGTGATGTCATAGCATTATTTTGGCAAGGATTGCCCAAACTGAGGGACTAAAGGAAAGACCTGATTAGAAAGAGAAGGTCCCAGGGGCCCAAGGCAGTGTGAAAAAGGTCAGAAGCTGCTTTCAGAATTACCACTGAGCTCTCAAGAGAAAGATGTCTTAGACACTGTCTTCAAACTCTCTTCCTGAGTTAAAGAGAGACCTGTAATTCCTGGCCACAGTCATTTTCCACTTGACTCCGCCACCATGTGGCCCAATTCTTTCTTCTTAGCTCTGAGGCAGTGCATGTATTGGTGATGAATTAAAAATGAGGCAGTATTCCACAACAAATCCTTCAGCTTGTAGGAGGCTGTGCTTTACCTGAGGAACTTGTTTAGCCTCTGTCTCTGTCTCTGTCTCTGTCTCTGTCTCTGTCTGTCTGTCTGTCTGTCTGTCTGTCTGTCTGTCTGTCTCTGTCTCTCTGTCTCTCTCGTTCTGTCTGTCTGTCTGTCTGTCTGTCTGTCTGTCTGTCTCTCCCTCTCCCTCTCTTTTTACAATCCTCGTGGTTGAACTCAGGACCTTATGCTTGGCAGGCAGGCACTTATGCAACTGAGCTATCTCCCTGGCCCTTGACTTATTTCTTGTTGTTTAATAAAAGTGCAAGTGATTTAAAACAACCAATAATCTCTGCAGTTTTTGAAATTTTATCTTATTTTATTTTTTTGTATTTTAGGGAAGGGTCTACAGGGTGTTCAGGGTCTCACTTTTAGTTTGGACTTGTGATCTGCCCATTTACAGCCTCTCAAGAGCTGGGATTACAGGCGTGGGCCACCATGCCCAGCCTCATTGCTGCTTTAGTGTGCAGGCCTGAGGGTGGGGCCTGCATGGCAAGCCTGGGGATCGAAACTCTGGCCCCTGCACCTGCTTGCAAGTGCTTTAATCCGCTGAGCTATTTGGCTGGCCCAAATCTTTTTTTTTTTTAATTTTAAAGAAAATAAAAATAAAACAAATCTTCAAAACAGGCTCATATGAGAGTAACAATAATTAATGCATTACATACTGTTATCTTCATAGTAGTTACCCAGAGTACAGGAATTAAATATTGTCCAGACAATATCAGCACAAACCTTTCTTTTCAGTGAACTAAGAGACACCAGCTACGTAGCTACCATAATTTTCTTGTGTGTGCATATATATCCTTCGTGAATGAGCCATACTCCATTAGAGTATACATTAGAGTAACCACTGTGGAAATCAGTGTGGAGATTCCTCAGAAAACTAGCCTTGTAGCTGCCATTGGACCCAGCTGTTGCCCTTCTGGGTATCTTCCCAGAAGAACTGAAAAACATCACACCACCGTGATACACGTGCACCCACGTTTATAGCAGCACAATTTGTAATAGCTACATTTTGGAAATAACTATAGCAAAATGAATAGCAAAATAACTGATCCAAATAACTGAGGATCAGCTGAGTAATAGATACAAATGATGTGGTTGCTTTTAAAGATAAATTCTTATTAGTAACTTTTCAGGCTTCCACGATGTCTGATGATGTCCGGGCTCCACAGGGCTGCTCTTACCTGTCATGCAGCTGCAGAGAGTAGCTGGGCTGCAGTCACCTGAAGGGCATCTCCACTCATGAGTGTGAGAGCAGATTCTGCCGTCTGCTGTGATCCATCCACCAGAACACCTCCTTGGGATTTGTCCGCGTGGTCTCAGCACCGTTGTGGTTTGGTGGCTGGGTTTAAAGCAACAATCGTAGGAGACAGAAAAGGGAAGAAGTGTAATGCCTTTTGAGAACATAGGGTCTGAAGTTTCACTGCTTTTGCTCCATTCATTTTGCTAAAGATGTGTCAGCTAAATCTGTATCCAAAGGGAAAATCATTAGACACCAGCACTTTATGGGAGAGTGTCCAAAAAGTCTGTGGATACACTTGAAACCACTGTAAGAATTTTCCAACTAACTTCACTCTTAGAGAAAGTAAGTAGTTGTGTGAGACAGACAAGACCTGAAGATGGTGTGCATGGCTCTGAATTTTGGAAGGAAAAACAGGTGTACCAGGAAATTCAGAATGATAAAAGAATGTTTTCTAGAACAGATGAATGAAGACTTCCCTGACTCTGACTTCTTGTTGCCCCTGTAGAAGTCATCAGATCTTACGGTTGCCTGATTTTCTTCACCTTCTAAGTGAAGCAGTCTTAGATACCTTCAGGCTTTCACTATTGTGGTCTTACAATTTTGAGGACCAGTCAAAATTTCCCAGGTGTCACAGGGAAAGAAACCAAGAGAAGCTGGTAAGGAGAAACACTCATGTGCAAGATGATGTCTAATTGCTTGGAGGTCAGAGTTGGGAGGAAGTAGAAGATGTGAATGAAGAGTGAGGACTTGCTGGGCCTTGGTGAGGTCCTACCCAAGTTCTTGGCAGGCCAGTGGGGACTGGATGGGGGAGTTTCTTTGTGTTTGGAAAAAGTTCCACCATCACTTTTTATTTATATCCCTCCCTGCTTCAGATAGTCACATGAAAACATTAGACTTGACATTCTTAATGACTTAATACTCAAAACAGGTGAATGAAGTCACACAGTTGATGTTTGGTGGTGACTTTGTTCTACCCTGAAAGGGTGGAGGGTTTCCTGTGATGGAGTTTCCATTACTTAGCATCTCTGTTCTTAATAGGAGAGTTGGAGAATAAGGAAACTATGGCTCTTTCTCTTCCTCACCTTTTTAAAAAAACTCAAGTTGTCTCCATTGTATAGATGAAGACAGAGGTGAGAGAAAGCAAAGTGGCCTTCAAGCAAAGGTAGAGCAGAATTTGGTATTGCATCCCACTCTAAGGGGTGTGGGTGACCTAGGTCACCTGGGGGCACACCCTGTGCCCTCAAATACTTGTCATGGGGCATTCTGAACCGTTGGCTTAGCAGTAAAGAGTGATATCTAGAGAAGAACAAGGCTGGGACTCCCAGAGGAAAACCTCGGGTTGAGGCAGATTCAGCAAGTCCTCAGGAATCAAGTTAAAACACCAGATTGTTTGGGATGGTTTTGTTGCTTGTGCACATATGTGTGTTTGGGGCCCCACCTCTTGCCAAACCAAGGTCACTTCTGCATATTTGTTTGCTGAATATAAAATACTCCAAGGAGTGTGCCTCATACTTATTGAATCTGAAATGAAAATGACTCAGCAGAGAAGAAAAACAAGTTTCAAATGCCTGAAATGGATCCTGGATTAAATATATGTGGCCCTAGAGCACGTGCGGCATTGTTTCCTCACAAAACCCTTACCTGGCACACACATAAATGTTAACACCCCCCCCCCACACACACACACATAAGTGCACACAGCGAAAATCGGTAGGACAGTTTCAATAATTAACACATTGCATACATTCTTCTTAGTGGTTAATTGCTGTACAAGATGTGGAACTGATATCCTATTTACAAACACCAAGTCCCTTTATCTCATTTTACCTCCTACTGTAGCCTTTCCAAGGTCTGCCCTTTCCTGCAGGAGAGGCCTGCACGGTGGAGCTACAGCTGCAGGAATAGCTGACTTTCCAGGAGGCCAGCACTTCTTTTCTGGTTCATGTTTCAGCCTTAGTGTCCAGATCTCTGAAGACACTTTGAATTTTTATTTTTCAGTTAAGTTAGTCACCTCAGACTGTCCTTAGCTTTTGGATCTGGGAAAATACTACTGTTTGGGAAGGATGGCCCTTTGTTAAATTAGATGTGCCCTACTTTGTACACAGCCATATTCCTGAAATGTATATAAACTCAGCTTTTGTACATTGAATCATTTGTTGAAGGCATGGAAAGCATTTGCTATTTAAAGGCCCCCAGCACTACATTCTTTTGTAAAGTGAAGAGCATTTTGTAATATGACTACTAACTCAGTGATTTATGAGACTGGTAAGTAGATGGAACATTTTTGTATACTGAATGTTATTTCGAATGTACTGTGTGGGATTTGTTATTCAGAGTCACCCAGCTTTGAATTTTTTTGCAAAGAGCTATTCTGTAATGTGGATAAACATTTCATGATTTATGAGTTTGGTAAGTTCAGACACTTCTTAAAGTCAGACATACCTCTAGTTCTGCAAATGTCTTTTGCTAATGCTCAAGACCTGGGGACAAAAAAGCAGTAGGATCCATGCATTATGTACAAGGACGTGGGAAAACAGAGATTTTTCAAACTTCTCTTTTTGTTAGGGTGAAAGATTTCAATGGCTGCCTACTTTGCTTTCCTGTCATGTAATCATATGGTGGAAATGATTTATATTTCCAGATAAATATTAGCTATTATACTTATAAAGGTATATCTCTATATCTGTATCATATAAAGCTGTATTATATCTATCTATCTCACCTGTCATCTATTGATGTATAACTGTACAAAATAGACGTTATGGTAGGTTTGTGTTTCAAACCATGGAACATTTGCTGCTTCTACCCGTATGGGAAGTATACTGGTGTGATGGTGACCTCAATTTCCTGTTACCCCTTTCTCTTTTTTTTTTGCCATAATTTTATTGATAAACAAATAGCAATGAGACAGTTTCAAATCAAATCGGTAGGACAGTTTCAATAATTAACACATTGCATACATTCTTCTTAGTGGTTAATTGCTGTACAAGATGTGGAACTGATATCCTATTTACAAACACCATTAGAACAAATCATTCTATTCATTAAGAGAATGTAACTATATATCTATCCTAACCACTTTGAATACACACATACAAAATGGACATTCATCTGTATACCCTTTTTTGGTTAAGTTCCATTATTTGAATATTATAGGTGTGTAAACTCAGCAAAATATTCTAAAAGAGTCCAGTAGCCCATAATAGTATTGGGTCTTCCGCTTAACTGGCAATGTCAGAAATTGTTGACCTGAGTCCCCCACAGCTCAACATAACAGCATGGCTTTATTTCTTATATTTAGTTTTTATACTTTTCTGCTGGATGGTTAAGACCAAGGTAAAGCAGGACCTATGCAACAAGAGTGTAGCTTTGGGTCTGAGAAGGTCAGTGAAATCCCCTCAGGATTTATCCTGAGATCCTGTATCTCAGATTGTAGAACCTTTGTCAGTGTCAGCCATGTCTTACTTGGCAGCTCAAGGATCATTTCACCACTCTGTGTCCCAGATGCTTTGCTCCACCCTTATAGACTAATCCACTTGGATATTCCTGTGAAGCTTGTTATTAGTGAAATACTCTGACCTACTAAGGCAATAGAAAAGAGGGAGTGAGGTTCCAGGGATACTTGGGTACTTAGAGGCCCATAGCTATCCTAGAGTGAGCCCTCTTGTAGAAACTCTCCACGGAAGTAGGTGGTGTCAGGCAGATGTTCTGGGGACTTGATCTTTTCCTGTGGTGTGGTCCTGACTCTTCCAGAGAAAAGATTTTAGTTTTTCCAAGTTCCAAGATAATTTTTGAAAAATTGGCCATCCCAGATTATTTCTTCCCCCACTGCGGGAAACCTGCTAATTTCTAGGTGTTCCCACTATACTGTTTTCTATTTTACTTCCTGGTTTCCTGACATCTTTGACTCTTAGCTTGAGCACATTCCTTTGTGGGCAGTTGCTGGGTGGAGAATCCTCCATCTTCCATCAGATCTTTATAAACTTACAAGAGTTTCTGAGCCCTGGCTTCTGCTGGAGTCTTCATGAAGTGTTCAGCATGGTGGGAATGCAGGTTTTGGCTGTGAAGAGGAAAGGGCACTCTGTACTACTAAGGAATACTTTTTATGAGTCATATATCCTTGGACAGTGTTGGGCTATGTGTATAAAATGCCTTTGGAGTCAGAGGAAAAGGATCAGTAGTAACCATGTCTTTCTGGCTTTATGATGTAGGCGAGTCTGAGGACACTCTCCTTTTAGCCAGGTGTCACGTGCTTGTAATCCCAGCATTCTGGGTAGATGGGCAACTTGGTGACTAGTGAGATTTTTGTCAAAATAATAAAATAAAATAAAAACAATACAGGGCTGGGAATGTAGCTCAGTACAAAGACCCTGGATGCAATCTTTTCTACCACAAAAGAAAGCAGGAAAGTGAGGAAAGAGGAAAAAATAAATGTAATTTTGATTAGAAACAGACCAAATTTATAACCTTAAATTACTCATTGTCTGGCTTGAGAGACAGACAAGCAGAGAAAAACAACTAATTTAAGTGTAATAAACGGGAGATAGTGGCCAGACCAGGTAAAACAGCCTAGAAGAAGGCGGGGGGTGGGGGGGAGGTTGGAGTGACGTTATTTTCCAAAAGGCAGAGTTTTTCCTCTTCAAAGAATTACTCTAAGGCTCGATGGTACAAAGCATTTGTAAGCACCCAATGAAGCACACAGCACCCTAAAATAGGAAGATAGAAGCAGCAATGGTCACGTGGTTTCTGCTTGTGTTCTTCTTGCATGCAAGACATCCTAACCACTCCTGTCTCTCAGGGTTACCACTGACTCCTGGGGAGCAGGACATGTTTCTCCAGTCTCCAACTCTGGGACATGCAGGGCTGGCTGATTCAGCATCTTCAGAGTCTGATAACTTTTCCCCAGAAATAATATTTTTATCAGAAAAACTAAGACAAATGATACCAGCAAAGAACACCTTTTCCCTGTTAAACATCAAAACATTACAAGTAAAGCTAAAGTCTTCTCTTGACCCCCCCTTACTAAGTACTGTGATCCATCTCCCAACTCCATCTCTGATGGAATCATTGTGATCAGCATGGTGTTTCATCTTTTAGATCTTACTAGTACTATATATGTCTGGATGTATCTATAAAAATACAGTGTGCTTTATGTAAATACTCCAAACTATTGTTCACCTCAAAACATGTCATGGATGTCAACCCAAATAACATTATATAGCTATAATTTATTGTTTTACACTATAGCATAGTATTGCACAGAAGGAATGTATTACAATTTAGAGCATTCTCCTGTTTATAAACATTTTCCCAAGTTTTTGTTATATAAAAAAATGTATTGCAGAGTGCTTTTTATGCTTATTGCATTGTGTGTACACACAAGGCTTTGTGTAGCATAAATAATGTAATAAGTGGGCTACATGAAGTATAGGTTCTATCCATTTTATTTAAATTATTATCCAACAAATGTACTGTCTCAATCACTTTCCTATCACAAGGACATATGACCGAATATCTACCATTTAAAGAAGGAAAAATTTGTATGGTTCACAATTTCTAATGGGTTTAGTCCACAGTTAGCTTGTCCCTACACAGAAATGCATGGATGAAAAACATGATGAGGAACAGTAGTTCATCCTGTGGTAGCCAGGAAGCAGAGAGAAAAGGAGAAGCCTGGGACAAAACTACACCTTCCAGATTATGCTTGGAGTGACCCAGCTCCAGTCAGGTTCCACTTCCTAACAGTCCATGAATTACTGAACTCACCGATGGTTAAATGCAATGGTGGCTATAGTGCCCTGAGGATCCAACCACTTTCCAAGCACATAAGACTTCTAGAAGACAGGTTAGGTCTAAACCATAACTTCCACCTCTGACCTTCCACAAAGTCATATTATTATGAAAAATACATTTAGTTTCTCTCTAAGACTCGACAAAGTCTTAACAGTTCCAGCATTGCTGAGAAGTCCAAGTTCAAAGACTCTTTTGAGACTCAAGTCAAACTCTTAGCTGTGAATCTCTGTAAAAATTAAAAAGAAAGTGCATACTTGCAACATACAATGGCATGGGGCAAACATTTCCATTTAAAAAGGGAAAAGTTGTAGGATTGAAAGGACCAAAGCAAGATTGAAACCCAGCAGGGAAAACATAAACTCTATGGTTCCTTGTACACTATATACACACACTTGAACATTTTCTTGATCTGATAGTTAATCTGATAGCATCCAAATGTTGTGTTAGTACTTTTCCTGAACACTAGTGAGGTCAGGAAGACTTTTGGACATTTACTGATGTTGTATCGTCTTCTCTGTTAGTTAATTGGCCCATTTTCCTAGTGACTTTTTAAAATGTTTTACACAGATTATATCAAAAATTATTATGTTATACAATTTCAAACATTTATTTAAGTCGAATTTTTCTTAGGTTTTTCTTTTTCTTTTCTTTTCTTTTTTTTTTTTTGGCGGAACAAGGGATTGAACTCAGGCCCTTGTGCTTGCCAGGGAAGTGCTTATTCTACCGAGCCATTTCCCCAGCCCCAAACTTGAGATACACTTTTTTTTAGGGGGTGACGGCTTTGGTTCAGGGAAGGTCTGGTAACGCTTGAGGATCTGGGGATTGAACCACAGCACCCTGAGCCTGACTGCTTTGTTTAAGCAGGCACTTAAACAACTGAGATAATGGGCAGAACCCCTTTCTTAGGTTTTTGATATCTTTTGGTCTCATAGAACTTTGACTTTTGATGGAAAGAATTACCATTTTTAGTCTTTTTTCTTTTTTTTTGTGTGTGTGTGTGTGTGTTTTGTCACACTGCTAAATATTAAACCATTGGAAAGACTTATTCAAAGGGATAGAAAAGAAATATGTCTGCTGATACAATAAGTTGTGATGCTTTGCTCAAGGCAATCATTGATTCACTCCGGCAAATATTTATCAAACACTCTGACAGGTGTTCAAAACAGAATAACGTGGAAAATATACATGGACATGGCTCTCTTCTGAGATCCCCTTCTGCCAAGCTATGCTGCTTTGGAGCCTGCTGTTTATGCACTGAAACCTCTACAAACTGAGCTAAACAAAACTTTCCTCCTTTAACTTTGGCTGTCAGGTATTTTGTCACAGCCAGGAGAGAAGAGTAGCTGACACAATGACTTACTCTGGTTTCTTCAGCTTTTCCCGACGTCTGTCTTCTGTCCCAGGATGCCATCTGGATGTCACATATCACATCTGTACTCTCCCTTAGCTGTGATAGTTTCTCAGACTTTCTTGTCTTTGAAGATCTTGACGGTTTTGAAGATGACTCAGATGAGAATTTGTGAAACATTCCTATTTGGAATAGGTCTGATGTTTTCCCCTTAAACAGATTGGGGGTAGTGGTTTCTTTGAGAGAAAAAACAACTGAAGGCAAGTGTCACTCTTATCACCTCGTATCAAGGACACGTGCTGTTAACATAACTCAGTGCTGATGTTAACTGTGGTGACCCAGCGTGAAGTAATGTTTGTCAGATGGCTCCACTGAAAAGTTGCTATTCGTTTCTCCATTTCCATGCTGGACACTTTGGAAGAAGGTCACTGTGCCTGCTTACTGGAGGAGCAGAGTGGAGGGGGTAGCCTTGCTCTGCTTCCTTAAGAGGAAGAGATCAGTAGTATAAATTATTTGGAATTCTTTTGCATGGGAAATGGTCTGTTTTCTTCCATTTGTTTACTCAATCATTTATTTACATCAGCATGGACTCATGGATTTTTTTTTTTAGTGCTTTGGGTTATAATCCAGTACTCCTTTATTTATTTTGTTGCTCAAATTATTCCAGTTTTGGATATTAGGAGATCTCTCATTTAATTTCTGAATCCCTTTGACATGTTTCTATCCTTTTTGTGTGTATGCTTCTTAGCTACTCCAGGTTGATCATAGATGATTTTTGCCTCAGTCCTAGTATCAACCATTTTTCTCAAGGAACCTGGTTCCTAGGATTTGGAGAATGGTATTAGAAACCAAGATCTGAGGGCTGGCCAAATAGCTCAGCAGATGAAAGTGCCTGTAAGCAGGTGCAGGGGCTGGGGGTTCCATCCTCCAGCCTGCCATGCCAGCCCCACCCCTGGGGCATGCTGAGACAGCAATTGAGACTGGGCGTGGTGGCATGAGCCTGTAATCCCAGCTCTTGGGAGGCTGTAAACAGGAGGATCACTAGGAGTCCGTCTAGTAGGGAGACCCTGAACACCCTGTCAACCCTTCCCTAAAATCCATAAAATAAAATAAAAAACAAGTTAAAGAAATCAAGATCTGGGTGCTAGGTGTGCTCGTTGTTGCTGGGTACTCATTGCTAGGATGCTGTTGCCCTATGAGTAGATCAAGCAAGGCGGATACTGTCATAGATACACAAATGAATATAAGTACTTTCTTATGCATATCTCTGTATCTTTATTAAAAATATTGGTATCTCCATACCTAATCTATTATCACATGACTTTTGTGAAGCGAAATTATATATGAGATATGATTGAAAAATTCAGCATGAGTGTAACACTTTAAAGTCATGAATGCAAAAGACACATTGCCATCAATTCCTTTTCAAACACACTTGTCCTCTCACTCTTGCCACTTCCTGAAGCAGTCCTGGGAGACCTCTTCTGTGTGTATCTTTAGTTGTACTGTTATGGCTGCCCGGATGTCTTTAACTGACTCAAAACGTTTACTTTTCATGCCATTTTTTCCCCATAATTTTATTGAGAAAAAAATAGCAATGAGACAATTTCAAACAAAATTGGTAGGACAGTTTCAATAATTAACACATTGCATACATTCTTCCTAGTGGTTAATTGTTGTACAAGATGCAGACATGATATCCTATTTACAAACACTATTAGAACAAATCCCTCTATTCATCAAGAGAATGTAACTATATATCTATCCCAACCATTTTGAATACACAGATACAAAATGGACATTCATCTGTATCCCCCCTTTTTTTTTGCTAAGTTCCATTATTTGAATATTATAGGTGTGTTATCTCAGCAAAATATTCTAAAAGAGTCCAGTAGTCCATTATAGTATTGAGTCTTCCACTTCACTGACAATGTCAGAAATTGTTGACCTGAGTTCCCTACAGCTCAACATAAAAGCATGGCTTTACTTCTTATGCTTCGTTTTTATACTTTTCTGCTGGATGGTTAAGACCAAGGTAAAGCAGGACCTGTGCAACAAGAGTTGTAGCTTTTGGGTCTGATAAGGTCAGTGAAATCCCCTCAGGATTTATGCTGAGATCCTGTACCTTAGACTGTAGATCCTTTGTCAGTGTCAGCCATGTGGATGAGTCACGGCCAATGCTTGGCCAATGTGCTCTCTGTGAAAGCCTGAGAGAGTGTTTTCTCCCCATGTGACTCTCCTTAGGCACACTCTACATCATCGATCACTTTCCTCTTTGGCCCCATAATCTCCTTGATCAGAAAATTTGGGACACTACTGAGTTACATGACATTACAGTACAAGTTCTCATATGCATGCCATTTTGACTTTGAGAAAGACCCAGAAGTTACAAGAGGCCACATCCAGTGAATAAGGTGAGTGAGGACACACCATGATATTTTGTGAGCCTGCTTTTTTGTTGGATGGCACTTGCCAGCAACATTCACTGTGATTTTGATTAGACCTCATAAAGACACGTACAAAGGAGGACGTCCAGAACTGTGTCAGAAACAGGCAAGAATGAGGGGATAAGTGCCTTTGAAGAGAAGAGGGTATTTTGAGTGGGAATATAACAATGTGTCTTGTACTGCAATAAACTTTTAAAAAATTCTAAGCATTCACCATATATTTTGATCATGTCATATATAATCCCAGCTACCACCTGAGAACTAGTGACTCAGGAAGAATGCTAAAAGTTTATATTTTGAATGACTAATGCATTAAATTTATTGAGTATTTTTCTTGGTCTCACATGGGAATCAATAGTGAAATTATGACAGCATCAGTTGATGTCACAGATATAAATTTTACTTAACCATCATTTGCCATTTGGATGTTTGCCTCAGAAAATGTTGTCATCTGACTATATTTTTGCCAATTTTAGTACAATGCATGTGCCTGTGCAATGCAGTTTGACAATTCTTGTATTAGGTGATTATTGGATGTACAACTCAAGCCTCCCAAGTCAACGGCTTGATGTTCTAAATACAGAACACAAAATTAGCTATGAAAATTGTGTTGCCGTGCTGCTGGTATCAGCCTTTCTCATTTCCTCTCTTTCTCTTTCTGTTTCCTGGCATTATTGGTGGACCACAGGCTCCAGTTCCGATCCCACCTTCTGAGATGACGCTGCCCCCCAGGATGCCCTTGGTGCTGCTTCTGCTGCTGCCTATCTTGAATTCTGCAAAAGCTCAGGTCAATCCAGGTAATGCTGGAACCCAGCTGCATTTCAAGCCCATCAGTGTTCATATTGGGAAAAGCAAAGCAAATGGGTTCAAGAGTTTGATTTTGTTTTTTGACCTCTGTGGTGCAACATGGCCAAACCAGAAACAGAAAATGAGATGCTTTCTCCCTCCTTTCTCTCCATATGTGGCACACTGAACATTGTGTATTTCTGATATAAAGTTGGGTATAGTAAAAACATTTTTAAAAATGGGAAATGGAAGGGGTGATCCTTTGGTTCATCCTCTGGGCAAAACTAGAGGGAACCTTAAGATGCCTTAGAGAACTTCTTTATTTTTATTTTTATATTTTTCTATAATTTTATTGAGAAACAAATAGCAATGAGACAGTTTCAAATCAAATTGGTAGGACAGTTTCAATAATTAGCACATTGTATACTGTCTTCCTAGTGGTTATTTGCTGTACAAGATGCAGACATGATATCCTATTTACAAACACTATTAGAACAAATCCCTCTATTCATTAAGAGAATGTAACTGTGTATCTAAATGTAACCATTTAGAGAACTTCTGAAAACTGGGTTTTCACTTGTTTCTGTCTGACTTAGGCCTAGATTTTACTGTATTTAGGTGTTCTGCTTTGTTTTGGCTGCACTGTCTGGGGATCTCAGAGAGACACCCTTTCTTATAGATATGTAGGAGGACTCTTCTAAGTCCAAATTTGTTCTTTTTTTTTTTTTTTGTATTGCATATAGTTTTGAACTTTAATCTGAAGTACAAAATGATATCATTTGTCTCCTATACAAGAATGGATCTTAACAACCTGAGGCTCAGTGCATTAAAACACACATTTATTTTGCTTCTGAGCTTGTAGTTTGATGGCTTCTGCAGCGCTTGGTTGGACGGTCCTCTCCTCCGTCTTGGTTCACTTGTGTGTCTGGGAGCAGCTGTCTGTTGGCTCCACTAGGTTGGTCTTGGCTCTTCCAACTGGGCAACTTGAGTGTTTTCTGTTTCATCCTTTAACAGGCCAGCCTGGGTATGTTTTCATAGAAATGGCGCAGGAGCAGAAGCAGAGCAGGAATGTGGGAGCATTTTTCAAGTCGCTGCTCAGATTACGCTCCTTAAAATCTCACTGGCTGAAATAAGTCATGTGGCCATGCTCAGAGTCAGAGTGGGACGATACAAAAACTCTCTGTGAGAAAGGACTGTATTGAAGCAGGGAAGAAGAATGAGAGCATTTCGTTTTCATTCTACTTCATGTCATTCACAAATATAAATATGGAAGTATATGTAGCTTAGGTGCTTCATTTAATGAATTCTATGGAATGAGCACTTCCATATAAACATTACCCACATCAGGAAACAGAAGTTAATTAGCATTTCAAAGCCCTCTTCATGCTCCTTTCTAATTGCTTCACTCTCACACAAATGATAGCCAGCATCTGGCTTTTTAGCAACATAAATCAGTTGTTTTATTTTTGCCACTGGTGTGTGGGGTCAGCGGGTGTTTACCAGGAATAGAACTCAGGACCTTACACTTGCCAGGCAGGTACTGTGTACCACTGATCTAAATCCCAGGCTCCTGGCACACACATGTCTATTTCACATTTTATATAAAAGGACTTACATGATGCATAAATGCTCTGTAGCTGGCTTTTTTGCTCAACATTTTGCTTGTGATATTCAGCCTATTGTTGCTGTTGTTCATCTTCACTACTGTAAGATGTTACCTTGAACCTTTTATACAGCCAGTCTGCCACGGATGAGAATTCAGATAATTTCCCATTTAGCTCCAGGAGGAATAAAACTCCTATATCAGGAAAATACTTGCATAGCGTTTTTAGTGGAGATACATACCCAGTTCTTTTTAGGTTTGTGTCTAGAAATGTAATTTCTGGCTTTCTGGTTATCATTTGATCTACTCTTCTGTATCATGCCAAAGAGTTTTCGAAAGTGGTTTTACCAAATTACCAGCCCACAATTGTATACCGAGTTCAGCTGTTCCATTTAATTGTATTTGAATTCTTGAGGGCACTTTTGTTTTATCTTTTTCATAGCATTGGTGTACATTTGCAAAAATATTTGCACTTCACCTCCTTATAAAGATCCCATGTCTATGTGCTATTCTTTATACCCTCAATAGGAAGTACAATCAAAAGTCCTTAAAAATGAATAAATCCAGTGCCTTGTTATTTTCTAGCAATGAGTTTAGCTGATGCATCTGAGATCTGAACTTGGACACCACTCTTCCAGTTTTCTGTCCTGTGTTTCTCTTACCCAGGAATGAGGTCTGATTGCTTTCTTCTACATTCCCCTGCTCTGATCCAAGGTGCTGCAAGTGCCCGGAGTGGTAGGATGTTTTGGTACTGGGAAGGCTCAAGGAGACTGGCATTCCATGAAGGCATTTAATGATTACACCAAAAGAGTTGGCCTTGTATGATAGAATACACAACACAGCACTGCAGCAGGATAGGAGCCATTTGAAAACAGCAAATATCTTTACTTTTTACTTATTTATGGTGCTAAACATTTTATGTTTTTTTCTCTGGCAGGGGCAAAAAAGTAATAGAGGTCACAGTTTATAAAGATCTTTATAGGAACATGAAGTATAGAAGGCAGAGATGATACTTTTTCTTTAAATTGTGTTTAGTAAAATTTAAAGAATTTGTCTCCAGGGTCTCACTACATAGATCGGATTTGTAGTGCTCCACCTGTGTTCAGCCTCTCAAGAGCTGGGTGGAGTGGGTGCTACCATGCCCAGTCTCAGTTGGGGGTGGGGCTGGCATGACATGCTGGGGATCAAACTCTGGCTGCTGCACTCTGCCTAAGCAGGTACTTTAATCTGCTGAGCTATTTGACTGGCCCCAAAGAAAGTGTGCTGTTCTATAGGCATTTGTTTTTCACTGGGGGTTGAACTCAGAACCTTGTGCTTGCCAGGCAGGCACTTATGCCCCTGAGTTATTTCCTCAGCTCTAAGAGATGAAACTTTGAAGCAGTTGAGGTAGTTGCACTGGTAATCAGAATTAAAGGGTGTAGTTACAATGCTTGAGTCTCATGGAATCATCCGGTGTGCTTACTGCTGCACAAACAGTGATATATAATAAATGTATATTGATTTTAAGAGTGACCTTTGAGGAATTCTTACTGGTGTCTACTGACACACTGAAGGTAACTGGTAGTCTTGGAAGGTGACTGAAGATATTTAGAGACTGAAACGCTCTTGGCCAGGTTTTCCCACAGGGTGTTCACGTGGAACTTAAGTCAGATCTGGTTTACAAGCAAGATGAATATATAGTAGATGTTAAAATATTTGAATGTGCTTTATTGATTATTGAGTATAAAATATTAGTTGGCAAATAGTAATCAAACTGACCATTAAATTCAATTAATGACATAAGGGCTGGGGAGATAGCTCAGTAGAATAAGCACCTGCCTGGTAAGTACAGTACAATCCCTGGTACTGAAAAAAAAATTAATGATATAAAATAAATCCCATCAGGCCAGCCAGATAGCTCAGTGGACTGAAATGCCTGCTTGGCAGAGTGCAGCACCTGGGGTTGGATCCCCGGCATGTTGTGCCGGCCCCACCCCTGGGGCATGCTGAGACAACATTTGAGACTGGGTGTGGTGGTGTGTGCCTATAATCCCAGCATTTGGGAGGCTGAAAACAGGAAGATCATTATGAGTCTGAACTGTGTAGTGAAACCCTGTAGATGCTGTATTAAATACATTAAAAAACACCCCATTAGTTTAAGCTCATTGTTGAGGATTTCACAATGACTATGGGTGTCAGTGAGTTTTTGGTACTGGCATGGCTTCTATGGTAATAGTGGTATTATACATTGCAAAATAGCAATATAAAATTCATTGGACACCAAGAGAGGGTGAATAATCTCGTTGACATTTAGAGATCTTCTTTCCTACTTAGACTGAGTCTTTTGTA
Source organism: Octodon degus (assembly GCF_000260255.1). Lineage (NCBI taxonomy): Eukaryota > Metazoa > Chordata > Mammalia > Rodentia > Octodontidae > Octodon > Octodon degus. The sequence continues at coordinate 4,013,154 of NW_004524692.1, read as the reverse complement.
AGGATTGTTTCATAATGGGGCACAGAGCAGTGTAGGGGTGAGACAGAACCTGGTGCAGCGTGAAGCCAGTGAGCTGCTAGGTCACTCATCTAGAGCTTCTGAGCTTTGGCAGAGCAATTGATGAGGCAGATGGTGTCAATGGTAAGTCTAGTAATGGTCATGGGGAGTTTTTGAAGGTAGCCTTGACACAGGGACCTACGATGTAGGCTCTGAACGTCTACATAGAAAATGCTGAGATGCGGGTGTGTTTACAGAGTCCTGAAGGGTGGGCAGTGTACTTGGAGTTTTTCAGTCTTAACAGAGCACATGGAGTTGAAGCCTAGTGACTGTCAATGCAATAGAGACATTATTTAAAGAATCTAGGGCAGTTTGCTGTGTCAAAATCAGGAGCATCCTTTAGCTAATGGTAGCCATATCAGATGATTATACCAACAACTGATAAAAGTAATTTCTCAGCAAGTGCTTTGGATATGATTAGAAGATTCTCATGAGTGATTTGAAGTTCATTTATAAAATGAATTCTAGTTTTGTTTGTTATTTTTAATAATAACTCTAGTTACAATCCTGGTATGGGATTAAATTAGGTGTGACATTGAATAAGTTGTTCTACGCTGTACATTGGTTTATCTTTGTACCTGTAGAAAGATGAAATTGAGTTAGGTAATCTGTAAGACCCTTCTGTTACTGCTATAACTCTATGAAAGGCAAGTTTTCCTGCCTATTCTAGAAGACTGGATGAGCTCTGGACCAGGGAGCATAGCCCCTGAGCTTGCATGGTTGCTCTGTAGCAGAAAGACCACTTGTCCTCAAGCCTCTGGCATCTCCCATACTCAGAACTGAAGTATGAACATGATCTTCAGAAGAATTTTGCCTTTGGGACTGACCATAGGAAATGGCTGATAATTATTTTTATGTGTAAACCTTAAAATGTGTACATGTATAGAGGCTGTGTAAAGAAACCTTGTCCAGCACAACCTGCAGGGACTCAGCAGTACTGTGCTAGAAGCCACCCTGATCCAGGGCATCGTTACCTCTAGAGGTGGGTCCAAGAAAAAGCCTTGCAGACAGATAAAATGTCATGTGCAATGGCTGGGAGGAGGGAGAGGTACGTGCTGTGCTGCTGATGTAGGGAGACGAGTGAGAGACCCAGAAGAGCTGCTCTCCTGTGTCACTGAAGGGTCCTCAGGGGAGCTGTCCCCTCATTTCCAGCTTGAGCCAGGGCTGCACAGCTACCTCTGTGGGAAAGGAAGTCATTCCACTCTGCATTCAGGTATAAGAATATGCTGGGTTATTAGGAGTTACTTGTTTCTCTACCAAAGTCGACTTCTTCATGGAGTCTAAAATTACTGTTTCAATAGCTGTGGGAGTTCCCTGCCTCCTGTGTTCTTCCATGCAGGAGCATGAGTGAAAGTAACCTGATTATCTATCCATCTGTCCCAGGGGTGTGAAGTTTGGGGACCCAAACATGTGAACTAGAGATCTGTGGAATGGAAAGGACATAAGGACAGTTAGCTGTACTCTTCTGAGTTGGCTTGTGACAATTGTTTGTTTTTGAAAGGGAGAAACACCCCTTTCCCCCAACAGCCAAGCCAACTCAGGGCCAGCGCAGGGCAGGGAAGTGCCAGGATTCCTGTTTTAACACCTCACTTTTTCCCTCACAGGAAGCAGAAACTTGTTGCCAGTTCAGGCAGGGTACTGGGCTGGGAGTCCTCCTTTGGTGTGTGGAATATTTCTACTCTGAAAGGAGAGGCAAAGACATTGAGGAGGAGGAAGGGGAGCTGTTCTTTTCTTGGCCCTATTTTTGTGTTAGTTTTACCACTGTAGGGTTTTTTTTTTTTGTTTTTTTCAGCATCAACTCTACACTCCCATGAGTTTTAGTCAGGTGAATCAGAACCCTAGACTAGGGTTCATTCATAATGGAATCATCTTAGAGATATCTAAGTCATCATACTCATTTTACAGATGGAAGAAATGGGAGCTAAAGCAAAAGAGTCATTTGCCTGTGACCATGTATTTAGCTGACAATAACAATAAGGACAAGGACCTGGTGCTACCTGTCCCCCACCCCCGGGTTCATTCTGTCATACCACCTGGCCCCTCAGGAAGCAGTCTGAGAAAATGACTTTCTCTGAAAACCCTGTATACCTCTGCAACCTCATGCCTCCCTACATGCCTCTCTTTATATACTTTTAAAGAGGTGGTAGATAATTAATTCCCAGAAGCATCTGGAAGTTGAAGAATAGAATAGGGCTAACAGGGGCACCTGGAGCTTGTCTCTGAAAACTTAGCTCATCAATTTGCCAAATGAGGTTATTACTGGTATCCCCTCTGCACCAATTTACCCTCACAAATAGGCTGAAGCACTGGGAGTGTTCTGGTTTCCTCCTGAACCAAGTTGCCTCTATTCCCACCCTCTTGTCCTTCATTAAAATGGATCCACCCTCTTGATCTCTATACATTTCCAAATTAGAAAATCATTGTTTTTCTGGGTTCTCATCATTCATGTCTGCAGAGATGTGCTGAGAGGGCATAAATGCCCTCATCTGTCAATCAGAATGTGGTGTTAGTTTCAGATTTCTGAAACCAGGCCTGAGGTACTATGCTGAAATGGGGGTGGTGGAGTGGGGGCAGGGGAGGGCAGGAGAGAGAGTTTGAACAGAGCCTGGGAGAGAGATAAAAAGGCAAGAAAAAGACCTCCTTGGTTGAATTTCTCTTACACAAGCAATGCCAGTTGCTGCTCAATTTGGCTCTTTCTTGATTGCATATTTATTTGTTGAGTCCAGCTTGAGGGTGGCTGCTGGTATTCTTCCTGCCAGTAAAAGGATCTTTCTCTGGGGATAACAGAATCTCAGTTGCCCCTTGAGCTTCCTTGGTTATGCCAAGTAGGGACAAAAGAAACATAAAACTCAAAGAAAAGCATCAGCTAATACTCAATAAACATTTAATGTAATTCTGGTACTATTTTAAATTGTGTCAGTAAATTTCATCTCTACAATAATCTTATCAAAAGTAGCCTTATGATTCTAGTCTTACAGAGGAGTCATTGAGACTCGACTTTAGGTAATTCACACTTACAAAGGAAGTCAAGTGGCAGAGCTAGGGTTTGATCCAGCTCCAGGAAGATACCTTCAAACTTCTACTTTTTCTTATGAATAGTGAGACTACCTGAATATCAATCCAGAGGAAATTTTGAGGCATTGACCATGCATGCTGGGCCCATTAACTGCCTGAAATTGTATCCCAAACTTAATGTGTGCAGAAAAAAGTTCATTTTCCAAAGGAGATATCTATTAATGAATATTGAAAAGACTCTGTGATCAGTTCCAGAAGAGGCCAAGAATTATTGATTAAAATCTAGTCTTTTGTAGATGAAAAATTGAGGTTTCTGGAGACAAAGTAATGTGAGGAAACATTTTTGGAGAGATTATCACCAGGCCTATTTGTGGATTCAACTCTGCCAGTACTAGCTGGGTGACCTTGGACAAAGTTTCAGAATCTCAGGTTTCTCAGCCATCCTTGGTCACTATCTTAAGAGTTATTATGAAGACAGAGAATACTTGTAAAATACATAGCATCAGGTATGGGAACTCACTGGTGTTTTGGTGTACCCTGGGGAGAAATGGTGACAGGAATGAGGAAAAAATAGATAAGAAGACAAGAGTTGGGTCAGTTGGTGGCCCATACCTGATTGGCAAAGGACCCTAGAACAACAGTAGGGGCGTATATTTATACCTTTGTGAAGTTGGTATTGGGAGACACAAGATTGCCTAGCATCTGATAGCTGAAATTGACCAGGCAGAATGTTTACCTCAAGACTTAGGTGGCTTGACTGCTTTGGGCTCCCTGGCCTTGTCCTGCCCTCCCACATAGGATCAATTTCCAGCTTCAGCAGCTCTCAACAATCAGCTGCTCCCATTAATCACATGAGATGTGATTAATAAATACTGGGTCTTCTGCACTCTTCTTTCTCTTTATATATTATGCTCTGATAAGTCTAAGCTTTATGAATCTTTCTATTATTCTATATTGTTTCCTGTATCTTTAATTACTTAAATTGTATTTTAAAAATATTCTCTTTTCTGGCTGAGAATATAGCTCAGTGGTCTACGTGCCTATCTGGCAAGCATAAGGACCTGGGTTCGATCCCTTGTATCACATGCTGTGCCACCATGCTGGCCACCAAAACTGGATGGGGTGGCACATGCCTGTAAACCCAGCATTGGGCAGGCTGAAATAGGATGATCTCTGAATCCAAGATGCCTAGTGAGACCCTGTACCAAATACATACATACATACATACATACATACATACATAAAAATTCAAACAATACTCTCTTCTTCTGGGCAAGATTTTTGTCCACATTTCTTAGGCCTTATGTCTTAAGATGAAAGGCTTCTCCATGCATTTGTTTCATGAACATAGTTTTCCACCAAAGCAGCCCCTGTCTATCCTCTTAGGGCTTTGCTTGTTTCCTGTTGTTTAACACTCTGGGTGAAGACTTAAGTCTACAAGGCAGGTTCCTAGCTTGTAAAAGGGAGACAGGTGAGTTGGAATTAATACAAGAAAGGACAGAGCGGTTAGTTGGGAAAAGGGCCACAAAGACTTGAACTAAGTCTGCAGGCCAGGTACATGATGGTGAGATTGCAAGAAGAGTACCACAGAAAGGTGCCTTTTTGATACTCTTGGTTTTTACCACGCTGAAGAATGCATATTTGCTCAGGGCTTCCTTGTGGAAAGGCCGAGAGTCTACAGTTGCACTAATACAGTTAGTGGGACCCCACAAGTAGCCAGTGTCTCTGCTCACCATGGAGACCTTGCACTGGAACAAAGGGGCTGGGCATCAGTTCTACTGCACATTCCTGTGTATCAAGGCCCTTTCTAAAAATTGATAAGGATGCCACAGCCTTGAAGACCACAATGGCAATGTATGCAATACTTTTGTATATTTTTGTTATGCTTGTGTATAAAGAGGAGAAAAACTCTGCTTTTTGTACTTTACTGGGATTACTGTGATGGTGGCATATAAGATTATGGCAGATGTGCTAAGTGCATATGAAAGGGTTCTGGAAAGGTAAGTACTGGCTTGCGATTTGTCACTCTGGGGAAAGAAGGAAATTACAGTGACCAAAACACCACAGAACAATAGCTCCTATTAAGCAGATGAAGGGAGATGAAAGAAAAAGAGTAAGCATTGAAGTTCCTTGTGACCCCTAAGAGAGATTCCCATTGCTTGTGGGGACAAGGCCACCTAGGACTCCCAGACTCTGAGAGGATGCAAGGCCCCACACCCGGGCTGAACAGATCCATTACAGTACACTTTTTTCCCCAAGGGAGAATCGTGTGATAGTTGACTTAGCTCTTGGTTTTAGCTAGCAACTCTCTGAAGAGTGTGAATGTATCAAGACAGGCCTCCCAGAGCTTTTGGTGGTTTGGATACATACATAGTAAAGTAAAATAAAAGTTAAGATGGTCAAATCTTTGAGGTTTTTTTTTATGAGCTTAAGTGGGAGGTGATGAGTTGTTAAAGAATATGAACCCCCCCCTATTTGGATATGTTTATGACTTTGGCCTCTGTCTTGTTTACTGTGGGTTTGATCTTCCTTGTACTTTTCACCAGTGACTATTACAGTGCTTGGCTCACACAGGCAATCAGAAAATGTTGGATAACTAAGGAGAAAGACCAAAGAAAGAAAGTCAAGGAAGATTCTGGCTTCTCTATATTTTTCTGCAAAAATTCCCCAATGCCATGTGAAATTTGAGCTCACAAAGATCTTGGGAAGCTGAAGAGAAGCCACAGGAATGTTACCCCTTTTAATTATAGGATGTTAAGCATGGAAGAAGTAAATCAGAATGATAAACTGAAGCCCTTGAGCTGTAACCCCTAATGTGCAATCCTGGGGTACAGCCTTCTGATATTTAAGGATTGGAAAATACCATCCCTCTCCTAGAGGGAGAACCACACCATGTGGGAAGGGACAGTGGGGGCTGTTTCCCTCATTTTAATCTTTCAGGTATAGCATTTCAGTGATTACAAGTAGAGAAAAATGTGCTAAAAGTTTGTATGATTCTCTTACTCTTGGCATTTCAAGGGAGGCATTCAGGTTTAGCTTTCACATGTTGTAACCTGAAGTAAAAAAGACAGAAAGCCTAAAAGTGACCTTTTATATACATGCATTGCTAATTTAAGAAGTAATTTGTCCTGGAATAGGAGAGGCCTTGGCTGTGAACGTAGGTAAATATATTATGGGGAAGCTATGATTTTAATGTATTTATTTGCTTTTATATCAGACCAACACTTAAGATTTGTAATAGACTTTCTTATTGAGGATCTTGCTTAAAAGTGGTAGATTATAGAACCAACAAAATTTAAGAATGATAGCATATGTCTTTAGCTGCCGATGTGTTTCTTGGTTAAATAAAGCTAATCCCCACTTTCTTTTATGAGGAGAAAATATTTCTTCAGGTATCAAGCTTGTAATAGAACACATACTTTATTTCTAGAATTTACACAATGGAATAAAGTTTACAGTACCTGAAAGATTAAATCTGAATTGTACTCTTGAAGTACCAGGTTAAGTATTTAAATATATTTGGGTATATTTAAACTCTTTGCTCTTTATTTAAAGCTAGTAAAACCTTCAGCTTGTAGGTGGAGACTGAGTTGTCCCGCTTTCCTGTGAAACCGGCATGGCTTTCTCTTGGAGAATGGATTTGGAGTTTGGAGTTTTGCAAGAAGATGCAACCCAGCCAGAATGGCCACCATGTGAAGCAGTTGGATCTGCTTGTACTTGGCAGAACAGAACATTTTCACAGAGTGCAGTTGGTAGGGCATAGGCTTGAATTCTTGGCCATGCATAGTTTTAAAAACTCCCATGTGTTCTTTCTCTTGGAAAGTCCTGAAAACTTTCTTTGTCATATCAGCCCAAAAAGTCAACTTACATTATGCACAATCTCTATAACAACCCTTCCTGGTGGGATTGTAAAGAATGAAGAACCTGCAGTTCATGGAGGCTTAGTAACCAGTTTTGGCACAATTTGAATGTGGCAGAATCAAATTTTAAGCATAGAGCTGGCATGATTTCAAAGCATGCCCCATCTCCTCACCTTATACCTACCCAATGTCTCTTGACACATCCCTGCTAAGAGATGGTACAGTGTTTTCCTCTCACTGAGCCATTGAATAAGAAGTGAGAGGAAGGGAGGCCTCCTTCCATGAAAGGCCTCCTTTCACAGAAGCCTGTGGGAGTACTCATTCACTGAGAAATTTGGCCTGCATTTCTTCATTGCTGCTTTACCAGTTCTTATCTCAGAATTTTCTGCCTTCAACCTTATAACCTTCAGTCTCAGTTTGTAGACCTGCAGACTAACCACTATTGTCTGATCCATACCTTAGTACCCTGAAGCCCACCACAGTTTGAGAACTTCTTCCTTGGATCTCAGCCATCGTTGTGTTTGGAAGGTATTCTGGGCTTCCAGGTATTGTGCAATTCTGAAGGACTACTTTGAAGGGGAATTTCAACTTAGGAAAAGTGATGAGGGTGAAATAGGGCCATGGAATCTAAACAATATCACTGTGGACTGAAGAAAGGAGCCCAGATAAACTTGCTTGGTCACTTGTAGGACTGCACTGAGTAAATAATATCTACTTGCACAGTGAATCATCCTGAAGGTGCCAACAGCATAGAGCTTGGGGAGAACTACCTTGTCCTTTTTGAAACTGGAGGGACAAGATCACAGTGGCCTGGGAATGCAGAAGGAAGAGCAAGAGATCAGGAAACCTGACTTTTAGTCTTGGTTCTGTTGTCTCCTTGAGACTGTTTAGAGGTTAGTTTTTAAAGTCCCTTTATGTATGTAAAGTTTTTTAATTGCAGAACGTGCTTTAAGACCTTAATATGGCCTAAGGTGCCCAGTTGACCCTGATAATCTACCCTCGTCAGCTGTGTGTGCCCCGAGAGTGCCAGCGGCCAGAACTCCATGCTTGGGCCTCACATGTCCTACGTGTTTTCCTGGAAGCTGTATGTAGGACTCTCACTGAAGGGAGCCTGTGGCCTGGAGCTGGTAGTGGGATGGTAAATATCGTGGAACAAGCAGCCCTTTCAGACACTTAGCTTTGGCAAGAGTGTAAAAAATATTCCTTGGGAAGCTGGGGACTAGTGGCAGCTTCATTTCCTTGGACTGCCTTCCAGGCCCTACAGGAGCTTGGTGTGGTGTGAGTGTGTGGCCTCCCCTCCTGCAGCTGGGGCTGGTAGTTTTCCACTCAGGGAAACTGGAAAAGTCAATTGGAAGCTCTGTCCAGGAGATTGGCGGGTAGCAGCAGTGTCAGAAAACTACCAAGACAACTCAGGAGCAAAACTCAGGAGCTGCTAATTGGCTGCAGGGTCTCTCTTTTTCTCCCGTGATTTCCCATTTTGCATGCTTCTTATAAGTTTCATGAGATAAAGCATAAAGTCTTATTGGTTGGAGCTGAAACGGAAAGAAGGAGGCTTGGGATAAAGAAAGGGGACCTGGCATTTGGGACTTGGGCTGCCCTGGAAGTTCTGAGTCTTCAATACTGGCTGGGATCCCTCCCACAGAGTGTGCCCAAAATAGGCATATTCATTAGGAGAACTGCACTGGTGCTGCACAGAAGTGCCACGTGGATTGTCCAGGGCCAAGGACCAGGAGAGAAAGGTTATCCAAGATCAGCTGGTCCGTTTTCCTGTGAAGCCCGTGGGAATACTCAGCCCCTGAGAATCTTAACCTGCATTTCTGTATTGCTGCTTTACTGGTTCTTACCCCAGAATTTCCTGCCTTCAACCTCATAAACTTTAGTCTCAGTTTCTAGACCTGCAGACTAACTCCTATCATCTGAAGGTGTATATTCAGGCATCTTTGTCTTCCTTAACCTACAGTTTTTGTATCTCACAGCCAACCACAGTCTGAAAACACTAAACAGAAAATTCAGAGATAAGGATTTGTAAATTTCAAATTGCAATGATTCTGATTAGAATGGTGAAATCTTATGCCCTCTCCCTTTGCTCTGGTCAGTGCCTACCTAATTCATCTCATCTCCTTATGAAAGGAGGCATTGTGTCATGCAACATTGCAAGGAGGATGCCTGTGATGCAACAAACTGCATAGATATAAATTTTATTATAGCACATTGCTATAAATATCTTATTTTATTAATCACTACTATTTATCTCTCCTTACCTAGTTTATAAGATAT
>NW_004524692.1:4002275-4003845 GCF_000260255.1 Octodon degus | reverse complement strand
TATATAATGTATTTGGTTGTTGCAGAGTCTCACTGTGCAGCTCGGACCCTTGGCCATCCTCCTGTTTTCAGTCTCCCCAGCGCTGGGATTACAAGTGTGCACCACCAGGCCCAGACTCTGCCCTGGGGGTGGGACTAGCATGACATGTAGTGCCAGGGATTGAATCTCAGTCCCTGCAATTGCCTAAGCTTGCCTAAGCATGCACTGTAGTCTGCTGAGCTATCTCTCTGGCCCCTCATAAGTGTGTTTGTATAGAGTTCAACACCAATACTACCTGTGGTCTCAGATATCCACTGGAGTCTTGGAACACATACCTCACCAATAAGAGAGGATTACTATAATATCTGTGACTCAGACTCTGCTTCTGGAATTTAGCTGGTGGCCCTTATCCGGGCATAAAGAGTCCCATCAGTTTCCATTTCTCTAGTCACATGTGCCTTTTCTAACCCAAGAAGGGGGTCCCTGCTTCATTGCACCTCAATTATTTATCCAGAAGCTGCTTACTGTCTGTGGCAGAGTGAGTTTTTCTCTTATGGAAATGAGCCCTGAAAACAGTAGCCTTGCTGCTTGCTGCTCTCGGGAGAAGGCTGTGCACTGGGCCAGGATGGTGCCCCCTTAGAGGGATCTTGACCTCCCTCACAGAGACTGCTGGTTGCTGAGTTGAGCAGGTGCTTCTTCACTCATAGATACTGGACACAGTGATGGCCCTGCACTAGACATGTGCTGCGTAGAGGAATGGATTGTAGTATTTGCTACAAGGAATTCAAGGTGCAGAGAAACCCAAAGCTTCCATCTTTCCACCCTTCTTCATCCTTCCATCCATCCACCTGTTTGGCCATCTTTCTGTATCTCTTTATTTGCCAAATTCATGTTGAATACTTTTCCTAGCCACTTTCCTGTAGCTAGTGATCTCAGTATTTGACACGACATAAAGGAGAAGTAGACTTTGGCTCATGGGCTATGGAGAGCTCAGTCCATGGTCAGCTGACTCCAAGGATGGTGGAGGGGTCTGGGGAAGGAAAGCTGCTCAAACCCTGGTGGCCAGGAAGCAGAGAGGAAAGACAGGAGCCAGCGAGGGGGATGAAACCCCAGTGATCCTCCTCTCCTGACCAGATCCCACCTCCTAACAGGCACATTCAATTCTGAAATCTTCAGTGGATGAATTCTCTAATGAATGTAATGTCCCCATGATCCAATCACCTTCCAAAAGCCCAGCCTCTGAACACATGAAGTTTTGGAAGAATCTTCTAGGTCTAAATCACAAAAGGAACTCATCAGTGCTGTGTGTTTGAAGGTGTAAGTGGTAGAGCCAGGACTAGCTTTAAAATCTTAATGATCAAAGGATTTACAATGAGATTCTTGGACAAATAAGTATTAAACATGGAACAGTCCTGTTAAATTCTTACCTGAAGAATGTAGGCTTAGTGAGGAACATGAAATAACGAAAGGGAAAATATTTACATCATGTGACTCTTGATGCATGTTTCTTTTTTTTTTCTTTTCAAAGTTTTATTGATAAACATATAGCAATGAGACAGTTTCAAATCAAATCGAAAGTACAGTTTCAACA
>NW_004524692.1:3972786-3994400 GCF_000260255.1 Octodon degus | reverse complement strand
CCGGCCCACGCTGCGCCTGGGCTGGGACTGGTTCCCGCCGCCGGCGCAGGGTAGCAGGAAACTCTCTGCACACTCACCGGACCTGGTCTAGGAGTGGGTCTGGGGGCTCCCGGAACTCGGCAGAAAATCCTACTCGGCGAGCGGGGTGGGGGAGGCACTGCGGAGTGGTGGGGGGGCGGCCTGAGTGGCTGGGAGAGGGTCCGGCCCACGCTGCGCCTGGGCTGGGACTGGTCCCGCCGGCACAGGGTAGCAGGAAACTCTCCGCACACTCACCGGACCTGGGCTAGGACTGGGTCTCTTGATGCATTTTTCTAAATTGATGCTATCATTACTGGATTTCATCTAACTTAATAAGCTTCTGCCTCTTAAGTGCACATCATTGCTATCTAGATAAAAAAAAAAAAAAACAACCAAAATATCCTACCAGCTAAACTAGGACACTGCTTGTCAGAGTTCCATATTTTGGAGATGTTAATAAGTAAAAATGGGAAATATGGTGCTGAACTTTTCTTTCCATGACCTGTGAAAATTCTTGTGTCCCTTAATTAATGAATAGGGAATGCAAATTCTTGAAGAAGGAGCATGCTAGTGTGCTTAAGGAGCAGGAATGACATAGGGTAAATGTCATAGGGGAATGAAACTCCCAACCTGAAAGATACCTGGGATGAGTTTGTGTTCTCTAAAATCGAAGAATGAATTTTAGGAATAAACAGAGGTTAAGAGCAGCATATTTATTTGGGGGAAGGAAAGCTTCTGTCTGAGAGGGACAGGAGGGGGACCTGAGTGGATTGTCTCCAGGAAGCTGTCTGTTACAGAGACTTTTATGGAGTAAAGCCATGTGATGAGGTAGGTCTAATGTGGAAACCATGGAGAATTGCTTAGGTAGGCATGAGGTGGGACAAAACTTTGGTCAACCAATGAGATTAAAAGCACCATTGTTCAGGTAAAATTGATTAAATCCAGGACCAAATGGGAAAGGAAGTCACGTAGCAAGTAGGCATGAATACAGAACAGGAGTTTATCTGGTAGCCAGCCAGTAGCAGGCAGATTAGTGACTCTTCCTGGCTTCCTCAAGGTGATGATCAATCCTGGATGCTTATCTTTAGGGAGGTAAACATTTGTTTGATCTTTGGTCTCTAGGTCTGGCCCACAGTGGAAGCATCTGTCTCTCTCACAGTTGAACCGTATCTTTAGTGCTGTCTCCTTGAGGGCCTGCTCCTGTCTGACTGCCTATAATATTTCTATCTAATTTAGCTGCCTACCCCAGGAAGGCTGATGGAGAGTGTGGAGTGGGGTCGAGGTCCAAGACAAAAAGTGGACAGCTTATGCATAGTCCTGGAGACAATGCAAGGAATCTGATTTTTTTGAGTGACATGGGAAATTATTGAAGGACTTCAAGCAGATGTATCATATGGCTTGACTCACATTTTGAGACATGTGAGGAAAGATGGATAAAGGGAACTGGTTAGGAGGTGATTGTACTATTCTTGATGATAAAAGACATGACTTGGCTTACAGTGGCAGTGAAATAGAGGAGGGAAGAAGTAGATACAATATAGGGATTTTTTTAGTCAACAGGATTTCCTGTCAGCTGAAGGAACGGGTACAGGTTGTAGACGAAGTCAAGAATGGCCTCAAGATTTTTAGATTGAATCAGTGGAAAAATAAAGCTGGATGAAACAGAAAAGAATGAGAGATGAGCTTTACAGGGAGTCCATGTTTTATTCAACTGTATTATTATGCCTAATCTGTATCTGTCTCTAAGGGTTACCATTATTTTTCAAATATTTTCAAGCATCCATTTTCTCCCCTGTATGAGCACTGAGACATGAAAATGAATAAGAGGCAGTTTTTGCCTCGAAATGTTTGCTATTAATAGAGGAAAAGAACCTTCCCCCACTAGATAATTGTAAGGCAATATAACGGAGATGTAAAAATGTCAGAAAACAGAGGAAGGAAATATCTGTTGGAACTCATACTTGACATGCTCAAATATGCTTGCTTTAGTTGAGTACCAGATTATTATCACGTGAAAGGAGAAGGCTAGTAAAGTAACGGGAGCTGATTTTTCAATTTGCACCTCAAGCAATCTTCACAATAAGTGTGCTCCTTACTGAAGTTCACCTGTGCACTCTCTCTTTGCCTTGCCCTGAGTATCCTCCCCTCTGGGAGTCACCTGCCCCACTACTTCCCTTTACTCAGTCTTAGCTGAGAGTTCCTTTATCCAGGGAGACTTCCTTGATGCTTTACAGAAATCAGCCTATTCTGTTTCCATACTTCTTTTCTCTTCATAGCAAATGCCATCTTTTCTCACATACATATTTGCTTACTTTCTGTTCCACAGACTAGGATGTAAGCTCTCTGACAAAAGACACTTTTTCTGTTTTGTGTACTGCTGCATCCTTACCATGTTCAATAAATTATGGAATGAATGAATGAATTAATAAACAAAGAATGAAAATAAACTGTCAATTTGGAAACTAAACAGCCAGCAATAAGGGAGGTATGACTGGAGAAAAGATTGGAGGGAAAAAAACAAATATCAGCTCCAGAACAGGGAAGCTGCAGGGAGCGGTGCTCCTAGCATTCACAGTGCTTCTGTTGCAGGCCAGCCTCCTGGGAAAAGCAGCCTGCACCTGGCCACTCTCCTGGGTAAAGCAGAGTGGTGGTGTGGCACATAAGGAAAAAATTTGGACTGGGACAGAAAAGTATAACCTAAATCAAATCTCTACTACTTAGTAGCTGTGGGCCTTCTTCTGGATTCTGCCTATATATTTGGAAGACCATTGTGTGTGCCTTATCTGCCACATGAGGCTATTATAAAGCTAAAAAAGGGTAGGCAAGAAATGACATCTTAAAAATTGTTAAGAACTCTATTTTCAAGGTCAAGATGGCAATGGGGGACACTATGACATAGATTACAGCCAAAGGAACTGGGAATACCTGTCCCAGGCAGTAAGGTCTTAGCCCCAGGAAGTCCTTTATATCTAAATAATGAGAAGACAGTAGCAAAGGGACAAAAATCTATTTATTAGTAACTAGGTTTAGGTTCCAAATGTCAATTCAAAAGTTCTGGTAAATTGGACTGGGGCATGGATTGTAGGTCCAAGACTTCCAGAGGTTTCTGCTTGCTCATAAAGACACTGATGCCAAGAAGAGCACATAGCACCACCAGTACGATGCGCCATCAGCCTGAAGGAGGAGAATGTCAGAATGGCCCCGGAGGCTGGTGTGGGTTCAACTGCATGGGGAGACAGAGCACAAGAGAAGCTGACTTAGTTTGGAAACTGTATCCACTTAATTCATTGATGACTTTGGTCTTACTGGCATCTGGTTCCTCATCTTTTCTCTTCCTTTCAACATCACTTCGCAGAGAGTTTGGAATTTGAAAAGCTATCCCTTCAAATAATTCCCATTTGTGCTTGTGTTTTGAATAAGAATAAACAAGACGATCATTCCAAGGTGCCAGAAAATGAGGTCTTTTGATCCAGAGATGATAAAAGTGATGTGGGGCCAAGCATTACAAACTCACACACCCTTGGACAGGCAAAGAAAGGGGAAAGAGGCGTCAGCCAAATGGAGGCATTGGCTGAGGGGATGGAGCAACTGGTTAAGAGAGCGGGCAGGCTGCTGCCCACACAACAAAGAGAGCTTGGGGTGGGCTAAAGGCCGCTACTTTTCACCAATGGCATGGTTCTAAAAACATGTGTCTTCTTGTGATGAACTTAGAACATCGTGGACATGGTCAACTAGTTCCAGAGACTAGAGTTTTATGTATCTGGCACCATTATTCTGCATAAAACATCCTGATCTTATGTTGCTGGGCTCACAGGCAGTCAGGTTTTCTCCAAAACTGCTGGGTTACACTTACAGCTGGTGTCATTGTCTTGCAAAATACCCTGGATTTATGATAGTGTTGGTAAACTTTCTGAGCTTAAGCTGCTAAAAAAGCACAAGGGTGGGAGAGAAGAAATACGTAATACTTCCAATACACAAAAGATCAAGCTTTATTATGGTAGTCTTGGTCAAAACCCATCATAGTCTTGGTCAAAACACCGATTATTTTTAAAAATGATCAACTTGTCTAGATGCAGAATTTAGTAAAATCTGACTTGAGGATCACGATTAAGGCAAAAAAATATGAAGACAAAAATGTCAATTTTATCCCATTTATCACCCATCAGACCTATGTAGGCCCAAGTCAGGAGTCAGTATTTTAGCAAAATCATCCTGTAGGTCCCAGGCAAGTAACCAAGGCAACTGTTGTCATAGCCACAGGTCAGAGGTGCTAGCTACAGCAAAGCGAGTGGTAAGCTCAAAGTGCTGCCCCGTTGTGTGATCTGCACAGTTAATCTCTTTAAATCAACTAAAAAAAAAAAATACATTTGGATGGCTGATTTAGGTTTTTTTGTAATGATTTCTTCTCATTTCATGCAAACATTCAGATTTGTAGTTCTATCAGGGTCTTATGATGGATCTGTTGAAACATGCCCTGTTAAAAACCTAACAGCTGACTGCACCCAGGAGTGTATCTCACCATCACAGCCTTCTGCCCCACACTATCCCACCATGGTGGTCCCTAACTGGTTCACTACATTTTCATGCTAATCTTTTGGTTCAAATCCAACTTGGAAGATGTAATGGGTGGCCAATGTAGAAGTGTTATGGTGAAGTGGCCACATTTCCTGCCAGAGCTGCTTGTGTAGAGTTTGCTTAACCACAGTATCTGGAAGTAACTTCTAGTCCTTGGCCCGGAACTGTCATTGCCTTTCCTAGGAGCTTTACCAGACATGGCAAAAGTGAGAGGTTCTTCTACTTCTCATTCATCATGATTGTATTTAATTTCTTCATTTCCCAAGCCCATGATGTTTTAGCAGCGTAGTAGCTTTGTCTCTGGGTGAGGCATGGTCAGCATATTCACACAAAACCTCTTTCCTCTTGATGTTTAGCTACCTCTCTAGGTGTTGTCCAGGAAATAGCATATAGTACATGTTATACTGCAATTGGTTTGCCTCAATGTCCCTTTATCTTAGGTACCTTGTCACAGCTGAGTCACAATATCAACATCCACAACCTAAAGGAGGAAAGCTTTATTTTGGTTTGTGCTTACAGTCCATGGCTGGCCAGCTTCCAAGCAGAATGCATAGTAAATGGGAACAATGGAGGAAAAACTCTTCATATCATGGTGGCCAGGAAGCGAGGAGAGAAGGGAAGGAGCTGAGGAGAGAGAGACACACTTTAAATCGTGCTCTGAATGACCCCCTCTAATCAGGCATTCCCTCCCGAGAGCAAGTCAGCTCTAAGCCCCCATGGTCAGTCCTGTCAGCAAGCCCTGCCTCTGAGCACATGAGATCTTTGGGGTCATTCTTTCCTAAGCCATCACCCCTTCCTTGTAAGCCTGGGAGGGTTCAGCTTTCTCCATCATCTCAATCTAACCTTGCAGGCCTGAACGAAGTTAGACTTTTTAGGAAGCTATTTCACTTTAAGCAATTTATTTGTGTCCTGTAAACATAAACCCAACCTTTGGATGAAGAAACATAAAGGTTTTGGTTACCTACTTTGCAAAGGGAAGTTTAAATTCAGGTAGACTAGTTTAACCCGGTTACATTTTGCCCCCTTTCTTGGTCAAGAGAGAAAGAGGGAGGATGCTCTTATAGATCTGGGTCTAGCAAAGTGTCTCAGCTTACCAGGTGTGGATCTATGAAGTTTGAATTCATCCCAATGTGCCTGGCTTGGATCTGGCTGCTGTGCCCCTTTGGCAAGATGTTCTGCTCCTGGATTAGCTGGGTGGTTCTGGCCCTAGGCTCTCCGCAGGGACTTCAGCTGCACAGTTTAACACCAGGCCTGTATGCCGGGCCTGGGCTGGTTCTGGAGGGGTCCGGAGGGTCCTGAGGGCACGGTGGAAGCAGGAAGTTTAAATTCAAAAGTTAAAATCTCAATATTCTTGCAAAAGTTTTCTGTTTTAAAAGCAGCTTTATTGACATACAAATAATACAGAGTAATGACACATACTTTTTTTTTTTTTTTTTTTGGCAGAACCAGGGATTGAACTCAGACCCTTGTGCTTGCCAGAGAAGTGCTTATTCTACTGAGACATGTCCCAGGCCCATTGGCACATGCTTAAGATGCATGACTTGATAAGTTTTGACATTTTTATAGTTTAAACCCATGAAATAATTACCACCAAAATTTGCGCTATGCCCCTTTGGGATTCCTTTGGCCTCTCTAATGTCCCCCAGGAAACCACTGATGTGTTTTCTGTCACAGTAGGTTGACTTGTTCATTTTCTGGAATTATATATAAATGGAAGCTTATAATATATACTCTTTTGTCTGTTTTCTTTCATTCAGTACAATTATTTTGAAATTTATTCATACTATAGCATGTGGCACTAGTTCATTCCTTTTTGTTGCTGAATGGTACAAGTAGGACTAGAAGGAGGATGGTGAAATACATAGGGTATAAAATACAGTCAACTTAAGGGAAATTATTATTCCCATAAGAACACGACGTGAGAACTGTTTGCTTAACAAGATCTTTTAAGTGTAACATACAGCATTGTTAACTATAGGCACAGTGCAGCACAGCAGATCTCTATAGTTCACTTATCTTGTTTGACTGAAACTTATACCTGTTTTAATAGCAAATTTCTATTTCCTCTCCTTTCAGCCCCTGGTAACTGTCACTCTAATCTCTGTGCCTAGGAATTTGGTTATGTAAGACATTTCATCTTTATTGGAACTATACAGTCTTGGTCTTTCTTTGATTAGCTCATTTCATTTAGCATAGTGTCCTTTAGGTTCATCTCTGTTTTTGTAAATTGCACAATTTCTTTTTTAAAAGCTGAATAATATTTTATTTTGTGAGTAGCCCACAAGTTCTTCACTTATTCTTCTGTTACTATTTAGGTTGTCTCCATGTCTTGGCTATCATGAACATGAAAGTTCAGATCCTAATTTTGATTGTTTTGGGTATACAGTTAACCCAGAAAAAGAATTGGTGGGTCATGCGGTAGCTGAATTTGTAAGTTTTGATGTACCTTCATACTATTTCCATAGTGGATATATCACTTTACATTCCCACTAGTAGTGTACAAGAGTTCCAATTTCTCCACATCCTCACCAGCACTCTTTATCTTTTGTATCTGTTGATGATAGTGATCTTGACAGATCTGAGGTGATGTGTCCTTGCAGTTTTGAGTTGCATTTCCCTAATGATTAGAGATGCTGACCATAGTTACTGGTCATTTGTGTACTTCATCTCTCCTTCCTTTTCTTCTACTACCTCTTCCTTCCTACCTCTGGTCTCTGGTACCTCGTCTTTCTTCTTCACTTCCTCCTCCTCTTTCCTCTTCCTCCTCTTCTTCTCTATCTCCTTTCCCCCCTCTTTTACTCCTCCCTCTCCATTTCTCCTTCCCTCCTTTTCTTCCCCCTTCTTCCTCTTCTCCTTCTCCTCCTTCTTTTGCTTCTTCTCACTTTCCCACATCCTTTCCTCCACCTTATAATCTTTTGTTTTATTTTGATTTGGTTTAGTATTGGGATTAAAACCAGGTTCTTTACATTGAGCTATACCCCATTTATTTTTTTAAAATTTTGAGACAAAAAAATTTCTAAGTTGACAAAGCTGGGCTGGACTTGTTGTCCTACTGCCTCAGCCTCCCAGAGAGCTGGGATTACAAATAAGAGTTGTCATGCTGGTCTTATGTCTTCCTTAAAGAAATGTCTATTTTATTTTATATTTTTTTACTTTATTTTTTTCCATAATTTTATTGAGAAACAAATAGCAATGAGACAGTTTCAAATCTTATTAATAGGGCAGTTTTGATAATTAACACATTGCATATTGTTGTCTTAGTGGTTATTCATTGTACAAGATGCAGACATGATATCCTATTTAAAAACATTATTAGAATAAACCTTTCTATACAATGAATTAAGATAATGTGGCTGTATATCTATCCTAACTATTTTGAATATACAGATACAAAATGGTCATTCATTTGTATCCCCTTTTTTGTTTAGTTTTATCATTTAAATATTATAATGTGTGAATTCAGCAAAATATTCCAAAATAGTCCAGTAGTACATAATAATAGTGGGTTTTCCATAATACTGGCAATGTCAGAAGTTGTTGACTTGAGCCTTTTACAGCTCAGCATATTAATATGGTTTTACTTTTTTTGAGTAAGATGATTTATTTATTTATTTATTTTCCATAATTTTATTGAGAAACAAATAGCAATGAGACAGTTTCAAATCAAATTGGTAGGACAGTTTCAATAATTAAAACATTGCATATTCTCTTCCTAGTGGTTATTTGCTGTACAAGATGCAGACATGATATCTATTTACAAACACTATTAGAACAAATCCCTCTATTCATTAAGAGAATGTAACTATATATCTATCCTAACCATTTTGAATACACAGATACAAAATGGACATTCATCTGTATCCCCTTTTTTGTTTAGTTCCGTCATTTGTATATTATAGTTGTGTGAACTCAGCAAAATATTCCAAAAGAGTCCAGTAGTCCATAATAGTATTGGGTCTTCTGCTTGACTGGCAATGTCAGAAATTGTTGACCTGAGTCCCCTACAGCTCAACATAACAGTATGGCTTTACTTCTTTTACTTCATTTTTATACTTTTCTGCTGGATGGTTAAGACCAAGGTAAAGCAGGACCTATCCAACAAGAGTTTAGATTTTGGGTCTGATAAGATCAGTCAAATCCCCTCCAGACTTATCCTGAAACCCTGTACCACAGTTTGTAGATCCTTTGTCAGTGTCAGTCATGTGGATGAGTCACAGCCATGGCTTGACCAATTCACTTTCTGTGAAAGCCTGAGAGAATGTTTTCTCTCCATGTGACTCTCCTTAGGCACATTCTACATCATCAATCACTTTCCTCTGTGGCCCAATAATCTCCTTGATCAGAAAAAGGACATGGGAGAAATGTCTATTTTAGCCTTCAACTTTTTTTGAGAGAAGGGGTGCCAGGAACTGAATCCAGGGCTCTGAGTTTGCCAGAAAGGTGCTGTACCACTGAGCTATATCCTCAGCCCCCTTCACTTATTTTTAAAAATAATTTAAATTGGGTTATTTGGTTTCTGCTATTAGTTTGCAAGAGCTCCTTCTGTATTTTAGATATTAACCCCTATCAAATATGTGGCTGGAAAATATTTTTTGCCATCCCAAAGATTTTTACTTTGGTAATTGTTCTATTTATTTTTTGTAAAAATTGTTCAGTTCAGTGTAGCTCTACCCATGTCTGTTTTTGTTACTTATGTTTTTGGTATCATATCCAGGCTATTCTGTTTTCTTCCAAGAGTTTTAGTATTTCAGGTTCTGCATTTAAATGTTTGATCTATTTTGAGTGTGTGTGTGTGTGTGTGTGTGTGTGTGTGTGTGTGTAACATAAAGTTCCAGCTTTATTCTTTTTCAAGTGAATATCAGGTTTTGGCAGAAGTTTGTTGACAAAGCCATTGTATTTCTACTGCATTTTTGGCCCCCTTATTAAAGATGATCAGTTGATACTATATGTATGATTTTATTTCTAACTTCTCTATTTTGTTCCATTTATCTACATGTCTGCTTTATTGAAATACTATTTTAACTGCTTTAGTTTGTAGTATATTCTGAAATTTGGAGTATCATACCTCTCGCTTTGTTATTGTTTTGCAAAATTGATTTGGCTATTCAGGGCCTTTTGGAATTTCATGTGAATTCTAGAACTTTAATTTTTTTCTGTAAAAATGCTATGGAGATTTTGAAATGCCATCAGTTCTGAATCATTTTAAATTGTTTTGCTCTTATTTTCTTTCTCAAAGTGAATTCTATTTTACTGCTTTGCCTTTTTTTTTTTTTAATTCCATGGAACACATTCTAAAATTGGTGCTTATCTGAAATTCAGATTTAATTAGGTATCCTGTATCTTACCTGGCAGCCCTATATCCTGAGAACTCCAGTTCTCTAGAGCTCTCTGGACTCATTGTCTCTTCAATTCAGGGAATTTTCCAATCTCTGCTGAATTCTCACCTGCTTATTCTGTAACTGGACCCTCACAGCAGTAACCTGACTCAATAGAAGGGCACATAGTTGTGTCCTGTCTCTCAGAAATTGCTGTCCTTACTTTGTCTGATGTTCATTATGTCATATACTTTGTCTTGTTGTTGTTTAATATAAGAGGGTAAATCTTGTCTCTGTCACTCTATCTTAATTGAAAGTAGAAGTTGATCCCTAGAGCTTATTATCTTGGTCCAAGGGCCAGACATGGTGCTATGCTGGCCAAAAAATTTAGGTGGAATCTTCTTGTGCACGAGTTTGTTGGTTTATTTCATAGTGTCATACAATCAGCTATCTACAAAGAAAAGAATGCTGTGGGTCACAGGGCTACCTGATGATTATGGCTCACTAGTGTTACAAAATTAGTTAGAAATGCATATCTGCTATTCAGGTAAAAAGGATGGGCCATTGGGTTTGTTATCAAATAAAATGATAAATTAACACATTATGCTCATTATTTGTGAGAGTTTGGACCAAAATATAAGTTTGGCTGAGGGTCAAATCTTGGAACCTAATTGATCTGGGGAGTCAGAGACATGAGGAAAAATATGATAAAGGCAGGGTGGTCAAACAGAAGCCCTTGAGGGAAAATTTAGAATCTCCTACTTCCTGTTCAACAATTGGTTATAGTCTCCCTAGAGGACTCTGGAAATAAAAATAAAAGAATGTTTTCTCTTCTGTCTTGGATTTCTTTTGGTGCAGCTATATGCCGCTATCCCCTGGGCATGTCAGGAGGCCATATTCCAGATGAGGACATCACAGCTTCCAGTCAGTGGTCGGAGTCCACAGCAGCCAAATACGGAAGGTGAGATTGGCTCTCTCAGGAAAGTCTGGATTTTGGGTCATTATAACTTTTAGGATGCAGACGCCTGATTCAATCAGCTAGTGAAGAGAGATGGTACTGGTCAGAGCTGGTGGAATAAAGGAAAAATGTTAAGTGGGCTTCTCCTGCTCTTCATACTTGCAGAGAGGGAGAACTTGGGCTTGGTTGTGTTGCTGCTCTGACAACCTCATCCCAACCACAGATGCCACAGAGCCACATGCCCACAGTAAATGGATTCAATAATTGGCAGTGAATTCTCATTATCTGACCTTGTTATTGAGGACTGCTGCAGGAAGGAGACCAAAGCAGCAGTAGGGAGAGGTCCAGATGATGTGGGATATTCAGAGTGAGCGGATCTGCTCCTCTTCTTGTGGGTTTCTGTGCAAACAGCACTCGTGCAAAGCATCAAGAGCTTAATCAGACACTGAGTCCTTCAACAAATTTTTCTCCTTTAAACTTCACCCATAAACAGGGCATCGTAGAGTTCTCATGGAAGTATTTCACAGGTCCTCTAAATCAATAAAATCTCAACTCAAAGACTAATCTTGCAATTCATTCCACTTTCTTGGATCTAATTCTTTTGGTGTAAGGTACTATTTTTTTAAAAATAGAATCACCCATAAAGAAAGTGACCTTGGTAAACTTTTCTCATAATATTTACCTTAGTATGAAAGACCAGAGTGATGGTTGGTGAGGTTGGAAGGGAGCAAACAAATGAATGGGTAACATCTGTGAGAAAAGAGAGCATTCCAGGGAAGAGGGAAAGTGGCAAGAGGTTCCCAAAATAAACCTTATACTGATTTCACAATTTTACTCCATAGTAACTCAACCTGGAGGTAATAAAATGAAACCAGATTATTTACTTCTCCCCTGACATGCTCTTAGCCCTTACCCTCATGGTGGATTTGCTGGGTGGCCGTGCCCATCCTGCTGGTTAAAATTCCACTGCACTGCATAGCCCACACGGGAGCTCATAACGTCTCTCCGTCCCCACTCCCACAACTTGATATCCAATCCAGGAGTGACCAGCTGTGTTAGACTGACTTTGAAAACTGGGCAGGGGGGATGGTGAGATGCCTCCGTGGGGAACTGGGCATAGAAAAGTTTTCGTGTCCGTTGAAGTCTCTGAATTAACTTGGAAAAATAAAGTCTTCACATTTTCTGAAGGTTTTCAGCTCCCTGGCGGTGATTCCTTATGGGTTTCATGGTGATTCAGGGGAAGGAAACTGACCAAAAAATATGAAGGGTGAGATCAATCAGAATTCTTCCAGTGGGAAGAACCCCAAACTCTGTTGGTACTCCCAGCTTACACTCTTCCTGCAGCGCAGAACAGCACCTTGTTCTTATCTGGTGAAGAACTCTATGGTCTTATAGTTGCTTCCTCTCTCCCCAACCTTTGGCTGTCAAGGCTGGACTCAGAAGAAGGGGATGGAGCCTGGTGCCCTGAGATTCCAGTGGAACCTGATGACCTGAAGGAGTTTCTGCAGATTGACTTGCATACCTTACACTTTATCACTCTTGTGGGGACCCAGGGACGCCATGCGAGGGGTCATGGTATTGAGTTCGCACCCATGTATAAGATCAATTACAGTCGAGATGGCACTCGCTGGATTTCTTGGCGGAACCGGCATGGCAAACAGGTAGGAAGAAGAGACATCCACTCCCTGGGGGAATCAAGAATAGATTTTGACTTAGGCCAGAAGAACACTAGTTGTGTAGGTATCTATAGGCCTGGCATTCCCTTGTAATCATGACCTAGTTTAAGGGAAGTGACCCAGAGAAGAATAGAAGGGCAGCTAGAGAAGCTGAGTGGATATATTCTGTTCCTTGAATTAAAAGGAGAGGGCATATCAAAAGGGAGATAGGGTAAAGAAGAGTGAACATGATTTTATACCCTCTCTTTTTTTCTTCTCTTTCTCCTTAGGTGCTGGATGGAAATATTAACCCCTATGACATTTTCCTGAAGGACTTGGAGCCTCCCATTGTAGCTAGATTTGTTCGCTTCATTCCAGTGACTGACCACTCTATGAATGTGTGCATGAGGGTGGAGCTCTATGGCTGTGTCTGGCTAGGTAGGTCTCTAGCACAGGGATCTTACAGACCATATGAAAAATATCATGACTGGGAAATAAAGACAATTAAATTAGAAGGGATTGGGATCCGGTACCCTGGAATGAAATTATTATTCCTCTTGGTTAGAGAAGAAGATGGATCACTGTTCATCTATCCTGGGCTTGGTGATTTACACTTGACATTATGCATTTACAGTAACTTCTGCTGGCCACTCCTAAAGTGTGCACTTCAGCAATGCTCTCTGTGCACCTGAATTGCACCCTAGAGGGCACACTGCACAGGTTTGCACCCTGGGAGCTCACGTAGCTCCCTGGAGGTAATCAGAGCAGCAACCGCACCTTGTTCCCAGAGTTACAGACAACTGTGTTTCCTTTGGCAGATGGCTTGGTGTCTTACAATGCTCCAGCTGGGCAGCAATTTGTACTCCCTGGAGGCTCCATTATTTATCTGAACGATTCTGTCTATGATGGAGCTGTTGGATACAGGTAAATTCTGGGGAACTTTGGTCATTACAATGGGAAAACAACTACCAGGAAAAAATAATATTTTATACAGCTTGATTAATTATCAATCCACTTATTGTATTTAATTTCTGTACTAATTACTGCGAGATGATTTAGATGAAGTAAACTCTGTGGTCTTTATTTCCAAGAAACTTAAAGCTGACTTTGGGAAGAGGTAAGCACACAGGAAACAATGATAAATTACTCAAATAAAAGACTAACTTTCATAATGTGATTCAGAAGTGTGAGGGCCAGGGCTGGGGAGATGGCTCAGTAGAATAAGCACTTCCCTGGCAAGCACAAGGGCCTGAGTTCGATCCCTGGTTCCGCAAAAAAAATAAATAAATAAAAATAAATAAATAAATAAATAAAAGTGTGAGGGCCGGCCAAATAGCTTAGCAGATTAAAGCACCTGCAAGCAGGCACAGGGGCTGGGGGTGGGTGTTGGGTCAATCCTCAGACCTATCATCCCAGCCTCACCCCCAGGGCACACTGAGACAGAGATTGAGACTGGGCGTGGTGGTGTGCACCTGTAATCCCAGCTTTTGCGAGGTTGTAAACAGGTGGATCACTACGAGTTCGATCTAGTAGTGAGATCCTGAACACCCTGAAGACCCTTCCCTAAAATACAAAAAAAAAAAAAGAAAAAAAGAAGTGTGGTAGCCATATTTTTGACCTGAAAAACCAGTTGTATTGGCTTAGTTGTGGAAATAAAGGGCTGGAAGAAGTGAAATAATGTTTATAATAAATCAGGCAAATCTAAAAGTTCAGGAAGAAAGGACTTTATAAATAAATAGAGATTTATATATTGTGAAAATTATGGAAATCAGTAAAACTTACGCTAGATAAGGAATATTTCTAAGGAATGACAAAAATTGAAACATGGAGTAAGATGGGTGGAAAGAAACAGAGGAAACAGGGCTGAGCACGGGAATTTTCAGACAGAGGTAGATAATTGATCTGAGATCAACAGAAAGTACCAACAAATATCCCTGAAATAGATCACAGAAGAGTCATGTTGGAGAAGTATGGTTAAATAAGTAGGCATGCGGAGTTTCTATCTCTCCCACTCTAGGCTTTACCAATCTCAACACCACATGAACACTCATATTTCTTAGCTCAGTCCTTATCCAGAAAAACTGAGCCTGAAAGAGAAGTTAAGCCACAGTGAAGGTTAGACCTCATGATGAGGTTTCCAGGGCTTGAGATGTAGAGAAATTATGTGATTACAGAATGCGCATTAGTTGCCATTTTTCCCAGCTGCCAACCCCTGTGTGAAGTCCTGATTTGTGTAGTTCTGTTTCTACCCACTTCCCTTTCATCCACTGCTTTCATCCAGTTACTGCTCTTTCCTATTTTCCTAAACTGTCTTGGCGTATTTTCACTCAGCCACATCCCCAGTTGGAATATACTCAAGGCACTGAGGAAATCAGAGAGTAATTGAATACAGTTCAGGTAACTCAGTCTTTGCTACTCAGCTGTTGCTCTGCGAAAGGAATTTGACTGGGCATTGTAGGCATTCAAAGGCAATAATTTGTTGACCTTGACTTCAGTCAAATCAATGACTGTAGTCATTGACCCTGTCTCAAAAAAAAAAAAAAAATCTCTAAAAGGCTGAAATAATCTTAACCATTTCCTTGTAACTCACACATTTGACATACAGACTGTTCTTGTTATAAACTTCAGAGGTACCCTTGCTTGAGGGTACTAGAAACTCTTCTTTTGGGAGACTCCTAATGGGTCTCCTATAGCTTGTGCGACAGAGCTGCGTGTTTCATGAGGTGAGTTCTTGCCCTGTTCCTCCATAAAAAGAAGAACTTTTATGTTCATCACATAGACAAATTAATATAAGTACACTTCTTGTTGGTGGTTGACTAGCCAAAACGGTGACACACTGATCATCACGTACTCAGCTTCAAAATGCCCAGAGTCTGGAAAACAACAGCTCAGAGAGAATCCAAAGGATGTTCAGGGCACACAGGAACCAAAATGGAGCTGACAGTGGAGAAGAAGACAATAGGATTCGTTGCTTCAGAGGCAACAGCTCACCCCCGCAGCTCCGAGACTGAGCACTGTGACCAGAGCAGATTCAGCAAAAGCAACTTTGCTTCATTCTGGGAGGCTGAGGACAGACCTGGACCAGGAGAGCCTTGTACAGTCAGAGGTAGCCGTGAGGATGTGAGTCATTCAGTCACCTGAGTGTCCCCACAACAGCTGCTGGTGAGTGAACTAGAAAGGCACCTGGCACACAGACTCTCTGAGGTCTAGCAGTATGAGGACAGGGCTACCAATCCATTCTATTTTAGAAGGCTCAGGACTTAAAATGCAGAGCAGAACCGCTCTAGGGTCACTTCACTGTTAATGTCTTTGAGTGGAAACAAGGAAGGGCTGTGCAGTCACAGCAGAGTAAGCAGCTGGACAGCAGACTGGGGGATATTTTACAGAGCAGTAGGATCTGGAGCCACTCACACTCCATTCCACCAGAGGCCACAAGCCAGTCTTAGCCTTAGCGATAGTAAACTGGAAGCAGCTTGTTGCTCTACAATCAGCAGCACAAGCAAGCAAGTGGCCTTGGGTGGTGATAGGACAAGGGCACTCTTCCTGCCCTATGTCCACTCACGAGCAGAGTCTGTGCTGTGGCCTATCAGTCCCACATCCAGCAGTAGTCCTACTGCAGATTTGGTGGAGTTACTCAGTACACACTATGGCTCTGACTAGGGAACTAACAGAACTGGGGGCACTAGAGGAATTTTTATTGAGGGGTGATTGTTTAGGTTTTGACTGTAATTATTTGGTTTGTTTTTTTCTGTCCTCTCTCTTTCCTCAATTGTACTTCTTGTTTTTCTGATATGTACATGGGAATGAAAATTATCTCTAGTCTTTCTGGTTCATTTCAATATTTTCTTGCTTTCTGCTTCATTCTTCCTCTCCTGTCCCCTTTTCCAGCTGCCCAGGATATAAGTGATCATCCTTTATCCTTCAGCCTTGCTTGCACTATGTTTCTCTTTAGTTATTGCTTGGCTTTGTACTCTATCCCTCCTGAATTCCCCTTCCCCACAGGTGAAACTCACTGTGTACAATTTCTTTGTCTGTGTTACAGGTTGTTATATAACTATACATCTTGCCCCTTGGGCTAGAGATATCAAATTGGCAATTACCACAGATTGTCAGTTTTTAGGCTCGCTGACTATACTACTTTATCTAGGATGCTATACTTATGATAATTAGTAATTAACCTTCGTGTGATGACATTGTGATAATCTGGGGTCAGAATCATCCTCATAGGCCAGTACCAAAGGTCTGGGTGCTGAGCCAAATAGATAGCAACTCCTTGTCCCTAATAAAGCAGAGAGATAGGACCTTGGGACAGACACAAAGACCAACTGCCAGTTATACCTAGGAGACATCTTGGCAGAATATTTTCTAGAGAATCCCTGATACCAGTGATAAAGCTACCTAACATAAGAAAAATACAAATGTCAATACAGAAAACAAATTCAATTAAGAAGATAGAAATGGTAAGATACAGTCCTAGGTTTCCAGTCCACATAAGACATATCTGAGGAATAATGAGATACAGTAAAACAGAAGTC
This sequence comes from Octodon degus, assembly GCF_000260255.1. Lineage (NCBI taxonomy): Eukaryota > Metazoa > Chordata > Mammalia > Rodentia > Octodontidae > Octodon > Octodon degus. The sequence goes on along the minus strand of NW_004524692.1, from coordinate 3,977,344 downwards.
ATTCTGAATCTTCTGGAATGACAGCAGCAGAAATAAAAAGTATATGAGTTTATAGAAGAAGCAAAACCCAGGGGCCAGGGTTTGATTCTCAGCAGGCCATGCTGGCTCTGCCCCTGGGGCAGGCTGAGACAACTAAGACTGGGCATGGTGGCATGAACCTATAATCCCAGCACTTGGGAGGCTGAAAGCAGGAGGATCACTGTGAGTCTGATCTGTGTAGTAAGACCCTCTAGGCCCTGTACTAAATACATAAAAAAGAAGCAGAACCAATAATTTCACAGGTTAAAAAAAGAGATGACAACTATAATAAAGGACTCACTCAATAAATCTAGAGTAAACATAGATTAAAAAAAATAGAGGAGCATAGAAAAATAATGGAAATCATGAATACCCAACATCAGAAAGAAATAGAATCCATGAAACAGATTCAAGCAAATATCCAGTAAGTTAAAAATTTCATTTAAAGTTTGCAAAATTGTATGAAAAAAGTAGATTTCTCAAGAAAAACTCTTAAGGAGAGCGTGGAGAGAAACATTTCAAGTTCTAAAAGAAAATAACTTTCAACCTAAACTGACATGTCTTTCAACATTTTCTCTCAGTGTTAATGGAAAAATAAAATACTTCCATGACAAAGAATAACTGAAAAAACTTACGACAACAAAACCACTTCTTTTTTTTTTCCAGCATGCAGGACCAGGGATTGAACCCTGATCCCAGTGCTTGCCAAAGCAGGCAATTAGTCCACTGAGCTATCTCACTGGTCCCAACCAAACCATTTCTACAAAAAGGTTTGAAGGATATTCTGGAAGAGATAATAAAGACCACAACTCCAAGGATACTTGTAGAAAGAAGTCACCAGGCAGGGCAAGCAATTAAACAGAGGAAAAGACAGGGAACCACTAACAGGAAAATAATATGACAAGGACAAGCCAATGCCTATCAGTTTTAACCATCAATGTAAATGGTCTCAATTTACCAATCAATAGAAATAAACTGGCAAATGGATCAAGAAATAAGATCCAACAATATGGCACATTCAAGAAACACATTTAACTAAAAAGAAATTCATAGACTGAAAGTCAAAAGATGGGAAGTAATACTCCATGTCACAGGAAATTAGAAAAATCAGGAGTAGTTGTTCTATTTGCAGACACTGTGAACTTTGAGTCAAGACTGACCAAAAGAGATGAAGAAGGTCACTACATACTTGTTAAGGAAAATCTTCAAGAAGAAGAGACAGCAATCATAAATATATATGCACCAAATACAGGTGAATCCAGTTATATAAAATAAATACTAATGAACATAAAAAATCAAATAAACACTAACACTATTGCAATGAAGGATCTGAATAGCTCCTTGACACAAATGGGTAGATCAATTAGATGAAAAAATTAACAAAGAAATATCAGAATTGAATTGAACTTGTGAAAACAATGGATGTAGTTGATGTCTACAGAGTGTTCACCCCACAACACTAGAGTATACATTCTTCTTGGTGTGACATAGATTCTCCAAATAGACCACATACTAGATCATAGAATATGCATAAGTAAATACAAAGAAATTAAAATTATCCCATGCATATTATCTGACCATAGTGCAATGAAATTGGAAATCAATGGTAAAGGAAAGCACAGGAGCTCAATAAACGCATGAAAATGAAGTAACATCTTACCAAACAGCCAGTGGGTCACTGATGAAATTAACGGAGAAATTAAACAGTACCAACTATTAAATGATGATAAAAATAAAATATATTAGAACTTAAAGAATACAATAAAAGCAGTGTTGGAGCAAATTAATGGCAGTAAACTCTCACACCAGGAAAATAGAACAAGCTGAAATCAACAACCTAATGTTGAATCTCAAACTTCTGGAAAACAATTAGCACGTCAAGCCCAAAGACAGTTCAAGGGAGGAAATCATACAGATTGGAGCATAAATTAATGGAATTGAGACTCAGAAAGCAGTACAAAGAATCAATGAATCAAAGAGTTGGTTATTTGAAAAAATAAATAAAATTGACAAATGCTTAATCTTATCAAGAGAGGAAATAAAAGACTTAAATTCATGAAAACAGTAATAAATAGAGTGAAATCACAATGGATACTTTGTAAATCCAGAAGGTCACCAATACCTAATTTGTGAACCTTTACTCTAATGAGATGGAAAATACATGAGAAATAGATTTCTAGTTACATATGAATTACTAAAACTGAATCAAGAAGACAATTTCTAAGTAAGCTAAAATCTGTCAGTGAAATTGAAATTTAAAACTAAAAATTAAAAACTCACATACAGCCATAAAGGATAAAATCGAGACATTTATGGTGAAATAGATGCACCTTGAGACCATACTTTTTTTTAATATATCTAATATAGGGTCTACAGGGTCTCACTACATAAATTGGACTCGAAGTGATTCTCTTGTTTTCGGCCTTTCAAGCACTGAGATTACAGGTGTGCACCAGTACGCCCAGTCTCAGTCGCTGTCTCAGTGCTGGGGCTGGCATTGCATGCAAGGGATTGAACCCCAGCCCCTGTGCTTTGCCTAAGCAGGTGCTTTAGTCTGCTAAGCTATCTGGCCAGCCTGAGACCACACTCTTAAGTGAAATAAATCAGATACACATGTATAAATATCACATTGTTTCTCTAATGTGAGAAACTGAAACTGTAGAACCACAACATATAATAGATATTGTGATATAGGAAGAGTTTGTTTAGAAGTAAAGGAAAAATGGGGGAAGGGGAGGAAAGGAAAAGAAAAAAATGAGGGACAAAGGGTTAAAATGGAGACAAAATTTTGTAAATAAGAAGGGGAAGAAGTGGGGGGGGAGGGGAGGGAAATGGGAGAAAAATAAAAGAGGAACTGAGACATGTCATGTATAGGTACAACTTCCAAAGGAGATGATCATTGTGTGTACATAAACTATATCAATACACTTAATAATAAAAACCCATGAGTAATCTTTTATCCCCTCCAGGAATCAGACATACTCAGCCCGTTAATCAGCCTTGTGTTCAAAATTGGAAAAGGCTGCCAAGCTGGAAAAAAAAATTCACATCTAAAATCTGAGACTCACATAAAAGCTCTGCATTTTACTCCATGGATAGTGGATAGCTTTCTACATATTTATTTAAAAGTAATCATATATTAGTTCTTTAAATTCAACAGGGATCACTTTTTCTTCTGCCTTTAGTTAAATTGGGATTTTTGGAAGTCTCAGGTAGAGTAGAGAATGAATGGCTTCTCTGAAATTAATTCACTTTGCAGAAGGGAAAGGGGTCAAGAGTTGGAGGGAGTGGGGAGAAAGAGCAGAGGAAAGGGATGCCAGAAGAATTAGCACATGTTATATACGTGTACCAACTCCTCATGATGAAGGTAATCATTATGCACTGAAAACACTTAGTAATAAAAATAAAAATTAAAAAATAAAATTATTTCACTAAACTATGACAACATGCTGTCTGAGGAGAGTCTGAAAAATGTTCCAATGAGCATTGAGAACATTTATTTAGTGATAGGGTAAGTGCTTTCAGTGTTTTCATTCACTCTTTCATTAATTTACTAATGAATTAATTTATCAGGTGTATTTGATATTATTGATTCATGTATCAAGACATTATATTCGGTGTGGAAGAGTAGGCAGAGTTTGTATAGATTATGGAAGTTTTCATATGAAAAATAGAACATTGTTTAAGTGTTTTGCCACTAATGTGCTAAGCATTAAACATTTTGTAAAATTAATTTATATAAAATTCTTAATTCTTTCTTGATGCTTGGGAAAAAGAAATGAGTTACTATACAGTACATTCTATTTTCTATAATTCTTCAACATCTAAGATAATCAGCTCTTTAAAAACCCAGGGTGAAGTAGCTGGGTCAAAGCTCTTCATGAATTCACGGCTAACTCCGCATTCCTCTCTCTTTTCCTTCTCTCCTGGCATGAGTAGCATGACCGAGGGACTAGGTCAGCTCACAGATGGGGTGTCTGGCCTGGATGATTTCACGCAGACACATGAATACCACGTGTGGCCAGGCTATGACTATGTGGGCTGGAGAAATGAGAGTGCCACCAACGGCTACATTGAGATCATGTTTGAATTTGACCGCATCAGGAATTTCACTACTATGAAGGTCAGTGGTGGAAATTCTTCAAGGCCAAAGCATAGCAAATGAACGAAAAGGTACAGTAGGAAGACCCCTGAGTGGACATCAGCAGAACCAGATTCAAATATACATTCCAGTATTAGCTACCTGTGTTTCATGATTCTTCATCTCTAAGGGCTTGCTTCTTCATTTGTTTTTCTCTCTCTTTCTCCTCCCCTCCCATCCCCATCTGTAACCCCATCCTCTTTCTCTCCTCCTCCTCCTCCTCCTCCTTCTCCTCCTCCTTCTTCTCTTTCTTCTCCTCCTCCTTCTTTTTCTCCTCTCCTCCTCATCCTCTTTGTCCTCGTCATCCTCGTCCTCGTCCTCGTCCTCGTCCTCCTCCTCCTCCCCCTCCTCCTCCTCCTCTTCCTCTTCTTCCTCCTCCTCCTCCTCCTCCTCCTCCTC
>NW_004524692.1:3921944-3972566 GCF_000260255.1 Octodon degus | reverse complement strand
TCTCTCTCTCTCTCTCTCTCTCTCTCTCTCTCTCTCTCTCTCTCTCTCTCTCCCCCAACACTGGAGCCAATGTGTCCATCAGGCACAACACTTACTTTACCGACTTACTGTTGCAAAGGAATTGAAAGACCATAGGCATATTTTGTGAAGTGATTAGATAGAAGCCATAGGATTGGGAGAGATCTATGGACAAGTGTGTGATGGACCACAGTAAATGCAGAAACTGGAGAAGAGCTGTACTAGGAGGATTAAGGTTTGAATTCCAATTTCTTTGAAGCAGGACCTCACAGGTAAACCCAATCTGGATGCTAGAGTTGAGGACATCTCCATTAATAGCATGATGGGTTTCCTGGTACTTAGTTCAGATAACTATTTTCCTTTTCCCTTACTCAACCTCATGTCTGTTTCAGAGAGAAAGAAATGGAAGCGGAGAAAAATCATTGCAAAAACTAACAGACTGGATATTCTAAGCTAGAGAGAGACTAGGACTTGGGGGTGTGGAGGACAGTCCTTGTGTCTGTTCTGAGAAAGAGGCCGCAGGATCTTTTGTAGTTCTTATATAACTCACTGGTTTATGAAGGGGCATGGGGATGCCCTTGATGTCTTGAGAAGAAAGAGTGAGCAAATGAATTAGACTTCACATGTGAACCCCTGTTTATCTGCTCTTTCTACCCATGAACAGTTGAGGATAGGCTAATAATGACCAACAGATTGATGGCTCTGTATTTATTCTCAATCCTCAACCTCAATATTTGTTTCCTAAATTTACCCACTCTTCTGTTTGTTATTAATTTATGAATTGTATTTGGAGCCTATGTAGCATTATATTATATAAAAGAGGAATAAAAAATGATCCCTTCCTCTGGACACACTACAAATCAGGGAAGATACTATTTATTTACTTACCAAAGGAGATATGTAAGTGATGTGGGACCCAGAAGAAGGAAATCTGTGTTGTTATTAAGGGCTCACATACTAATGTAAAATTTGTTAACCTCTACAAAAACTAGGTTTCTAAAAGAAAATGTATGTCTTTTATTTCACTCCCAGATGTTAGAGATAGTATCTCCTAATGGGATTAACACTATTATTTAAATGGCCATACATTTAAAATGAGAACAGAAAGATCAACACAATCCCAATGTATTTGTTTATTCTTTTTTTTTTTTAATTTATGGAACTGGGGATTGAACTCAGGCCCTTGTGCTTGCCAGGGAAGCGCTTATTCCACTGAGCCATCTCCCCAGCCCTGTTTGTTTATTCTTTAAGGATAGCTCTTTGGAATTGTTAAACACATGTACGTGCAACTATGTGTGACACATTATTCTCTTCATGTTTTGTGGGGAGTAGAGCAGGAAAGAAGGGAATATTCAAATTAGAACAAAATTAATAAAAGTAAATAAATATATTTTAAAAGAAAATTTGTATTCCCCAGTATTGTCTATATTCATTTGTATTTGTGAAAATGCACATAAATTCACAAGTAAATACCACTGGGAGGATTTCTATTTCAACAGATAATGAAATGTATTTTAAACTCTTGATAAACTTATACTATTTAATTAATAGACTTGGATCCTCCTGCATCTTGAGGATTCTGTTTAACCAGTTTGTCACAGGTCCAAATTATTTAAGAACTTAAATTGCAAAGAAAAGGTGCTAGGAACTTCTCAGGAGAAAATTCAGGGCTGTCTTTCCAGGGTCAACAGATTTTTAACAGATGATAGTTTTTCTGAGACAAAAAATAAAGAAGAATTTTAGGCAGCTGATGCCTTCTAGAGAGTAGTATCTGCCTCCTAAGTGAATTCTATTCATTTTCCTTTTGAGGAATGGTTGAAATATACCACTAACATAGCTCAAGCATTTTAAAAGTGTATTGTTTTATTTAAATAACTATGTAAGAACATAGGAGAATGAAATCTTAAGCTATTTATTTGCATTCCAGAAAATTCCCAAGACATCTGTAGGAGAGATTATTACCTTCTCCCCGGGATAGTTATCCAACACTTTGCAGATTTCAAAACATCTGAAAAATCTATTGTTGCTCTAGATAGCTCTTCATTTCTTACCCCATCCCGCTGACTCATGTTCAATAAACTGCAACAGTTAATTCATCCCAAGGAAGATAGTAATGCATGTTTTCATCAGTAAAACATTTGAAGAAACATCCAAATTTAAACATGATTTGCTGGGCAAATAAGATAACGATTACAGCAAATTAAAAAACAGTGATTTGATTCATTTTTATGTGGGATAATCAGAGAAAAAAACACTGAACGAGGAGTCTAGGGCTGCCGCTGTCGATTGAGCCCAGGCAAGCCAACCTTCTCCAGGCATCAGTATCTCATTAATAACTGAAGTGTGATGTTAGTTTATACTTACAATAACTCTGACATTCTATCCTTACTGTATCTCTCATCCAGTGTTCAATGATCAAATTCATCACCATTGCTGCTTCTTCTTCAGCTAAAACTATGTTCTGAATTGTAGTTCTGTCTTAAGTATCCAGCAGCCAGAAGAGGGGATTAGGAAGATACAGTTAAAGCATATGGCTCTGACACAGATAAGGCATTAAATGGAGACAGGAAGTATATTCTTATAATGACAACTCTACCTTTCCAACCTATAACATCCTTAAATTCAAGGAACAGTGGCTGGCAAAGATTCATTTTCCATGTGAGACTGAAGCAGAGAAAATGTTGCTGAACTGCCACCACCAAGGCCTTGATTAAGTTACAAATCTATACACATCATTTTTGTGGATTGTTAAACATAGCAAGATGCTACGAATGGGTGGTTGTGGAAGCTTTGCCCCTGATGACTTCAAAAGCCATTGGAATATCCTGGTGAAATAGTCTTGGTAGCAGGCCAGAGGATCCTGGTAAACTTCTTACAAACCTTTTTTCACTGCAAAAATTATTTATGAGAAAGAGTCAGTGCTCTTACAGGAATGATGCTATTTTAAATGAATTTGATTGGGAGACAAGATTAAGTCTGTGTCTCTGGCAGGAAAAATGTTGATACATGTGCTTGAAATGAGATTTCTTACAAGGAAGATGAAATTGTATTGGTTTGTATTTCTGTTCTTCCAGATTTCTTACCAAGTCCCCTTGAAAAATAAGTGGTCTAGCTTTGGAAGTTACCTAGCTGAATAGGATGGTAGTCTTCCTCAGACCTCAAATATGGCTCAAAATAAATAGTTCAAATATGTGTAAATGGCAACAGTGGTTGAGAGAATTGTGGACTCAAGACTTGAGTTCAGGGCAAGAAAGGATTTGAGAAAACATTGGTTCATGTCTCATTTAGCAGATGGGGATACTGCAGCTCAGCACAATGAAGGGAAGCAGCCCAGGCCCAGTTGCAGGGGTAATTGAGATTGCAGCCAAGGTTTTATCAGTCCTGACCAGCTATGGATTATCATCACTATGAAGTCCAGAGGACAGAAGAGCATCAGAGATAGTGCTCCGCGAAACAGGCAGGGCTAGGCTTGTACCGGGTTAGCTTGTTCTGAGTTCTCATGAAGCCTAGCAGAGCCAACCTGTCACTCACATTCCTCACTCTCTGACAGGTCCACTGTAACAACATGTTCGCTAAAGGTGTGAAGATCTTTAAGGAAGTACAGTGCTACTTCCGCTCGGAAGCCAATGAATGGGAACCTAATGCTGTCTCCTTCCCTCTTGTCCTGGATGACGTCAACCCCAGCGCTCGCTTTGTCACGGTGCCTCTCCACCACCGCATGGCCAGTGCCATCAAATGCCAATACCATTTTGCTGACACCTGGATGATGTTCAGTGAGATCACCTTCCAATCAGGTGGGGAGCGAGGGACCCAGTGGGTCAGTGGGAATAGGTGAGGGACAAGGAATTCTAACATCCGGGTTCCCACAGGCAGGTCTCCGGGAAGAGCCAGGCTGTCTAGGTGGCTTCTCACGGGGGGGGGGGGGGGGACGGGACAGTGGGAGTCTTTGTGTCTAATTTTAATTATGGAGGCATTTAGTTACAAAACAGAGGTGAACAGAATATATACTTGACTCTTCTTCATACATTTATCTAGAAGAGAGGTATGGTAAAGTATTTTAAAATAATATGATGTCAAAAATTATACACATTAAGGCAACTAAGAAGAAGCATGATTAAAATGCTCTAATGACAATCTCTAAACATTATACTCAAAAGCAAAGAGAGTGACTTATCTCTGTCACTCAGCTTTACAGCTGATGTTTTGTCATAGTTGAGTAATCTATTTTTTTCTTTTTTGCTAAAGTATATAAAAAAGAATCTGAAATATTTAATTTTATTACTAAGTTTTTAGAATGTCTCCAGTTAAGTAATATCTTTCTAGGCATAATATAAAAACTCATAATGTTTATTAATAGATAATTCCCAAGTACCTCCTAGTGTCCTGTCCATATTAAGTACCTCTTATTGTCTAACAATACCTGGCTACATTTGCCTTCATTTAAGCATGATTCAAATAGAAGCCTCTTGGTAGATGTTCTTCATTACATCTCTCAGATGTCTCTTTTGACCTATAAATCAGTGCCCTGTTTTTAAAAGAAATTTATTCTGGTGTTGTGCATTGCTTTCTATGGTGTTATTTTACTCAAGTTTCTACCCTGAGTCATTCCTGTAAATTAGAAGTTGTATCTATTGGCCAATTTGATTCAAATTCAATATTTATCTTGTCCAGAAGCCTTGTGTGTTATATGTTAAGTCTCATCATGGGAGTGTCACGTTGAACTCCCTAATTTTAAGTGGTAGTCAGACTAATTTCTTGTTTCAGGTAGTTTTCTCTTTGTGGGGAAATTTCCTATGAATTTTGCTGTATGTTTTACCCTCCATTGATAAGCCCCACCTCAATAAATTATTTCCCTAACCAGCTTTGCTAATTAGTGATTTTTAAATTCTTTGATTCTTTCTACACTTATTAGCAGAATTTCTGCTGAATTTCCTCATGTATTTGTTCATCCTGAAGTACAGTTCACGTAGGAAAGATGCGATGGGTATTTTTCCCCTTTAACTCTCTATATCTGGAGTAATGTTTATGTCTTAGCAACATTCAGCGATGTCTAATGTTTGGTTTTCACACCTGTTGTGTCTCTTTGCATCAATAGGCATTCATGGAACTTTATAAATTCAATGTTGAATCAGTTGCATTTATTAATTTTTTTCATGCTCAAGTTGTCCTGTGTTGAACCAGGGCCTGTAATTTCAAACTTTATCTATGTTCTTGAATCTAATTTGTAAAAATCTTCAATAAGCTTTTTGTTTTCTGAAAGAGAAAGTTGTACTATGCTCACCCGGCACATTTTGTTTATTGGGTCCGATGTGAAAGCAACCATTTTCTGAAGAACTCTTGATTCTTCGGAGGAGAATACTTATAGACCACAGACTGGGCAATCATAAGGCTCATGGCTATTGAGCTGTCATTGCTTCTTGGATTTTTTTCAATGGGAAAAGTGAGGAAATATCTATACTTTAATAGGAAAATATCAGGGTTTTATACTGCTACCTCTAATTCGAATTAAAGATAGGAAGGTTTTTACTAAAATTGGATTGCACACTTGGAACTTTTCCTCATTCTAAACATCATGTTTGCTAACAACATTAGCAGTATTTACTTTAGCTACTACTAAGAAACCAATACCCATTTTTTTACTTATAAATATTAAATGAGTTTTATGATTTCTTTATAATTCTATTTTTTTGTCTTCAGAATATATCTGATGAGGATGCGCAATATACACAGATGGCAGAGTAAGAGCCAGATAATATTTTTCTCTGTGTAGTTACATCAATAACGTGATACCTATTAGGTTCACTTTCTTCATTTTGTTCCAACTCTGAGGGAGTCATTCTAAATGCTAAGAACTATTCCTGACTGTACTGTTCTCTTTTTCTCTCTCCTTCTCTCTGTATCCCCTACCCCTCCTAGGGTCTTCTTCACACTGAGCTACCTCCCCAGGCCTTTTTAAAGTTTCTTTTTTTCATTTTGAGAAAGGTCTCACTAAATTGTCCAGGGTGGGCTCAAACTTGCAATTCTCCTGCCTCAGCCTGAGCAGATAGTGATTGAACTCGCTGGAGCTGAGCCCTGTGCCAAATCTTAAAAAAAATTAAAAGATATTTGAAGCTATTGTTCACACCATGAAACGTTAGGTGGAGAGAGAAATTACATTCAATGTTTTTTCAGAAAATATCTAAGGTAAACAATAAGTGGGCAGGAAGGGGAGTTAGAGACTGGGTTTATCGTAAATGACATCCAAGGAGTAAGACTTTTCCCAGGCCTGAAAGAAAGGACAGACATCAGATAATAGGAGGAGAGACTAATTTAGTAATCAATTAGAGGAACTTCCACTTTCTGATAAGATTTTTAAAGGAACAAAATTTCAAAATGTACTAATAGGAAGGGAGCACACATTTAGAAAAACAGGTTTGGTGCCAACTACCTTCTGTGTCAGTGATTTAATTTTAGAGTAAATGGACTGATTATTTTATATGAAATGTCTGTTGAGAGTAGAAATTCAAATGCCCAAAAGTAATGCCATATATGTTGTGTCAACTGTGGGACAAATAGATTCCCATCACCTTCAGAGGATTCTCTTGGAAAGTAATTGGCACACTTATTTTGGCTTGCTACAGCTGCAGGCTATGGTTCTTCACTCTTGAAATTACTTGAACTTTAAATCTGATATGACAATAATATTAGGTTTCATTGGAGCCGGAGAACTCAAATCAGAAAGTACATATTGATTCCAGATACCTCCCTCTTTGTATAATAATGCCAAGAAGATGAAAAGTGAAGGTTTTTGGAAGAAGTATCTCCTGTAAGGAAATGCCTGTTTAAATTCTTGACCTCTTCATTCCACAAATCAAAGGGAAAAATTAGCTGCTATCATCAGCCTGGCAAATATACTTCTGGGATCTGTACTCAGAAACCCCAGTCTCACATAAAGGACAATAAGAGATAGTATGGACATTCTGCCCATCATTTTTTTTTTTTGTTTGTTTTGTATATATGGCAAACTTTATTTTTTTATTTTTCAAAGTTTTATTGATAAACAGATAGCAATGAGACAGTTTCAAATCAAATCAGAAGTACAGTTTCAACAAATACTACACTGCATAAAATCTTCTTAGTGGTTAATTGCTGTCTGCCCATCATTTATCTTAAAAATGAAGGAAGCTTTCCTTTATAAACTAAAGAGCCAGGGCAGAGGGGCATAAGGGAAACACTTCCATAAAACAATTAATTTTCTTAAAGGAAAGAACATCTTACTGCTGTGTCTGTCCAGTGCTCACTTACCCACTGTATTTTCTCTATGTTTTCCTGCATTTATGCCCTGCCTCCCGTGCAAACTTTTTTTTTAAATTTATCTATATATTTAGCACAGGGTCTACAGGGTCTCACTACACAGATTGGACTTGTAGTAATCCTTCCTTCCTGTTTTCAGCCTCCCAAGTGTTGGAATTAAAGGTGCGCACCACAACACCCAGTCGCAATTGCAGTCTCAGCTCGCACTGCGGTGGGCTGGCATGGCAGGCCGGGGATCGAATCCCCAGTCCCTGCATCTACCTAAGCAGGAGTGTTAATCCACTGAGCTATCTGGCCAGCCCCTCTCATGCAAACTTTATGACACTGTGTGATCATAAAGTCCTCTGAACCACCATTCCTTAACTTTTGCAATGCAATTTCTAGGGTATAAAATTTGAGAAGAAAAAAATTGCAAAACTAAAGTTGCCTTATTATATAAATCATATTTTATGTACTATGATTTCCTTTTATAACATGTTAATTGACATAGTAATTATATAGTTTTTTCCAATATATGTATATATTGTGTAATAACCAAGTTCTTTTTTGTAAAGACTCTTGACAAGTTCTCAATGGATTCACAAAGTTGTAAACAAAGTGCTTTTAGGTAAAGCACTGCCTGGCTGTGTTCTCCCCCAGCTCTGATTTTCTCTTGTGTTGTAACAGATGCTGCAATGTACAACAACTCCGGAGCCCTTCCCACCTCACCTATGGCACCTACAACCTATGGTATGTGTGATTCCTAATTACAGAAATTAAACTGAAGACACCTCCTGAAAGTTTAAGATGGGTGGAGATTTGCAAATTCCTGTTTGTGTGGAAGGCTTGATTCCAGGTGGCTCGTCTGGAAAGATTTGACAGTCTACCTCTGAAGGGAAGGGCAGAAACTTTCTCTCTTGACTGCTTATTTTTATAATTCTTCCTTTGGGGAAACAGAAGATAGAATGTTCAGTTACTTAGCATGAAGGTCCAGGAAAATTGAGGTGAAAGAAGAGAAAGGGACATTCCTGAGACCCATAGTAAAGATTTCAATGAATGGGAAGAAGTCTATGACAACAAGAAAAAGCAAAAGCTGGTGTCTGTAGTTGGAGATCAGCATGTGAGCATGCATTGTTTGCTTCAGGAACTCACTGGCCACTCAGCCAGCAATGTGGGAACTTGGAGTTGTCTCCAAAGAGCATGCTTGGCTACCCTGGCCTGTCTTAGAGAATGAGGATAGTGAAACTAGTTCCTCACCTGTTGTGCCTGGATGTGATTGGGAGCCCATAGCCAAGGTCACATAGAGACAAAACTTGGGAAAGAATGGAAAATTATTTTCTTATATAGTCTGAGACATGGGGAGAGGGAGGATACTACCTCATGGGAGAGGACCATAGGGTTTAGAGGCAAAGTAACAACACAGTGGCAAGGTCAAGAATAAGCAGAAATATCATGTGATATCTTCTGGAATTATCTTGAGGAGATGGGCTAACGATGCCCTCAGTCCTGTGCCACATGTTCTTACTTGCCCCATACAATGAGTACATTCTCTGCCTTGTCTTTCTGGTCTCAGATCCAATGCTTAAAGTCGATGACAGCAACACTCGGATCCTGATTGGCTGCTTGGTGGCTATCATCTTCATCCTCCTCGCCATCATTGTCATCATCTTGTGGAGACAGTTCTGGCAGAAAATGCTGGAGAAGGTGAGGAGGTACAGAATGGGCAAAGACAGGAAGCTGTGTCCCTTTTCCTAAGCTACTATTGCTCCAGAAGTAAAAGGCATATTATAAGGATGTATTTGCTAAAGACTTGCAAGAGGCTACCAAAAAGCCTAGGAATTCAGTCAGAAAAACAAAAGTCAATTTTCTCAGTTTTAGAATGAAGATTTTAGAATCTTCTAGATATCTCAGAAGCCTCTTCTTAACACATTTGTTCTCAATTTCCATGAAGTTCCTGATTCACTAGATTTTAGGGTAGAGTGCAGGTGTCTGTATATTTTCATTTAACAAGTAATTCCGATGCATGTTCAAGGTTGATAACCTGCCTAATGCTTAGCTAAAGAATCTGCTATACTATTGAAGTTCTTTCTCTTTTTAAACGTTTTTTGCTTGTTTGCTTGCTTTTGGAAGAAGGAATGGAAGGAAAGAGAGCAAGAGTGAGAGCGAGAGTGAAAGAGAGAGAGATTCATCACAGGCCAGGGATATAGCTCAGTAAATGCAAGGTCTTGAGTTTCATCCCCAGTATCTTAAAAAAAAAATCCAAGTCAATTTCCTCATAATTCTATCCTTATTTCTTTTGTACTTGAAGGATATTTTCTGTTAACCTCTGAGTAACAGTGAGATAAACATAGTGTATTAAACTGTTTCCCTGGTGAGAAATTGTGATGTGTTCAAGGTCCTACAACTAGTAGTTTGTGTTCTATGTACTTCTCATTTGCAAACATAGGAATACGTTGACATTTTCTCCCAAAATTGATATATTTTACCAAGGGTGGATTATATGTGACTTTAGGGTGGATTATATGTGAGTTTTCTTGGTTTCTTAGGCCAGATAACAACTTCAAAGGCACTGCTGCCAAATGCCAGATTCTGTTGGATCCATTGTTGATGACATTTCCCTCTTAGACCATACATACCTCCTTGTCCTCCTCCTCGTCCTCCTCCTCTTCCTCTTCTTCCTCCTTCTTAAATGCAATTGGTACAGGGTCTACAGGGACTACAGAGTCTTACTATGTAGATCTGACTCATTATCCTCCTGTTTTTAGCCTCCCAAGTGCTGGGATTACAGGCACATGCCACCACACCCAGTCTCAGTGGCCATTTCAGCATACCCTGGGGGCAGGGCTGGCACGGCATGCTGGGTATCAAACCCCTGCTGCTGAATACACACCTTCTTATGTGCTGTGTTCCTCTCAATGGACATGGGCTAAGGAAGGTCTGCTAACTCTGGGCTTTGAAGTTTCAAACTGCTGTTAGACGGCAAAGGGCAAGAAGAAGGGCATTGTTTGGTTGGTCTCTGTGTCATGGGTCTCTCAAAGGACAGCAAACCTGCATGGCACACACACCAGAGAAGGGGCGAGGGGACCCTGAAAATGGGCTTGAGTCTCCAGAACTCTCTGAAGGTAGACAGGGGAAAAGAAGTGCTCTAACAAATGAGAGGAGCACCCAGACAAGCAGCCTGCAATTCCTTCTGACCTGTTCCACAGTCAAGTTCTTGAGATAGTTGAGGTTTGAAGTGTGTAGACAGGAATATTCACAGCAAAAAATCTAATTGCTTCCCACGAGGATCTTTACTTTTGGTCTGAAGACATCTTACCTAAATTAAGGCGGTAAGTCCATACACAGGATGCAAAGGCTGAAGACAGAACTCACAGGGCACTGGCCCACTGGTGTGACTGTTTCAGGACATCAGTGAAGGCACATCAGGACCATTCCTCACATAAGAAGAGAGCAAAAATTTTTCCTGTAAATATTTAGCTTGACTTCAAGAAATTTTTTTCTAACCTTATAGATCCCAAGAAGATAAGTCGAAATGTATTGGAATGACACTTAGAATCTCTTCCTGGTCATAGATTTGTGTCAGTTATTTGTGTGTGTGTGTGTGTGTGTGTGTGTGTGTGTGTGTATAGGATGTATAATGTAAAGTTCCAACTTTATTCTTTTTCATGTGAATATCAGGTTTTGCCTGAAGTTTGTTGACAAAGCTATTGTATTTCTACTGCATTTTTGGCCCCCTTATTAAAGATGATCAGTTGATGCTATATGTATGATTTTATTTCTAACTTCTCTATTTTGTTCCATTTATCTACATGTCTGTACCCTTATCACTTACAGTGTTTCTGGGACTTTGCAGGAGAAAAGTGAATGCAACAGGTGGGTTTCAGAAGGGCAGGAACTGCTGGTACTCTCTATACCAATGTAGTCTTCTCCTTGCTCTCTCCCAGGCTTCCCGGAGGATGCTCGATGATGAAATGACAGTCAGCCTTTCCCTGCCAAGCGAGTCCAGCATGTTCAATAATAACCGCTCCTCATCACCAAGCGAGCAAGAGTCCAACTCAACTTATGATCGCATCTTTCCCCTTCGCCCTGACTACCAGGAGCCATCTAGATTGATAAGAAAGCTCCCAGAATTTTCTCCAGGGGAAGAGGAATCAGGTAAGGATAAAATAACAGGATGGAGGGAGAACTGTGACACACAGTGTATAGAGGTAACACTCCTGCTCCTAGGCAACCAAGCATTTTTGGTCTTTGCTAGCCACCTGAGTAATCCACATACTCCTTCTAGACTCGAGATTGCTGCTTTACTATTGAACATAAGGTGTTTGGAGGAACCTCCATATCAAAAGATGAAGACAAAGATACAGGGTTATAAGTGTGGCAACACCCAAAGGACTCAAGCAGTCTAACTTGCTCATTTCACACAGAAGAAAGGAAAAAGGCTCTAATAAGTTACTCAGCCAACACTAGACCTCACTATGTGTGAATTGAGGAGTGGGGTTTCACAAGGAGGAAGACATAAATAAAGGAAGCTAAAGATATTCTGAAATTCTCAGTTTTGTAGCCATCTAATAATTGAGTGATCTATTTTTTGGTCAATTTTTCTTTGGTAAACATTTGTTAGGGTAATACAAGATTGTCTTATGAGAATAATTTTTTTTTTTTTTGCTTTTTCTCTACAAAAGCATTGAGTAAGGTAAAACACTGCCAGATGATTCAAATCCCAGTGTCTCTTAAAAAATGTAGAGTGACATCAGAATGGATGCTGGGATCATCTCTGGAGGTCAGAAGAGCTTTTCTAGGTCAACAATCTATGACCCAGGTCGGTAAAAGGGCACTTGTGGTGTTCAGAGGAGAGGAGTCTAGGATAAACCAGATGTGGAGACTGACAGAGCACAGGATTTCCAGGGAGCCAGTGGGAAGGAATTTTCTAGAAGGAAGGAACTGGCATCTACTCTATCACTGAGCAGATAGAAAACATTGAATGAGCAGGATTTAACAGAGTCAACAAGATTAATGAGTATAAACTGACTTCCTTTATAGATTGAACTTAGTAACTTAGCTATTTCATAAAGTCTAAAATATCCCTTGCCTCATATTTTTAATTTCTGAGAGTTTAGGATGTGTCTGACACAAGATGGTATGATTTAAATTGCTTTTGAATCATTGGCAGTGTTCTAAAAGTGAGAAAGCGTCGTTCCTTTCCTTTTTCCCCACAGTCCCCACAGCATTTGTTCTCAGTTGATATTTTGACAGTTGCTGGGGTGAGATGGAATTTGAGTGCTTTAATTTGCATCTGTTGAATGACCAATGATGTTGAGCATTTTTCATGTATTTATTTTTCATGCATCATCTGTGAAGTGTGTATTATGCTTTGATTAACTAATAAGGAGACAATATGCAATGTATCAACCATTGTGTTTTGAAACTGAAATGTATCAACTATTTTAACCATCCTACTAACCTGTTTCTTTGCTGTTTTATCTTTTTCCTCTTTAAAATAAAAAAATAAAAGAAAATATGATTTGACAAACCTTCCATTTTAATACTCTCATCTTGATAGGGCATGAGGCTTCTTACATCTTTGCCATGCAGTTCCACAAGATGAGACATGTTGTTAATGGTCCTGATTATGAGATAAGAATAAGGAACAAAATGACATCTACATTCTTGAGACCACAAGAGTCTCAGGAAGCAAAACTGTTCCTTAAGTAAGACCATTATGAAGAAGTTAAGTTGTCATATTGGCAGGTTCTAGTGCTCCTCTCAGATTTTCTTAAAAAGATCTCCAAAGGTGACCCTTGGATTGAGACCTGTGGCCCTTGTCTTCCAGGTTGCAGTGGCATCGTGAAGCCAGTCCAGCCCAGTGGACCTGAGGGAGTGCCCCACTATGCTGAGGCCGACATTGTGAACCTCCAGGGAGTAACTGGAGGCAACACCTACTCAGTGCCTGCTGTCACCATGGACCTGCTCTCAGGAAAAGATGTGGCTGTGGAAGAGTTCCCCAGGAAACTTTTAACATTCAAGGAGAAGCTGGGAGAAGGCCAGTTTGGTGAGGTGAGTTGATTTTCTGTGTGGCCTCCAGTCTTTGGAAACTTGAAGGAAGTGGGGAGATAAAAATGGTCAGTACAGCAAATTGCATCTTCTGCAGGTCAATTCACAACCAAAGGTCCAAAGGTCTCCTCTGCTCATCTCTCTTTGCTGTGTCCTCTGGATGATGAGCATTGGGCCAACCTCATCTCTCTGAAGTAGCTGGTGAAAGCCTCAGATTTCCATGCAGGAATATTTAAAGCAGGAGCTCACTAGACATTAGAGAGCCTGAAAAACATTAAATATTTTGAAAAAATGTCTACAGTGTGTTCCAGGGGGTGGGGCTCACAAGATGTGATCATCTCTAATGAATTGTCCAGGAACACCCTGCTGCTTGATAGTCATTTTTCTTTCTTTCTTTTTTAATGAGCATTATATGAAAAATGGTCAAAAACAACCTCATCCCTGCCTCTGGTCCCAGAAGTATCCTCTAGGGAATGAATTACCAACCTAGATAAGGAGGAGGAGTCCTCTCTCAATTGCCCTCAGAGGATACATGTAATATTAAATTCTCAGTCACATGGGCTTTTGGAGAACTCAAAGCAATGTTTTTAGTTGCAAGAGGCACTCTTCAATACGTAAGCCCCAAATACAGTATGACATTGAATTTCACATATCATAGGTCACATGTTCTCCCATATGAATATATCGTATGTGTGTTACATGTTCTCCTCTAAGTAGGCCTGAGTGCTGAAGGAGGTACAAGAGTGCATGACATCTGTTTGTAGCATTATTTATACTCATGCTGCCTCCTCGATTGAAAACTTACTCTCATTATTCTACATATAGTGTATAGGAGCACTTACAATTCTAAACTTCACACTAAGGGATTATCTTAGGAAATTGGTTTATGTTTTGTACTGTCAGTTAACTACTCCTTCCCAAATCTAGAGTTTAAACTTTTGTACTGAATAACATTTTATTGTGGGACCATGCTATACTGAAATACTACCACTATTTCTTTTATAAGGCAGTGACATGTCATATTAGCTGAGTGCTTCGCTATTGCTTTAAATTATATCAAGAATCAAAGATATGTTGCACATATCTTATTATTGTCTTTTGATTATTTTGCCTGACTTGTAAGAGTTAGTTTAGCTCCAGGAAATGCCCAGCAAGAGTACTGAGACATCTCCAGGAGAATTGATGATGCTGAGACTAGATGACTTTTGTCTAGGTTCATCTCTGTGAAGTGGAGGGAATGGAAAAATTCAAAGACAAAGATTTTGCTCTAGATGTCAGTGCCAACCAGCCTGTCCTGGTGGCCGTGAAAATGCTCCGAGCAGATGCCAACAAGAATGCCAGGTCTGTGGTCTGCATTTTTAATTTCCCTTTATTTATTTCATCTTTAGGATCAGGAACATCTCTGGAAACTTCTAAGCATACTTCTCTTTTGAGATGGGGAGATCTGTGAGCTGCCTCACATTGCTATTCTTATGCTTTATTTTTCCGATGAACTCCGAAGCCCTCTGCTGTCTTTTTCTGTACCCCTTTCAAATGTACATTTTTTATTTCCCACATATTTACTTCCTAACTCCCTTTGCACAGCCCTGCACCTTTCGGTCCAGATGTGCACTTCCTCCTTCATTACAGATGTGCTCTGAATGTCATCACCTCTTCTTGGCAGGTTTTTCACAACCCCATGCATCTTTCCTGCGAAACCTTTCCCTTCTCCTTTCCATCACATCTGTTTACTTTCTCATCCTGTTTTTCTCTTTTATGCTCCTTTTCTTCTATGTTCCACAACCTACAAAATGAGAAGCTACCTCTACTTGGAAAAGTATCCGTGGACCTCAGAGCTAAAGGATCCACAGGCCTTTAGCAGTTTTTCCAAGCTGGCTATTAATTCTCGGATCCTTTGCTACATAGATTGCAGTGTCCAGCCACCCTCCATTGTCTGACAGCCTTTCCATTACAGTAATGGTGAGTTAGTCCTCACCCAGAGAGGCATGCTGGTTGCAAATTGATTGTTTGTGTCCCAGAGAAATCTGAACATCTGGATAACATCTGCATCTCCCTATTTGCATTGTCTTATCTCACTGATATTCATAGCGAGAGTAAGTTTATTATTCCTATTCCCCAAAGTGCTGTTAAAGTCCAACAATGGTGATGGAGTTTCATTACAAGTCTTGAAAATGGCAGGAAATGGAGTGGAGAGAAAGGTGAGCGAATGGAGCTATGGGGACTTCCAAAAGATAGCCTAGAATTTGTCTTGAGGCTCTTAGTGTGAGTGGAAGTGACGTTTTTTCTGGATACTCTAAAAGGTGGAGCATTCTTTATATTAATTTTAGCACATTATTAGAGAAAATAACAAAGAGAAAAAGCACAGGATATGATAAAGCCTTAGCGGGGCTTGCTGTGTACCCATTTAGCAGCAATGGGCGACTCAGACTGTGGGGCCTCCCAAGCCTCAGAAACCCCTGACTTGGAATTAAAGAAACATGAAAGGGAGGAGATGTTGAATCAGAATCAAACTGATTTTAAGGGTTTATTCTGACATAGTATGATGTTCAGTGGCAGATTCCTATAAAACTCAAGGAACACTTGTAATTGACCTGTTCCAACAGTTTTGGGAAGATGGACTTGATTCAACACTTGCTACTTTATGACTCAGAGGTGGCTGTCACTATGTATTCTAATAATTTCTAGTCTTGGCCAAGTGAGTACTTCTTTGGAAATGAACCCCTCTTGCCACCATGCCCCTTAGGCAGCTCTGTTTAAACAGGCTCCTAAATGCATGTTGTGACTACTGATGCAGATTGCATTAGGAAAAGCCAGTGGGGGAAACAAAGAATCATTGGATAGATACATGGTGGTTATCCACTTTATAAAAACATTCTTTGATTTATTAATAGAGTGATTTTGTAACTTTTTAAAACTTAAATACTCTAGTGCACTCAAGATAGGAGTTTCAGTGAAAAGTTTCATTTTGCAGAGTTGTTTTAAAAATGTACTTGATTGAGCAAATACTAAAAATGAATGATCAAATGTCTCCATGTGATGGCATTTTGTTAAATATTAGGCATGCCCCACTTGATAAGTTTTTGGTCTCATTCTTGAAGCACTGCATTTTGAATAAAGGTCCATTCTGCTCCAGGAGCAGTAGATTGAGACACTTCTGGGTGCTGGTTTCTCTGTTTTCTCAAAGTTCACCGACAGGCAAATAAAACTAAATAGGATGGGAAGGAATAGATGTTGCAGCGCATTCTTCCCCCTTTTGATTCTGAGTCTAGGGACCTGTGGACTGATCTATGTCTATGTCCTTCAAAGGAATGATTTCCTCAAGGAGATAAAGATCATGTCCCGGCTGAAGGACCCAAACATCATCCGTCTCTTAGCTGTGTGTATCACTGAGGACCCTCTCTGCATGATCACGGAATACATGGAGAATGGAGATCTCAATCAGTTTCTTTCCCGCCATGAGCCCCCGAATTCCTGCTCCAGCAATGGGCCCACTGTCAGGTAAAATCAGCCAGGTCTTCTGCCTCTTCCCTGAGATCATGAGAGATAATCAGGTTGTAAACAGCAAAAGCAGTGGCCCTTAAAATTCATCATGGTTCTGGGATGTTGGGGAAGGTTAGTGTGCAGTGGGTAGTGGAGCATTACTTTCAGGGGATGCAAAAGGATTCATGAAGAGTATATAAAGGGGCTGAATATGGAAGTGCACGCCTATAACTTAGGCACTCTAGAAGGCTGAGGCAGGAGGTTTCAAGCCCAGTTTAGGGAACTTAGTGACTAAGGGAGGTCTTATCTCAAAAAAATACTTAAAAAGGTCTGGGGATGTATCACAGCTGAACTCTGGGTTCAATACTCAGTCACAGATGCACACATTTCCATACACACACTCTAAAGAGAGGATGTTGGGGCCACGGAGAAAGCTCAGTGGTCTAAGTGCCTGCCTAGGCAAGTGCAAGGACCCAGATTTGATTTCCGGTATATCATGCTGTGCCAGCTCTGGACCCTCAGGTGCGCTGTGCTGGCCACCAAAATATGCGTGGTGGCGCATGCCTGTAATCCCAGCACTGGGGAGGCTGAGACAGGAGGATCACTCCAAGGCCACACTGCTTAGTGAGACCCTGTACCAAATAGAAAACAAAACAAAGAAAGAGAACTTTGAAGTTTAAGCCCTGGTTGGTTGATACCAATGTGAGTGTGTGGCTTTCATGACTTCCAGTTTCTATATGCTTTCTCCT
The DNA here is from genome assembly GCF_000260255.1 of Octodon degus. Classification (NCBI taxonomy): domain Eukaryota; kingdom Metazoa; phylum Chordata; class Mammalia; order Rodentia; family Octodontidae; genus Octodon; species Octodon degus. The sequence continues at coordinate 3,954,996 of NW_004524692.1, read as the reverse complement.
TTCTTATATAGTCTCCTCTATATTCTTCTCAGTTACATCAACCTGAAGTTCATGGCTACCCAGATTGCCTCTGGCATGAAGTACCTTTCTTCTCTTAATTTTGTCCACCGAGATTTGGCCACCCGGAACTGCCTAGTGGGTAGGAACTACACCATCAAGATAGCTGACTTTGGAATGAGCAGAAACCTGTACAGCGGTGACTACTACCGGATCCAGGGCCGGGCGGTGCTCCCCATCCGCTGGATGTCCTGGGAGAGCATCTTGCTGGTGAGCAAGCTGCCCTCATTCGTGAGGCTGGCCCTGGTCACTAAGACTCAGGCAGCACCCACAGCAGGTGGGCCCAAGCCGGAGACAGCAGGAGACAGTGCCACACATACTTGGTTATTTTCTGTCACTTGAGAAAGCTTTCTTTGTGTACTAATTATTCTCTATCATTTGCCTTTTCCTGCTGATAAGAAAGGAACACTCCATTGTAGAAAGTTTAGAACAAAATATTAAGTGTAAAAGCTTTAGTATCTTTTTTCTCTTTCCATCCATTGATTGGTCCTAATTAGTTTAGAATATTAAAAATTTTATTATTTAAATGTTATCTATATAAAAATCTGTTTTATAGTAGTTGCATAACTATTTTCTTATTAATTATTGGACTTACTTTACATTTTTTTCCCAAAGTTTTATTGATAAACAGATAGCAATGAGACAGTTTCAAATCAAATTGAAAGTACAGTTTCAACAAATAATACACTGCATATATTCTTCTTAGTGGTTAATTGCTGTACAAGAAGTGGACTTGTGATCCTATTTACAAACACCATTAGAACAAATCATTCTATTTATTAAGAGAATGCAACTATATATCTATCCTAACCACTTTGAATACACAGATACAAAATGGACATTCATTGGTATACCCCATTTTTTCTAAGTTCCGTTATTGAATATTATAGGTGTGTAAACTCAGCAAAATATTCTAAGAGTCCAGTAGACCATAATAGCATTGGGTCTTCTGTTTAACTGTCAATGTCAGAAATTATTGACCTGAGTCCCCCACAGCTCAACATAACAGCATGGCTTTATTTCCTATATTTCGTCTTCATACTTTTCTACTGGTACTTTACATTTTAAAGTATTATTACCTTCTACTTTTTAAGACCATCTTTCTTTGATTTATACTTTTGTTCAATTCTTGGTATTCTGTACCATGTGCAGATGTATTTTTTCCAAACATCTGTTTTGGAAGTACCTTCCTGACCATGCATATCTGTGTCATTTCATTGTTAATTTTTCCAACCACTCAGCCAATTTAAAGAACTGGTAGACTTAAACTTTTACTTTCAGCAATGCTATGTGCATATAATTTTCTTTCGTATTATGGAACATTTCAAAGAGACACTTGAGGTTAATTTGGTTTTGTTCACTTACAGTCTACTTATTTTTAGTTCATATTTGTATAGGATTCATAAATTAATTTTGAAATAAAAGGTATAGTTATCTCTTCTCGTTGAAACAACCACTATTAGTATTTTGGTATATTTCCTTTGAGAATTTTTTCTTATGCATGTATTTCCACATGTGTATTCTTATGTAAAATTTATATCATGTAACTGAGATGATAATATGCCATATAATCACTATTTTAGTTAGTATTTTATCACTGGCATTTCCAATGAATTCTTTAAAAATATGATTTTTAATAACTGCATAATATTTCTTTATGTGGCTATATCCTATAATTTATTAAGGTCTGTATACATAAATTTAATATTTAAGTTTCTAGATTCCAATGATTAAGAATACTGGTATGCATTCTTAATCATTGGAATTATGTACCAGGATAAAAAAAAATCATCATTATGATCTTTTTCATCTATATATTGAGTTGTTATATTTTGCTATCTCTAATATGATGGCAACATTGTTCTAGTTAAAGATATTGCACACTCTTACGAGATATGTATTAGTCTGAGACTCAAAGGCCTTTGCTTCAAAATCTAGCTTTTGCATTAACCGGGTTAACTGAGTAACCCTCCCCTATCTCATTTTTCTTATCTAAAATATAATATCCATTTGAAAGGCCATTTTCTTTATAGAATACAAAATGTATTATTGTTTAATGCATGCTAATTACATCTAATTTTTTTTAATGTAATTGGTACAGGGTCTCACTACAAAGCTCAGACTTGTAGTGATCCTCCTATTTTCAACCTCCCTGGTGTTGTGATTACAGGCTTGTGCCACCATACCTGGTCTCGGTGGCCGGCTCAATGCACCCGGGATGGGGCTGGTGCAGCATGTGGTGCCCAGGATCGAACCCTGTCCCTGTGCTTGCCAAAGCAGGTGCTTAGTTCTGCTGAGCTATCTCATCAGCTGATATCTAAATCTTCTTGCTATCACTTGGTAAAGCCTGTTTTTTAAGATTGTTACTATCACTGAACTAGGAAATGAGACTCCCAGATTACAAAAGGGATTAAATCAGGTGCTTAAAGAAGGTTTCTCTATTTCTAACACAAAAGCAGTTGACTTCCTGTTCTGACTTTCCCCGGGACATCTTCCCGAGAGCAAGGCTGATATCTAACCCTTGGCTGGAGAGTCCGATGGGTTATGGTGGCTTCCTTTCAGTTCATGGCTCTCGTCTCCAAAAGCAGAACTGAGATTAAAGCAGGAGGATGAAAGAATGATTTGCTTTTGGACAACTTGACATTGTCACTTCTAGATCCTCCACCCAGATTTTGGCAGTTTCCGTATTCCTTATGCATGATAGAGGAAGGGCAATTAATTCTAGATTATGAGGACACAACCTTTTTCTTGTGCACCGTGATTCTGATTTTACCTTTCCTCACTTATACAGGGCAAATTCACCACAGCAAGTGATGTGTGGGCCTTTGGGGTAACTCTGTGGGAGACTTTCACTTTTTGTCAAGAGCAGCCGTATTCCCAGCTGTCAGATGAGCAGGTTATTGAGAATACTGGAGAGTTTTTCCGAGACCAGGGGAGACAGGTAAGAACTGCTGGTGGTGGTTTGAAAGAGATGTGATGCTAGAAGACAAAGAAAAGAAAGCCTGATTCAGCAGGACAGATCTGCACTGAATCATGCACTATATGATTATAGTCTGTTGTCACTAACTATTCAGATTATGTGAAAGACCAAGGTTATCCCCAGGCCACCATATACTCTTTTTTGTCAATGGTATCTACTCATTGATTCCTGGACAGCATGAAAGGTCAGGTCTGGTTCCTCCTCAACACAAAGGGAGCAGGAAATATAAGTCTTACCTCTGTGATCAATAGTTTTATCTATTTTTTGATTTAGAGCATTAGTTTGTCTTCCTAGTTGAACAGTATGTGTGTAAAATGGAATGAGGGATTTATTAGCATTCATTTAAACCTTACTGGCCAGGTGCATTGGTGCTTGTCTGTAATTCCAGCATTCTGACAGGCTGACATAGGAGAATAGCAAGTTTAAAGTTATCCTGGACAATTTAGTAAGACTGTGCCTCACTTCAAAAATAACAAAAGGGATGGACATGTAGCTTAGTGCAGAGACCTCAGGTCCAACCCAAATTCTGAAAAATCCACTTTGTAGCACCATTTCTAGATTTGTACATTCAGAAATGGACAGTGTGTCCTGGATGTGGTGTTCCTGGAGCACCTTTGGGCCCATTTAATGATGCATCTCATGACTCAGGGAGAGCTGAGCCCCGCAAATCACAAGGAGTCCCAATCCCTAGACTTCCTGGGTAAGCTTTCTTTGCTTAGCTCAATTTTTGACATTTTATGAGATTCAAGAATTTACAACTGGTCAGTAACTGGTACATTGCATTTCTTCAAAGTGGCTACGGAATACAGAATACTCTTGGGTTAGGTCATCTCCAACAGGAATATAACAGCAGAAGAGAGTTTATTTTCAGAAAATAAAGTTTATTTGCTATGGTTTAAATAGACCCAAGCAAACAAATGATAAGAGAGTAACCAGAACAATGCATAATCTATGTTGGAAATGAGAGTGGGAACCTAGAATTTAATTTATCTTAATATTGTGTTGGCTATTTGGTAGCAGAGGTGGTGAACTACCTATTTTGATTTTTATGCAATTGCCTTCTATAACAATGACTAAATGTACTCCTGTGTTCATGGAATAAGCAAACACACCAAGAACACGTTTGTCTATTTTCTCCTGGACTGATACATCCCCAGTGACCTTGAGAGAACACATATCCACTTACAGAGGGTGTGCTTAATTAGAAACGCTATCTCAACCACCATAATAGTGGCCGAAATACTAGCATATCTTAGAATTATAGGCAAAAGTAGGAATATGGCAAGCCTTTCAGTATTCCTCAGTGTTTTCAGTGACTAAAATGCTAGAGAGAATTTTTATTATATGAAACAAAATTTGACCTTCAAACATTCAACAATGAAAGGCATGCCCTCCCAACTCTTCCATGTCCACTTTACTTTAAAAGTGCTCTTTATATTGAAGAGTTTTTTCTTACTTCATAGTACAATGTTACATGTTAATGACTGCTTTTGTATATTTCAATTTCATAAGGAAACACTTTTTATTATTTGATAAAAATTTTATTTTTGAGCCAATGAGGTAACTCAGCAGACTAAGCACCTGCTTAGATAAGCACACAGACTGGGGTCCCTGACACCACACACCTTACCGGCCTCCCCCTAGGGGAACACTGAGCTGGTGATCGAGTCAGGGATGGCTGCGCACACCTGTGATTTGGCCAAGGGGGAGGCTGAAAATAGGAGGATCACTGTGAGTCTGAGCTGCATAGTGAGGCCCTGTACCAAATACATTGAAAAAAAAAAAAGAAATTTTATTTTTAACACTCTCTAAGGTTTTGCCTTTCTTAGTTTTAGATACAGTTTTAAAACAAATCCACAGCTTTGCTTTTTCCAGATGCTAGTGGTACACCAAATATACATTATGACTCATGACTCTTTTTTTTTTGAACTGGGAATTGAACTCAGGCCCTTGCACTTGCCAGGCAAGGGCTTGTTCTGCTGAACCATCTCCCCAGTCGACTCATGACTCTTTGTCAAATAGTAAAATCAAATATTTCATGGAAGCTATGCCAAAGCCAAATATTACCTCTAGGAGCTAAGCACAATGCTCATTCATAGCCATAGGTGTTACTAAATTTAAAATATGAAACATAATAAACATTATTAAATGTAATTTACTAAATTTATATTTTATTACATTTTGCTTAATGTAATTGCTATTGAATGTATTAAGTTTGGTATTCAAATTTTAAAAGTTTAGCATGGGAGTCCAATGACTGTAATTTCTCAAACTTATCAGTGGCTACATGGGTTCTGTGATGACCAGATTGAGCAAGTGTTATATAACTCATTTTCAAGAACCATTTCTAACCTTTGATCACAGCAGACATGATACAGAAGAAAAACATCTCAGTACCATAGAACCTAGAAAGAATACTTAGTTTTCTTAGTTTAAGCAAATCTTAAATCCTTCATCTTCACTGTAAAATATTTGGTCATGTACACAATAATTTCAATAATTTAAACATATACTTGACATTTATCCTTTCAATTTTATCTTAAGAGGTAATTAATTCCCAGGTGGCATTTTTTGTAGGCTTGTGGTCTAAATGGAATTAAATATCCCAAACATCAAATACAGTCTTGAAAGTTTACTTATTTGATGATATAAAAGACAAACAAAGTTCTATAGATGTAATATTATTATTATTATTTTTTATTTTTTTCCATAATTTTATTGAGAAACAAATAGCAATGAGACAGTTTCAAATCAAATTGGTAGGGCAGTTTCAATAATTAACACGTTGCATACATTCTTCCTAGTGGTTAATTGCTGTACAAGATGCAGACATGATATCCAATTTACAAACACTATTGGAACAAATCACTCTATTCATTAAGAGAATGTAACTATATATCTATCCTAACCACTTTGAATACACAGATACAAAATGGACATATATCTGTATCCCCTTTTTTTGTTAAGTTCCGTTATTTGAATATTATAGGTGTGTAAACTCAGCAAAATATTCTAAAAGAGTCCAGTAGCCCATAATTGGGTCTTCCGTGTAATATTAATTATTATGAAAAATAGCTTTAATTATTTGCTAAGTTTATATGACTTTGAAAAGAGCACTTTAATAATTCAAATTATGATTTCTACTTTACTGATATCTGTTGGCACAAAGTGCATACATGTTTTCTATATTATTTAGTAGACATTTCAAAATGGTCTGGCAGTTTTAAATTCCATCAGTAACGTGTGAGTGTCTGTTATTCTGTATTTCATTTATACTGATACTATTTCTTAGATGCGTGGTACTTTATTGCCACAGTACCCTATAATATGCTGAGTAAAGGCTTGTCAAGCCTAATCTGAGATTCCAGTATAAGTTCACAGGTATTTCCCTTTTTACTTGTGAATATAGAGCTGATGGGTACAGGAGACGAGCAGCTGCTGGGTACAGCTGAGTTCTCTGGTGTGTGATGCAGGCTGATGCTAGTGTAGGGGAGGCAGGACAGCAGGGATAGGTGAATGACTACTCAGCTGCTGATGTCAGGCTCAGCGAAGGCACTGGGTGCATCTGTGGTTCGGAGGGCATAAGACATTTAGTCATGGTTCAGGAATGTGTCAATGAGGTGTGATCAAAATACCCAGTCAATGTTTAAAAGTAGAACTTTGATTACAGTGAAAGACACATTTCCATTGATCCCCCTCTAACCCCCCCATCCTCACTTTGGACACACTTATCCCATTCTTCTTGCTACTTTCTGAAGTAGTTCTGGAAGTCCCCTTTCATGAGTGTTTTCATGGGGTGTGATCAAAAAACGTGAATGCTGCGGCTGTGTGCTATCTAAGGGAAAGGCAGGCTTATGCTAACATTCTGGTGTGTCTCCAGGCCGCCTTATTAATCAGAACTGACATTAGGAAACTTCTGGATCTCCTCCAAAGCCAAAATGGCCATGAAAGGTAAATGTTTTGAGTCACTTTAGAACATGGTGGCAGCCACAACAGCTAATGACACTCACAAGAGAGGGCTTCTAGAACTTCTCCAGGAAATACCAAGCATATTTGATAAGTGTTTGAAGGACAGTTAATTTTTGAGCAACAGGGAGTAAAATGGAAATGTGGCTTTTGCTGTAATCGACTGTTAAAATTTAGGATTTTATTTTCTCCAAATGCCTTCAGGGCAGGTTTGGCTGGCTTGAGTTGTGGGGATTGAACCACAGCAACCTGAGCCTGACTGCTTTGTTGAAGCAGCCACTTAAAGAACTGAGCTAAGGGGCAGGCCCGCTCGACTGTTAAAATTTAAAATTCACCATATTTAGTATTTTCATCTCATGTACCAAGATATTCAGAAACATGAGTAGCAGCATGGCAGTAACAGATTATAGGCACAAAATTGTTGACCTAGGAGGCAACAGAGGAGTATCTTATTTGAGACAATCTATAATTGGCAATTTCAGAGTAGAGTCTTAATCTGTAATTCAGCGCTGAATGAGAGGTGGGGTAAAGGCATTGACTGAGCTGGACGAGAGGTGGGGTAAAGGCACTGACTGAGATGCATAATAAAATGCAGAAAGCGAAGCTTTTCTGTGGGGGGCCAGTACAGGGGAGGGGAAGCACAGAGGATATTGTGGTTAGGAACTACATGGAAACGTCATGCATCTTAGTTTCTACAGCTAAGATTTTATGCCAATCAAGATACTGAAGCTAATGATGCACTTTCTATGAAGCTAATAATGAACTAAGGCAGACCTTCATATGAGGGGATCAAACATGGTCTATCATGGAACATCTGTTCTATTTTTGCTTCATTTTCATCTTTTACAAGAAGGCAGCAGCCATAAAAAGCCCCATCAGGAAATCTTACTCCAGAGAACTAGAGAAGGCAAAGGGGACATAGAAGGAGCTGCTATGAGTTAGAACACTTGTGAGTAAGAAAAAGACAGGACACTCATGTCACTAACCAAGTCCAAGAACACAGAGGGGGGAAAACAGAACAACAAAGCAAATAGTCTTCTTATTCCTTCCCTTCCTTAATATTTTTTTCTTTTAAATTTTGTTTCCAAAGACCTACCTCCCTCAGCCAGCCATTTGCCCTGACTCTGTGTATAAGCTGATGCTCAGCTGCTGGAGAAGAGACACCAAGCACCGTCCCTCGTTTCAAGAAATCCACCTTCTGCTCCTCCAACAAGGGGACGACTGACGCTATCAGTGCCTTCCAGTGTCCTGAGGGCCCATGTCTTCCTCGCAAGATCTACCACTCATCCACGCCTAAGCCACTCCACCTGGACATTTAGTGGACCTGAGGGACAGAGGCTTGTTTGCTTTGCTCTCTCTCTCTCTGTCCCTCTTTTCCCTCACTCTACTCCCCCACTCCCCACCACTGACTCATATATACTTTTTTTTACATTAAAGAACTAAAAAAGAAAAAAAGCTTAGAAAAAATAAAATATAGTAAAAGAAATTTTACTTGATATAGCAAGTATTAGATAACAAAGGCTAGAAAATTCAGGTAATTTATAAAGGTTAAATATGCTTATGTTTATACATGTGCAGATTTGACAATATTTTTTCCACATCACCTTTTATGAAGTATTGTCAGGAAGGAAGACTTGAAGAATGATAAAATCTTGGGAAACATGAGATGAGGCACAGGGAAAAAACTTGGTACCCATGGAGAATCTGAGGACTCAGCCTTCAACATCCAATCAAATATGGTTTTCTGATTTGGCCTCTGGACATTCTGCATCTTGTTTTTCCTTCCCTGTCAAAGTGTGTGGTACATTGTTGAAAAGTCCTAGGTTCTTGGAATGGCTATTTTCCTCATTCATGGGCAGGGATCAAGGCTGTGGTTTGGACGTGAAACAGCAGGGATGTAGACAGGAAAGAATGTTTGTTGCAAGACTGCGGGAAATGGAACTGTAATTACGACTCCTGGATAGAATTCTTGAATAGGTAGTAGACGTAGGAAAGGAACTCTATGGAGGATAGGTAACAGGTATGCTATTCATTGTTCCTTTGGGAAGATCTTCTTTGTCTAGTTCTGACATTTCCAAATATGTATTTTAGTGAAATCCTGATCTTTTTAATCAGCAAAGTCTGATTGTTTGTCATATCTTCCTAGGAGATCCTTTGGCACTTCTTGCTCAAATCTATCACTTGAATGGATGAATCCTCTGTGGGATACATGCATTGCAGGCTGAGCTTCTCAGGCATAAATACCTAAAGGCCATGTATAACAGGAAGTAGGATCTACTCTAGGTGGCCTCAAAAGGTTGATTTAGGACCAATGAAGGGAAGCTGCAGGGAGACCTCTAGGGAAGACATAGGCAGAGTCTGAACATACAAGGATGTATGGTTTGGCCCCAGATGTGGGGAGTCCTTTGTCAGAGACAAGGGTCAGTTATAGGCTGAAAAATGATGCAAGAAAAATGGAGATTTTCAAACACAAGATAGATGGCTGCCTAAGGACATATTTAATGTCCTTCTAAATAAACTTAACATCCCTTGATTCCAGTGAAGCATACAGTTAGCATCCATTGCTATGTTTATTGCATACATTCTTGCTTATGATATGATACGACCATCAGAAGATCATGACACCCTGGTCTCAGAATTCATGAAAATGAATGCAGTGTTGATAGGAGTAACCTGAGAGCAGAATTTGAGCTTTAATCTTCCACAAATCCGCAGATTCAGTGGAAAGCTGGAAAAGGGGACCCTTAATTTCCACTGAGGAAAAACCAGGAAAGATTACAGATAAGCTGCCCAAAGAAATGGTTTTGCCTCCTCAGGGCCACCGTGATTGCTTACCCCTTCCACCTTCTCCGCAGTCTTCAGAATTTGAGCGCTTCCCCACTTAGCCTTCAACATAGCTATTGCTCCAACCACAGCGTAAGCATACATCTGAGTCCCACAGACTCATTTTGTAGGTGGTATTCTGATCACAGCAAACACACTTCCTCCATGGATGTTCAGTGACTGCACTTTAGTTTCTCCCAGGATTAATTTTGGAGAAATCATTGGTTTGAGAGGCAAGACAGCACTGGTTGGGGAACTTTGCGCCTCTCTCTGCATCAAGGCAAGTGTACTATCTTAGGCAAGTCACTTTATTTCTCTGAATTTCATTTCCTTATCTGTAAATTAAGAGCAGCGAATTAAATGGTCTCTTCTAGTTCTGGTATGTTCAGTGTTTGCTGGAAAACTCACGTGGATTGAACAATCTTGTTATCGCCTGCTTTGAAAATTGGGGCCAGTAAAAAGGTCATGGGAAATATAATGGCACTAAGAATGACACTTTCATTTGTATACTGCTTTATAGTTACCAGGTGTTTCCTCATACCTTATTTCATTAATTAAGGGTCAAACATCCTTTCTTACAAACTTTCCATACTCTGATTGCAAGGTATTAGCTTTCTTAGAAGGACTTGAAACAAAGACCCATGGGCTATTCTCCTTTGTCCTTTATGTCCCAGGAAAGGTTATGTCCAGGCCATGCCATGCCATGCCATTTTATACAGCAAAACAACACCATTTTGTCTTCTTTTGTCTAACAATCTCTTTGGTTTTCACATTTTAGAATTCTGTTCCAACTCACTGTATTCAATGATCTCTTATTTTAAAATTGTTTAAATGGAAATTAGAGTATCTGTAGTTCCCTGACTTTGAGACACAGAAATACCTTATTTTAGGTGGCTGCCAAATATGTCTTGTCATATACATGTGTGGGCTTTGTCTTCTGCCACTGAGCCCTTTGTATTATAAACACAGGCTTAACTTCTAACCACGTCCCACTCATAGAGTTTAGCAACACAACTCTGACTCAACAGACTACATTCTAGTCTCCAGTACATTTAGTATGTAGAATTAAAAAGTAGCTCAAATTAAAGACATGGAAGCAGAATTTGTTTGGAAAAAGATAGGTAAATTGATGGGAAACTGTGGGGCTTTATTATCTTTGCAGTAAATCCCCCTCTTCATGATATATGTGCATGATTTTATGACACCATGTGTTTTAGGATCATCAGATCCAAATTTGTATGTCTGTGTTGATGGCTAGATCCAGATGTTGACACATATATCTCCTGTATGATCAGGTATGAATCAAAAAAGGGGGGGCCATGATTTTAAAGCTATGGAAAATGTAACTCAAGGGTGATTGATCAAGGGTATGCAACAGAGAGTTTTGTGCAAGTGTGGGAACAAAGCAAAGTGGATGTGTGCAGAAGTAGATGGGGAGGCTGCAGCAGGTGAGGGAGGAAGAAAGGTATGTGCCTCGCAAGAAAGTGGAAGCCAATGATCTGGATCTGATGGACTCCACGAGGAAGCCTAAGAGCAAATCTCTGAAGAGAATTGTGACAGAAGCCAGAAAAAGTAAGTGACTTGAAGATAAAAAAATATGAATGTTGAAAGAAATTCAGGGTGATAGATTGTAGAAGTATTCATTCAAGAAGGAAAAGTTAGGTGCATGAAATGGAAGAGTTTTTTCTTTTTGAGTTTTAAGAAAGGAGATATCCATTGTGGAAATAAAACCACACAATCACCAAAGAAGGACCTTTTCATTTCAGGGGAAGTGAATGAGGGAGGCCATTTGTGATTTAGACTCATTCAAGTGCTGATAGAAGGAATCAATCTTTTGCCCGAACTGCAGTGGCTTTCCAAGTATTGAGCTGGACATGGAAACCTAGGAACAGCCAGCCTAAGGGAATTCCTGAATATTTATTTGTGTTCCCTTCTTTTGCTTTTGTTAATGAAACCCATTTTCAGTGATGAGCACCGGTAGACATGGAGACAGTAAGTTAGACAAGACTAAGCTATGTGTGATATCTGCACAAAAGGTGTGCACCGTTTGTGAAACGTGAGCTTTTCAGTCCCACTCAGACTTCCCATAAGAAAGCCATGAAGGAAGTGGGGCATGTGTTTTGCATAAAGGAGACTAGAAGGAAGGAAGTGTCTGAAGGAGAAAAAGGAAAGATGTTCCAAGGAAATATACTAAAGCAAAACAGTATCTATTTTTCCAAAAAAAAAAAAAAAAAAAAAAAAAGAAGAGAATTACAATATATAGCTATGAAGTCTTTGACTTTCTGTTGAATTCACAGACATGGAATTTGCCATCTTAGTCTTTCCTGTGAGACCTCTCTGTCCTCTGGCAGTGCAGGATATGTCCCTAAAGTGTTTGGACCATGTCAGTCTTGATCTCCACTGGGAAATCCTTCAGAATTGAAATTTCAGTTTTAAGCAAACAGATGAATGTCACTGTCATGTGGTAATGTTTTGGAGTGCTGAATTAGAAAGGAAAAAGATTGGATGATTAATGGGGAGTCAATTTCTAAAACTTGAGTTTCCTGCTCCAATCAGCTGCAATGTTTGGTGGCAGTAGGATGGTATTTGTTTAGTGGCTGTGTCTTTTTTGGAAACATGTTACATTGAAATTTAGACTCACCGGAAGTTAAAAAAATATAGACCAGGTTTACCCTATATCTAGATTTTTCTGTGTTGATAATATTTTAGTCTACTTTAAACCATGAAATAATAGTTCATCTTGAACTATTTTCAAAACCAGCAAATTGACATTAGTGTACTACTACCTAAACTACAGCCTACCTGGATGTCACCAGTTTTCCCCCGTGTTTGTTTAGTTGCTGTATTTTTTTTCTGATTTGTAACCTGGCCTTGCCTGGATAGAACATGCAGGATAATATCTGGATTAACCTGTTCCTTGCTCTAGATTTTAAAGTTATTTGTTTGGATTTGAAACCATCCAGGAACAACAAGGAAGGATTAGACAATTCAAAAGCAGTAAGTCCATGCTTGTTAAGTAGAAAGCCAGGTATAGACGGAATTCTCAGTACTGAAGGTCCTTCAGTTCCTAATGAGAGACTTTTCCTGGAGGTGAGATGAGCAGTCGAGAGTGAACCAGTGTTTTGGCCAAGGGTTGGGTGGCATTTATTTAATGGCATCAGATATAGTTTGTGGGAGGAACAGAACATAATGGTATAGATCACTGATATGTGATAAAATATTTTCTTTTCAGACTAGAGAGAAGGTTCATTTGTTTAAACATCTGCTCTTAATTGGAACAGCAACCACATTGGATCAAATCAAATGCAAACTTGGGGAGACATTAAAACTCTGGTTCTGTGGATTACGGCTTTGAGCTTTGTGATCACCATTTTAAAGTTGCCCTATTCAAGATTATAATAGTGCGTCTTGTAAAGTTCTGAGAACATCTGTGAGCACTTGCCAAATATTTTGTGACTGTTGTTTTTGAATGAGCAGAAGATGGAAGTGAAAACTTGTTTATCTAGCAAGGGTGAATCTAGGAAAAATTGCTTTGCTGTAACTTAAATGATTTATTTTGAAATAAGAAAAAAATGCCCAGACTTGTGTCAGGTGCAGCGTATCCTACATTTGTATCCTCCCTGATTATGCATCAGTGGAAATGGTTCATTCTTTCTAGTATTTAGACAGTGCTGCAAGGTATCTTAATAGACACTAGACCAAAAACAGAGACCAGACTCTGGCTCCAAACCCAGCACATTAAAATAAGCCTTTTAGTTCTTCCTCTAGATACCTCATCTACAACTTTCCAAGCCTCTATAGGAAAAGGGATCAGAATCCCAAGGTAGCCCATTCTCATTTACAATCATAACTACATGTCCAGGAAAATTTTGAAAAGACCCACACACATGTAATTATTTTCAGTGCAAAGTCATTTTCCTAAAGAGAGGCACTGAAATAACTGGCAGTTGTGAGGATTCCTGCAAACACATAAAGCTTCTAATGCAGCCTGTCTTAACAGTTATTTACTATTTATGCTATCTTAGTTGTCTCACATTTTCTGATGCTGACTTTCTGAGGACTGGGGTTCTGCAGCTGTGTGGTATGCTCTAGGCGAGGGAACATCTGGACTTTATTTTGCAGGCTTTGAAGGATTATGTGTCTTGTCAAGGGGTAAATAGCAAATGAGTTTGATTTCTGCTTAAAACTATCCTAGACATTCCAAAATATGTAAAATTTTTCTGTATTAGGAAATGAAACATGATACCAATTGTATATTTTCTTTTCTTTATTTATTCTCTGTAAGTCTGTCAGATGATAAATTGTAAATAACAATGATTAAAGAGTCATGCTACTGATGGATCCTTCTGTGTGTAAATAGTACCAATTCTTGGCTTCCTTACCTTTCCTCATTACATCATTTCTGGAGGAGTGATGGGATGGCAACACACAGCTGTGGGTGTGTGTGGTGTGATCAGCTGTTTGTTGTGGCTATGAAACGGTGGTTAATGAAGTAGGCTCCTAACATATTCTTTTACTGTTTATTGGAAGAGAAACATTTTGGCCTTTGACACTGTGAAAATATCTTCATATTATCTGCTTCAGTGCTGGACAGTCTAGCCCAGAGTCAAATAAGGATCCTTACTGCTATTGTTGCAGAGTTGTCTTGTTTGATACACAGAAATCCCAGCTAAATCCAAACACGTTCTGTCTCAGACTCTCTGTACAGAACAAACCAAGAGGAAAAAAAAGCACAACCACAATGCAATCTCTACAATAGAGAATAAGATGAAATGACCCCAAAGAACACATTTTACCTGAAGTTTTGTTCTGACCCAGATTAATTGTGTTTTCTGAGTAGCACAGTACATTTCTTTCAGCAGTGGTCATAGTAGGTAAGAAAATGGACAAACATGCTAAAGAACCAGAGGACTCCTAACTGTGCACAGACTCTGCGGAGGCTCTGGTTTGGTTTTAGTGATTCAGGTAGAGGAGTGGTGGGAGGGGCAATGGGGCAACAGGGGAAAAATGAAACAAGGACAGCAGAGATATCTGAAAATGTATAATTCTATTGTAAGCTCCCATAGCCAGCGTTTAAAGGTAAGCATGAGAGATACATATATTTTGGCATATAATATGTTATATAGATATACTGGTATATAATATGTAAACATACACATGATTGAAGATTTAAATAAAAAATAAAATTTATTATAGTAAAAGACATTATTATCCATCTCTCACAGAATCCTCCCCCTCACTTGAAATACTTATTCATCCCACTGTTTTTGTCATCAAGAAGCAGTTCTTGATGTTTTCCTTTGTGAGTGTCTTTGCATGGCTGCCTCAATGTCCTCGATCAATTCAAAATCTTTATACCAATTTCTGTTATACAAAATGCTATGGTGTGCCATCATGTACCTTATCCATTAGATCTGGCACTGTGCAACTTCTCCTTCTTTCCAAAGTCAAAATGTCCATGAAAGAAAGGTAAATGTTTTGAATCTGTTCAGGACATGAAGGCATCTCTGTCACAGGGCAACTAAAAACACTCATGAAGCGGCAAGAATGATAGTCTGTATGTTCATAGTGTAAAGGATTAATGGCAGTATGTCTTACTATAACAAATTTTAAAAAATATTCACTGTATTTTTATCATGCTTCATAAAAGAATTCATGTGTGCAGACATGCTATTTATGTGTCTGAATATAAAAAATTATTCATAAGGATGGGGATTATATCTACTCTTATTTAACTATCAGCTATACAGACTATTTTGTTGTTATGGGGATTAATAAATGGACTTATTCCCATTTATTCTAATTCCTTTTACATTTGATAAAGAAATGATATACAGTAATACCACAGTTCATGATTCCTTCTGTTTGCAAACAGAAGCAGTAGGTAAAATTTTGCTTCCATTTTCGAAGCCCACGTAGGGTGACGAATGTGGCTGCAGACACGTGCCCCAGCATCACGGAACCAATGAAGTTCATGAACTGAGGTGCCCTTACACTTCCATCTGCAAGTAGTTGCTTCTGCAACCCTTGAGTCCTACACAAGACTGATTCCTTCTGTATCAGCAACACATGACATTTTACCATTTTATTTGTGGACTGGGTATGGTCCGACTCCAATAGCAGTTTGATGCCAGTTTGAATGAGTTCAAGGGAAAACTTATTAAAGTTATGAACAAGAGAAACTTTGTAACATTGTTGTTTTGTCTCAATTTGCAGACTAGAAGCAAGTTAGTCCTGGAGAAATGGGTAAGAGAGCTCTGTTACTGGAACAAAAAATTACCTTTATTCATCCTTGTCTAAAAGACTGTTTCTGGTACTACAAGAGGAATAAGAGATGTGTTGCAGGATATCAGGCAGAAAAAAAGTATTGAATGAAGCAGTGGATAGATATTCAAAAGTGGAGACACTATGTTTACTATTCAGTTTGTCAGTGACAGATGGAGCTAATATACCACGATGTTCTTCTGGTTTCCAAGAAAACTGAATGAACCCCTGAACAACACAAACCTAAGATCATTCAGGTGATTAAAACAACTACATTTACCCACCCACCTCTGATTAAAAACATAACAACCGTTATAGTACGGTCTTCTAGGTGATACGATATTTTTAAAATATAAAATTAAATGATGTGTGTTGAAAACAGGCCTACTTTCTTCATCTTTCTGGTACTCCTAACAGTTCAGCTCATCTTTCAATGGTCAAAATACCTTGAAAGTAGCAACTTCAGTTAAAAAAGGAACAGGCCAAAGTCTCCTTGGTCAGCACGGATGGAAGTCTCAGTAGAGGAGAGCCTACTAGTCTTGCTCGGAAGACTTCTGGCCCTCACTTAATTCACAGTCCATTCCATACTGGCTATCCTCCTATCTAAGAGAGTAGACACAGAACTTCTGATGTTTAGGCCCTTTTCCTTTCTGTGCAGAAAAGAATTTTCCTTGGGACACCCACCAACTCTTTCTTCGCTTTCTTCATGTCTCCTATAAGTCCGAGGATATTTTAAAGAAGTGTTTATTTAGACTCTCAAAATTGGGGTTAATTCTAGTACTGAGGATGGAAGCTAGGATCTTCACAATGAACTACACTTCCAGCCACTTTTTATTTTATTGTTTTTTTTTTTTTTAATTTTGTGACAGAGTTTTTCTCAGTCACTAAATTGCCCAAACTGGGCTTAAACTTTTGCTCCTCCTGCCTCAGCTTTCCAGAGTGCCTGGATTACAGGCACATGCCCCTTGGCTAAGGCTGGGCTTCATTTTAGTCTTGGACTTTAGGAAATACCAGTAAACTGTAGTGTCTTTAGAATGTTGACCGTGGGATGAGGAAGTTGAGTTCCACCCTAGGCATAATACATTCTTAAGTAAGACATAAGAAATAAAAATAATCAGATTTCTTTCTTTAAATCTTTTTTTATGGGATAAAATAAAAGATCACTATACAAACTGGTGTCAGTCGAAACCTGTAGGATAATCAATATAGATTATCTTGATCATTTAGGGATCCCTGCTATTAAATACATAATTAAAACTTTGAAGGAAGTCATGAAGTCAATTAAAGTATGTTCAGTAGATTTTGATGTACAAATATGCAATGTATAAATATGTAAGACTGGTTAATGGTCTACTATTATATATATAGAAACTAAGTAAGCATTAGAAACTTTTATATCAGTTAGACAGAGTATGTTTGTTTTGCATGTTACACAAATTTGAGCTTAATAATTAGTATGCATTTTGCTATTTTTCAGTAATTCTTTTTTGTGTTTTCCACAAATACTCATTAGGATGGCTTAGAAACAAGAAATAAAACAGAACAGCAACAACAAAAAAGTAGATACTTTACCGCGGAGAATTTTTAATTTGCTGATGTAGATTACAGCAAATTTTAAGTTCTTCAGTTGAGATTCCCTAATGCTGTGCCACATTCCAAGCGTTAAAACCGGTATTTCACACGTTTTTACATAAATTCTTAAAGAAACCAACTCTCATTTTTCCCAGAGGATTCTTTAGGGAAGGAGATCTGAGCCAGAGGAAAATTCAGATTGATAATCCCTCAATTTTACCCCATAGACCCAACCTTTTGTTTCAAAATAAGATCTGGCACAAATGCCCAGATGTCAAACTGTAGGTCTACCTCAGTGTCTCCGCGAGAGCCACGCCCGCCACTCCTCCCACACATGGCGCGGAGGAACCTGCTGAGTCAGTTTGGACCGGGACCAGAAGGCCTGCACTTTCTTAACTGGCGCTATGTAGCTAGGCTCCGCCCCTCGGCCTATCTCACCTCACGCGTCCCTGGTGCGACTAGTGGACCGGAGACTGCGATTGGCCGGCTCAGGGCGGCGGCAATGACGCAAGAGTAGAGAGGAAGAGCCTGTCTCTGATTGGCTGGGATACGATTGGTGGGCGCGGCCAAGTGGCCAATGCGGGATTTTGGGCTTCTGACTTGGCGGGAGCATCTGCTTTGGACTGACGTCTGAGTGCGCAGAAATGCGGAAGGTGGTTTTGGTCACCGGGGCGAGCAGGTGAGGCCGCTTTCGGGATTTCGGAGGCTGAGTTTCAGGGCTCCACGGGAGCCGAGAACAGCGGCCCGCTGCTAACGACCCCAGCCTGCTCTTGACTTTGCCCCTGGGGGATTTGGGCAGAGATCCTGCCTGAATCTTTTCTAGGTCTCTACGAGCTCGGGCGCTGGCGTTTGAAATAGAATTGTCAGTGGGAAGGAAAACTTGAGCGCAGGGAGTGATCCCTGCTGCAGTCAAGAAAAATAGAACGCCCCACGCGAACTCCTTCCTTCCCTCCCCCCCAATTACCCACTCTTCGGTGCATTAGGACGGGGTGGGGTGGGGTGGGGAGAAATCTCCGTCCAGCATAGTCCGAGTGCAAGGTAACAAGTCCGGCATTATTCCAGGGATTCTCGCCTCCTTTATCACTTGTGCTTCCATGAAGAACCACTGTCACATTTGAGGAATAAAGACAGTGAGGGTGTTGCATGTTATTTAAGACTGTTAGGTTTAGTTACCAAACCATGGCCATATGATAGGGGTGTGTCGGGGATTGAACTCAGACCCTTGTGCTTGCCAGGGAAGGCCTTATTGTACTGAGCCATCTCCCCAGCCCGATCCATGGAAGGCTTTTAGTGTACTTTCTCCTTTGTGTCAACTGATGTTCTGCTGCTTTTGTTGTAAGTGTGTAAATAAATCACAATTGAGTTTATGTTTGACATATTTTGCAATATATGTAATGGCACAGTAATTTTAGAGGCTTGCTCTCTGAAGTGAGGAAGAATATGCACTTTGGTGTTCTCTTGACAGGGCCTTTGGGTGATTGCTAGCTTCAGGCTTTTGGGTGCAGATGTCTTGACTATTTGCCTGCAGTTAACTTAAGTCTTGGAAGAGAGTTTTATTACACGGATTTTCTTTGCTACCAGCAAAGGTAGTCTGACTGCTGTTCCCATCTAGTGGGGAGTTTTATATTGCTTTTTCTGAAGTAGTTCATGGAATGTCTTAGTGGTATACTTCTCTCTGCTCTTTCTAGATCCATATCCAGTACTCATTCCTTTTTTCTGCTTAATTATGCTGAATTTTTTTCTCTTTCTGTTGATTATTCAATTATGGTAGTGGAGAGTGGTTTGTACCTCCTGCTACAGTACTGATACTTATTTCTGAAAATCTAATTCATTCCCTTAATAGGGATACCTGGTGCTCCTTACAGTAGCAGTACTACCAACAGGTAGTAGAGTCATTGTTGTTGAGGAGCCTAGACATCCCACACAAGAAGTAGCTAAATAACACATACTGGCGATGTATTGAATCATTTTCATGAATAATGTCATATGTGCATTGCAGCTGTACATTGCATGTTTTTGGAATGGGCGACAGGAACCAGCCATCATCCTGAGCAAGTGATTGTGAGAGTAGGGGTTTATTCCTTCCATCTGTAAATGATGCTTGAATATTTTCTCTCTCCTTGGGTTTCTGATTGGCGCTCAACTTAACACAATTTGTTTTTTGAACCAAAGAAAGGCTTGTCTTCATTTGGTGCCATCTCAGTTAATGCCTATCCTGTGCTTAAATTGTTTTCTCAGTGGCATTGGCCTAGCTCTTTGCAAGCGGTTGTTGGCTGAAGACTGGGACCTTCACCTGTGCCTGGCATGCAGGAATATGGGCAAAGCAGAGGCTGTCCGGGATGCGCTGGTAGCCTCTCACCCTACTGCGGAGGTCACCGTTGTGAAAGTAGATGTGAGCAACCTGAAATCAGTGTTCCATGCTGCCAAGGAGCTTAAGCAACGGTATGTCTTGTGGTGACAGATATATTACAGATGGTGCAACATAAGGATTAAGGAATGAAGGATAGGGAATGGGGATTAAAAAAAAGTAAGTGTGGTGGAAGAAGTTGTGCTGAGAAAATCTTTGTAGACTGACTCAATCTGTCTCAGGCCATTGTCATTCTTTATCATTCATTATTTTATGATTAATATATGATATACCCTAAAATGGTCAATTGTAAGAACATAAATTAATGTAACTCTTTTAATACTTAGATTCTTTTTTGCATATTTCCTATGAATTCATTTGGGAGGCAGGGAAAGTACTGACATTTAACAAGTGACACAGGACTAGGAGAACTGTTGCTAGTAGAATCATCTGACTTTGTTGTGCTTCTAGAACTCAGTTCTTTTCTTTCTCAGAATGTTTTCTTCAGACTAGCAAAGATTTGTTCACATCTATATGCTGATTTGCCTATAATAGGCATTGGACAAATATTTGGAAAATGAAGGAATGGACTCTGAACATATGGCTACTAGAGAGTATACCCAAACTTGCATATACACACCCAGTACACTTTTTTCTGGCAGAGGGAGCATTCTTTTTTTTTTGAAATTCTAAGAGGAGTTTATGATCAAAAAAGGTTATAAGCCCTGCATTAATGTATGCTGAGCCCCAGCACAAATCAAAATACTTAATTTTAAAATATTTTTGTAATTAAGGTCCTTAAAAAATGAAGAACTATTTTATTTCCTTGGACAGTAAAATGAAATAAGGTAGAAACAGACAAGATCTTGGTGAAGACATTTGCTAGAAAATAATATACTGAATATTATTTACATGAATCAATAGTCATTTGCATTTCCTTGTTCCAAATGTGTGAGTTGAAACTTGACCATTTTTTGGGGGTGGTTTTTGGTCCCAGTTCTTCTTAATGTGATCTTAGGCTTTTGTGAATGTGGTTTTTTTGTTTGTTTGTTTTCTCCTCTGCTGCTGAACACTTAGAGTTGCAGTCACATTCTGTATCTCTATTACTTACAGAGTCTCTAAGCCTCTAAAATTGCACATTAAGTGTCTTTATAGAGTAAAGTAGGGGCCTGCCCCGTAGCTCAGTTCTTTAAGTGGCTGCTTCGACAAAGCAGTCAGGCTCAGGTTGCTGTGGTTCGATCCCCACAACTCCAGCCAGCCAAACCTGCCCTGAAGGCAATCGGAGAAAAAAAAAAAAATCCTTATAGAGTAAAGTGACTTTATAGAATAAAAAAATAGTCAGGAGAGCAGTGTGTAGACAATCCTTTCCTAGACCTTTCTAGCCACCAGGCTGTCTTGCCTGTGTTACATAGATTTAATTATTTTTTCCTTTTTTGGCAAGAAGGACCATCATTCTCAGTTCATAGTAACCTATTTCAATACAGTTGACTTTTGAGACTTAAAGTTTTAACACTTGTAGTATGGATTATTCTCAGTTGTTTCCAGAATTTTGAAATATTTAGTAATTTATCACAGATTTAATGCCATGAGGCTGTGGGACACAGGAAAGCACTGAAGGTAAGTGAGTTGTGCCAGCTGTGTGTCATCAGCATTCGGGGTTCAATGTATTTAATCCACAAAATAGCTTATTTTGATTTGTGCTGGGGCTCAGCATACATTAATGCAGGGCTTATAACCTTTTTTGATCATAAACTCCTCTTAGAGCCAAGAGAGCTTGAGAAGGATCTTTTCCAATGGTAAAAGTCAGCACCACCCTGGACAGTTGGTCTTTCTTTTCTTTCTTTCTTTTTTTTTTTTTTTTTTGCTATACGGGGGATTGAACTCAGGACCTTGAGCTTGCCAAGCAGGCACTTATGCCACTGAGCTATCTTCCTGGCCTGGTGATCTTTCTATCTGTAACTCTGTTCTGTTAGATTTATGCAATTAAAAACATGTAAGGAGTCATTGTGCTGTTTTACCCAGAATAAAACAACTCCACCAATTGTTTAGTCTTTGAGAGTAGTAAGTACTGGATATTTTTCTACTCAAACCAGAGGTCAGCTTGTTGCTCTGGTACAATTCTCACTGTTTAGTAAGTGTTTCTTATTTATTCCTAGGAAAATAGATTAAGAATCTTAGATGAAAGTTTTCAGCTAGGCATGGTGGCACATGCCTGTAATCTCAGCCTTTAGGAGTCTGAGGCAGGAGGATTGCTGCAAGTTCAAGGCCAGCCTGGGTTACAAAATGAGTTCAGGTCAGCCTGAACTGCATAGCTAAACCTTGTCTCAAAAAGACAAAAAAAGAAAGAAAGAAAGGTTAGATAATAGTCCTCTACCAGGGGTGTTTGTTCTTTGGAGGGACGCACATGGAACATTGAGGGAGGAAAGGGACACCCGCCTAGTCAGCCAGATCAGCCAAGTCAACCCTGGCAATCAGTGGGGTGATAGATATTGCTGCCAGATCACCCTCGTATCCAAAAGTTAGGTAGTGGAACAGTCTATAGTAGAAGGAACAGGAGGCTGGGGAGATAGCTCAGTTGAATAAGTGCTTGCCTGATAAGTGCAAGGTTTTGAGTTTGATGCCTGGTACCACCAAAAAAAAAAGAAGGAACAACTGTCTTTTTGGCATTTGCATTGTGAACCAGTGGGAGCAATAGAAGTGTTTTTAGCAACTTAGTAATTAGAGCTACTTGATTGTTAATTATTTACAGGGTGACCAGGAAATGCTTGTGCGTGTTCTGCACTATCAACTACATGTAATTTAAGGTCCAGTTTGAGTCACTCTGCCCCCGTCCTGGATTGAACAGAGAATACAAACAGTGTGGGGCATAGAATTCTAGGAGTTGTTCTGAACATGAATGGTGCCTGTGGGTGTCACAAGAACAGGCTCTCCATGCCTCAAACTTGGTTTAAAAGGGATATACTTAGATGAAGATTTATGTAGGTTTAAAAGTGGAAAGGCTTTCTCAGTTATTATTTTTCAGTTCCTTCCGTGGCAGTATTCTAGAGCCTGCCCACAATATCATAGCCCTATTCAGCTTTTATAATTTCATTCTCAAAATCTCATAGTGAGCATTTACCATTTTATGAGACATAGACCCTGTCTGCAAACACTGAATGGTTTTCATATGGGTTTTCTGTTTTAGTACAGATCTTTTTTTTTTAATGTGTTTATTACAGGTCTACAGAGTCCGTAGATCGGACTCAGAGTGATTCTCCTGTTTTTAGCCTTCCAAGCACTGTGATTCCAAGCACATGCCACCATGTCGTCTCAATTGCCATCATCATATGCTCGCTGGAGATCTAACCTTGGCTGCTGCGCTCTGCCTAAGCAGGCGTTTTAGTCCACTGAGCTATCTAGCTGGCCCTTAGTACAGATCTTGACATTCAGAATTTAGTATTGATCTAGTGAGGTCTGGTGGTATGCATTATACAAGTTTTACTTGTTAACCAGGAGAGATGTTCACTAAAAAAGGAAAAAAGAAAAACAACAACAACAAGAACAAAAACAGGTAAAAAAACCCTTTTAAGACCAGAAAGACAGCAGGCTTAGTAGAGGGTTGCTGCAGTGCCTAATGGGGAAGGACAAAGCAGGAATTTATTACAGATGATTTGGCTCTAAAAGTCATTGATATCACTGTCTAAAAAGGTATTTCAGAAAGGTATACAAATATTTACTATGGCTAACAAAAAATTTGAGAAAAGAACAATATGCTAATCCTATTGTTCAGAAGTGTTTTCAGTTCTTAGGCTTTCTGTATTTTAGAGACAGAGACACAATGTTAATCTTCTCTATTTTAGTAATCTTGTTTTGTTGTTCTACTTGCAGGTTTCAAAGATTAGATTATATATATCTGAATGCTGGAATCATGCCTAACCCAAAGCTAAACATCAAAGCACTTTTCTGTGGCCTATTTTCAAGGTAATTTCTCTTTTCCAGATGTGCTGATTTGAAGGAAGATGTTTATTTCTCTGCCTCTTTTTGCCTTTGGTGTGTTAGATTGTGCTATGAAAGATAAGGGATACTGAGAAGGGTCCAAACGTAAGAAGCAGATGTAACAGCTACACCAAGAAAGGGAAGTAGGGCATACCGCAAGTCATGGTTCTTATTGCAAGGAACAACTCGAGGCATAGAACACTCAACAGGCTTGCGTGAAAGAAACGAGGCATAAGGTTTAATACCTGGGTGTGGGGAGACAGAGGACAGTAAGGCCATCTGTAAGGAATAAAGAAAAGTGGGCCCCTTTTTATAGGGCTTGAAAGAAGACAAGGGACATCAGGTGGGAAGATCTTAGTAAACATCAGTGGTCATAGTTCTGTGGATATTTCACATCCAGTGGGCAAAGTCCTGGAGCAGTCTGGAAAGCTTGGGTGCCTTTAGCTATCCAGGTGATTGCAAAACTCTGTGTTCCGTCTTAGCGCTTTTAGACACCCTTTGCTTGCTGAGGGCAGCTCAAGTGCTGAGCTAAGAACAGCGCCTTGACTGGCAGCCGGGTTGGGTAGCAGGAGAGTCACGTCTGAATTGAGCCTTACACTTCTACTGTCTCTGGGTTGGATATTTCAGGATATCAAGTTTTGATGTGCCTGAATGTGTATATGAGCTAGAACAGACCTAAATTAGATGAAGTTCTCAGGGAGACTGAATACCCGAGCAAATTCTACGGGAAGCCTAGCCTGGTAATGGGTCAGGTGCCCTGACTGTCAGGTTAGAGAAATACAGAGAACTAATGACCACCTCAGAACTTATTAGTATACCTTAATGTGGTGGCTTTCAAAGAGATTTAACCACAATCCTGAGTAGGAAATAAGTCTTATTTCTGTTTCCTTGTGTTTATTTGTGCTGCTTACTACATCGATAGTTTCCTTAAATTAAAAGACGCATAGAATACACACTAATTTTGACCTACTAAATTGATCTCAAAGCAAAACACTGTATTAGTCTGTTCAATGCCATTAAGAATTCCTAGCGGAAAACAACCTGCTCATTTTTTTTAGCAGTTAAACACACTGTGCACAGACTTTTTTTTTTTTTTTTTTTTTTTTTTTTGCCTTGGTGTAGCCATTATTCTTTCAGTTTATGTATAACTTATTTTGAGGAAAGATAAAGAGGGTGTTAACAATTTATTTTTGAGAGATGTGTCTTCCTTTTTGTAATGTGAGCTGAAGTATGTGTGTCCTGCTGTAAACGAGGGCATTTGGGGTCACATTTAATTCTCTCAGCAATGCAGTCTGAGAAATAGGTATTTTTATTCCTTTCATTATGGAATCAAAGAAGGTCTGGTTTATGAGTGTAAGGGGATTGGTTAGGAGCATCTGCAACATTTAAAATGCCATCCTGTTGTCCTTTGCTATTTCAGAAATGTGATTCATATGTTTTGCACAGCTGAAGGACTGCTGACACAACATGACAAAGTCACTGTTGATGGGCTCCAGGAGGTGTTTGAAACCAATGTCTTCGGTCACTTTATTCTGGTAAAACAAAATTGAGTTTAGTAAACTCCTCCTCAGTGCTGTTACTAAGGGAAACATTGATGCTGTTTTGTGAAGCTCATTAGTTTATGGTTAGAATTAAATATTTGAAGTATCAGGGAGATAGCTTAGTGCCTGCTTGGCAAGTGCAAATTTCTGAGTTTGATCCCTGGTGCAAAAAAATAAATAAATAAATAAATAAATAAAATAAAATAAAACCAAAAAACTTTGAATATTTAAATACGGTGGCATCTGACTGAAAACATGCTTTGCTTATCGTAGTATATCAATATAGTATTTTTTATTTTACATCAACTCAAGAGAATAAAAAGAAAGTAGAGAAACAGATCCCTTCAGAAACAATATACAGAACTGAGGAGAAGGATACCAGTTATGTTTGCAGTAGTCTTTGGGACTGGGCTGAGGATCAGATAGCATGGGGTGGTAGGCAAGCCATTCTGAACAGTTGTAGGTAGTTAGTATTTCATTTTCATGATTTCTGACTCCTTAGGCCTCTGTCCTGGAATGTTATCAATTCTAGATCTACAGATAACAGTATGACATACGTAGCTTATCTAGCATGTCCTGTGCATCTGGCTCAGGTTTACTCTCATAGGGCAGCCAGAATATCTGGCATGAGTGATGACCAGCCATAATGCCAATCTCTTACAATTCCCTGGTGTCTTAGTTACTTTTCTCATTGCTGAGACAAAACATCCGACACCCCAAATTAAAAGGGAAGTTCTGTTCATTTCTGTTGAGCAATCATTTTGGCTACCTCTGCTTGCTTATCTGTGATGTCCCACTCCAAAGAGGACAAAAATGGCTCCCACCATCTTTCATTCATTTACTTAATGGTGCCATTCCAGTATACATATCTAATAGATTCAAAACTGTTGCTATCTATGCCCTCCATAGTCTTCAAGACCTTTTTGTTCTTTTTCTTCATTCAGATTCGGGAACTAGAACCTCTGCTCTGTCACAGTGACAGTCCATCTCGGCTCATCTGGACATCATCTCGTAACGCAAAGAAATCTAATTTCAGTCTTGAGGACATGCAGCACAGCAAAGGCCAGGAACCCTACAGCTCTTCCAAGTACGCCACTGATCTTCTGAGTGTGGCTTTGAACCGGAACTTCAACCAGCAGGTAAGGTCTGCCTCAGTGGTAGGAAAGGGAGGGCAGTGGTTTCTTTATAGACAGAACTGACTTTCTGGTAACATGGCTGACTTTCAGCTGTTTTAGTTAGATTTAGACGTGATGCCCTTGAAATCTTGAGGACAGGAATAATTCACTTCGGGCTTGTTAGATAAATGTGCTTCATTTACCATTCTGTAGTACGTAGGAACTCTGATCTGTATTAGCAGGACAGCACCACTGACCACGGCTGCTGCCGCTGTTTAACTTCTTGTGGTCCCTCAGATTCTGTTAATTGATGCCTCTCCCATCACAGTTAGGGAGGGTTGATGTTCACAGGTTCAGATGAGAATAACAGAGTTCAGAGAAGTCGAGTCATTTCCCCAGAGGTTACATGATTCTAAGTGGGAGAGCTCAGAGCGGAGCCAAGACCATCAGATTATGCAGCTTGGATTTTTCTTCTTAAACTACATAGCCTTCTGGTTGTTGCATCAGATGCTGTAATACAGTCAGCAGTTATGTAGCTTTGTGGGTACTGGTGCTTTGGGGAGACTCCAGAGCTCTGGTTCCATGACGATCTGAGTTTAGAGAGTGTTTCTTAGGAGAAGGTGAGCCTTGACTGTTACACTGGCTCTGATCTGAAACTTGGTTGTGTCATTGTTGGCCTTGATGGCTCAGGTAGGAACTCTTAAATAAACATCTCTAGTCTTTTCTATGGATGTTTGAATTCCATGAACATTTCTGCTTAAGACAGTTATGTGTAAGTGTCTTGGTTACTTTTTACTCGTTGCTGGGACAAATACCCAATACTCAAAATGAAGGAAGGAAAGGTTTATTTAGCTCACAGTTACTGGAGGGTTCAGTCCATATTCTGCTGGCTCCAAGGCAAATAACAGTCATTCATGCAGCAGAAAACAAGAGCAGAAGAGGAGCAGCAGCTGCAGCGTCCGTCAAGCCTCTCTCTTCCTTCTCTGCTCACTGCGAAGACCAGTGCTCCACAGTGAAGATCGGAGCTCCTCCAAAGTGGCCCGGCTGCAAAGATCAAGCTCCTCCAAAAAGTTGGACTTCTCCGCAGAAGCCAGGCAGGGTAACAGGAAGTCCTGCAAGACGGCAGGAAGCCTTTCTCAATTCCTGGGCCCTGCCCACCTGCAGGGCTAGGTCCCCACGCTGAGATCTGCCAGAGCTGATTCAGCCAAGTTGACACAATGTATCAACTAACACTGTAAGACAGAAGGGAAAATAAGACTGACAGGAAACTGCCTTCCCTCAAGGGAACTCACTACCCTGCTCATGAATTGCATATAGAAATCTGGATCTTAGGTGTTAGCTTTGACCTGGGTTTCTCTGGAACAGGATCTTTATCAGGAAGAATTGTTTAGCAGTGTGACTCTTAGAACTGTGCCTTTTGTCAAGGGGTAGTATAAAGTGTGATGGTGGTCCCTGTCTTTATCACGGAGGTTACATTCCAGAAACCCCCACTATAAGTGAAAATTAACGAAGTAGCAACGTTATATTTGTTTATTGTTTATGTATATTTTAAAGCTTTAGAAACCCTTCCCATACTCTTAT
This sequence comes from Octodon degus, assembly GCF_000260255.1. NCBI lineage: Eukaryota > Metazoa > Chordata > Mammalia > Rodentia > Octodontidae > Octodon > Octodon degus. The sequence continues at coordinate 3,926,775 of NW_004524692.1, read as the reverse complement.
AAACCTTTCCCACACGTTCAAAAACACTTCTAATGTTCTTAACCATTTTCTAAAATCGTAAACTTACGTAATTTTAACAACATACATATACTGTACATTACTGCAAAGTCCTGCGATATAGTGAAAAATCTGCAATAAATAATTCAGATTAATTATTTTTTTGAAAACCCTTGAAACAGTGAGTCTGCAAAGTTGAATCACAAAATAGCGAGGGAGTACTGGAAAAGCTGGATTTGAATTATGGCTTTGTCACTAGGTTATATGTTTAGACAAGTTTGATTTCCTTATTCCTCAGTTTCTTCTGAAAAATAGGGAAAATAATAGTGGCTGCCTCATCGATCTGCCAGGAGGACTGAATGAGGGAATCGGCCTGCCATAGTCATAGGCAGAATTGTTCCATTCTCAGAATGTGTGCATTTGTACACATGTCTGCACACATATATGGATGGGGGTGTGTGTGAATGTGGTAGCTATGCTTGTGTGCACACCCATGGGGGAGCATGCGTACTGCATGTGTGGGTTTTGTGGGTGTGTGCACATGAGCATGCATGAGGGCACATGTGTGTCTGTGTATGTAAGTGTGTTCCTCTGTGTTCATGTGTTAGCTACTCTTATTAAAGCTTGGGCTTAATGTGTCAGTTCAATTATGAACCTGCTAACATTTTATGAGATGTTTAGAAACTTGTCAGAGCTGCTGCTTTATACCCTGGAAGCTCCCTTTTAGAGGGCAAGGTCAGAGTGGATTAGCTTCTCCTTTCATAAAAAGTACTGGGATTTTATTTAGTTTCCATTGTCAAGAAAACTTTGAGATTTTATCTTTTTATGAAAAAAGGTGATCTGATAATGTTGCTCCCTGCTCAAATATGTTAGGATTGGTTCTCAGCCCTTGATGTTTTCTCTGTGGCTTTTCTGAGGAAAGAAGACTGTTCTTTTGGAAGACTTATATTACTGGCAATGTTTTTGGGGTGGATTGGCAATGCCTGACACAGGTCATCTATTCCTGAGAGTCCCCATGTTGAACCAACTGTCCTTGGGGGATTTTAATGATCCATTAGTGACTTCAAGCCATATAGAAGTTCTTGGGATCATCATAATTTATTGCCTATAATTAAGCAGAAGAGAAAGCTGAGGCACAGGGAGATTGAATAATTTGCAAGCTAATCCAAAGCCGGAATTCAAATCCAATCCTAGAGAGCTCTCAAGTCTCTGAACTTCTACTTTATATCACCTTCCATGCTAAAAGTCATGGCACTTAATAGCCAGTCCACTTAGATAAAACTGCTTCCTTCTAGCTTTGGCTGATCAATGCTAGAAAATTGTGAATGTTGAAAATCCTCAATTTTGTTTGAAAATCTCTCATTTTGGATTTAATAACTGATTACTATTCCTAGGTAGTTTCTAGAGTAAGAAATGTTCTTTGAGGATAAATTATGTTGCTTTCTTAGGAAGATTTGGGAACTGTAGTGATGAAGAGTACTAGCTCTTGACTTCTTCCCCCAAGGACAGTTGGTCCATCATGGGGACTCTCAGGGATAGATGACCTGTGTCAGGCATTGCCCAGGATCTGCATGGCCCGATAGAGGAAGAAAAGCTTTTAGCTCCTGTTGGTTAGGGTGCTGTATGTCTATAGAGCTGTGCTACACCAGCATGTCTAACTTTTTATTTAAAAGAAAAAATGAAGTTTCAATTAATAAAAATAAGTTAAAATAATTGATATCCACATAAGTTAAAATACAGGGAAAATTAAGCAAAATAAAAGAGTAACATCAATCTCAGTGCTACAGGACTTACTATCCATGAATCAGGGTCTTTCTAGCCTGAGCTCTTTATTATTTGGGGTTCTCTATAGGACAGAACTTTCCAAAATGAGGGCTTCTGGACTGTGGGCCTTCATTAGAGATCCCCAGTTTGGAAAAGGTCTCTGTGGCACCAGTACAGCCTCTCTTTCCTCTGATGCCAGGAGCGCCTACGGCAGGTGCCCTTGTGCAGCTCTTAATGTAACTGCAGGGAAAAAGCATGTATTTTAGGCTGAGCATTCTCTATCTACTAGATCAGAAACTTCTTGAAGGCAAAGACTGAACTCTTTTGGGTCTTTTATCTTAAATATTTATTAGGATCAATAAATGGATCTTCTGTTAAGTTAATAACATGGAAAACTCAGGTCACCAGGGCCTCCGCTGCTCACTCCAACTTTAAGATCGGTTATTCTTTGTACTGTAAATTCCTTAAGACTAGAAGCTTTATCTTACTGATTTTTTCATCCTGAGTACTTCTCACTGAGGGTTCTTTAGTCTAATGCTCTCTCAACTGAGCTATTTTGGCTGGACTCATGGAGGGTTCTTAATGAATGCTTATTAAACTAAGATAATGTAGTCAACTTCATGGATAACTTAGAGTATAAATTCTTCATCCTTGGCTTCCTGGCTTATAGGTTTATTGCTTATTAACTGGCACATAGTTGGATTCAGTATGTATTGAATTAAAATCTTACTGTGATGTTTCTCTGTGCCTCCAGGGTCTCTATTCCAATGTGGTGTGTCCTGGTACAGTAATGACCAACTTGACCTATGGAATTCTTCCTCCCTTTGTGTGGATACTTCTGATGCCCATAATATGGCTGGTGAGTGATGAGCCGACACACTTTAAGTTTGAGAAATGATTTAAGAAATTGATCTAAAGGTGGCAAAATTCTTGTTAACTTGTTATTGACGTGACTGGCATGTGACTCCTGCCTTGTACTCTGGTTTTTACAAGTACCTTAGTATCTGAGGGTGTACTTGTTTTCTTTGATTGAGCATCATAGAACCCAAGAATTCTGTATTCAGATAATTTTGGAAAAATCCACATAAAGCAGTGGACTTTTCTGAGTTTTCATTGTTGTCATGTATATTAAAAGTTCTCAAGAAAGGGATGACTGTATAGTTATCTACAACTTTATTTTATTTGTCTCTTTTGATTTGGCTTATGAAAATCTTGCAGGACCACCGTTCTCACATACAATGAAAAATCTTGCTTTCAGCAAGTAACCCTTGTCTCAAGTCAGGAAAAAATGTCCCTCCATAATGGTAGGCATGGTAAAAAAGATCAGAAGTAAATATGCCTTCATGTGTAAAATACTTGTTGACCCACGGTAGTAGAGTTTAAGTGATACATTTTTTTGCCTTATTTTTTGACTCTCAAAAATGATCTATGATCTGAAATGCAGAATTTCTTATTATTTTTTATTTTTTGGTGGTACCGGGAATTGAACTCAGGACCTTACACTTACCAGGCAAGCACTTACTCCGCTGAGCTATCTCCCTGCCACCCACCCAAATTTCTTAATATTTAAATGAGTAATTCTTTTTTTAACTGTGTTCCAAACCACCTCAAAATAACTGTTGTTTTCTTTTCCTCAGCTTCGCTTTTTTGCACATGCGTTCACTCTGACACCACACAATGGAACAGAAGCACTGGTATGTCGCTAGTTTTTAAAGTTTGCATAGTGGCTTAGTAGATGTGAATTTAGGTTCACGGGGAGTAGTAGAATTTCATTTGAAAAGATGGTAAGAGAATAAGCCATGTGAATGAGGTAGCCCATCGGGCCAGATGCAGAAGTTGAGGAGTGAAGTTTGAAAGTGTAACATCTCTGAGGGCACTGGTCCCCATGAGTGTAGAGAAAGCAGTTCTGGAGATGCGAGAGGCACCAGAGGCAGGAGGGGAGAGAGCTTCAGAGCACTGGATGGGCAGGCCAAGCAAGGTGGGTGATCAGGGGCTGATTTTCTACGGAGGAGGTATAGCTTGTAGACAAGAGCAGCAGCAACCAAGTCATCTCTATTTCTCTATATGAAGATTCTCTTCCCTTTGTTGGCATTAGATGATCAAGTTGTTCCTTTATGAGGAAAACAGTGCATTATCTTAAATCAAGACAGATATTAGTAATGATCCACAGTTCACTGTCCACAGTGATGTCTTTGATTGTTTATCACCTCAGAACCCCAAAGGCAGCCTCCGTGGGCAGAACAGAATTGTCATGCAAGGTAAAAGTTGGCCTCTGTTGTTCACATGATCTAGTTGAAAGCCCAGGGTGTTAGAGTCAGCTCCTATGCGCTAATTCCCTCGAGCTCCTGCGAGATTTTGCTCCTCACCCAAGACCTTGTAATTTCCCAAAGTGTGACAGGTAGGAGGATATCACCTGAATAATGTTGGTGACAGCTGGAGGTGCTAGTGGTTCTGAGTGTACCACATCAGGTGCACAGACCTCACTCCATCTCTGGGCAGATCTTGTCTTCCTAAAGAAGAGCATGAGCTTGAGGTTGAGAGACCTGGAGCACAGTGGTTCAGAGCAAGGCTGCTGAAGTTAGATTAGCTGCTCACCTCCCACTACTCTGGTTTCTCCCTGCGAACCTTAGCTTTATATTATTTGTAATAGGAACCATGGAAGTAATTGAGAGAAAGCATATTGCAAAGGGGTTAATGTATTTTAACATTTAAATTTTAAGGGAAATATTTTAATGAAAATAGTACAGGTCACATGTATATACTAACCAACTGATGGAACAAATATAGGCTCATAAATATACAAAGATTTGATATATGATCAAGATGACATTCCAGGGTCGGCCAGATAGCTTAGTGGACTAAAGCACCTGCTTAGGCAGAGACAGGGACCCAGGTTTGATCCCTGGCATGCCATGCTGGCCCCGCCTCAGGGCGCACTGAGACAGTGACTGAGATTGGGGCAGTGGTATACACCTTTAATTCCAGTGCTTGGAAGGCTGCAAACAAGAGAATCACTATAAGTCTGATCTGTGTAGTAAGACTCTGTAGACCCTGTACTAAATACCAAAAA